>NW_008825098.1:715269-742025 GCF_000699105.1 Pygoscelis adeliae
GGGGTTTGTAGTAGTTTTTTAACTGATAGCTTACTGAGTGGAGGGGTTAATGTGAAAATCAAGTTTTTAAACTCCCATTATTTCTGCAGATGTCAGTTACCATTCAAAATCTTACTAAGCACACATTTTGCAGAAGCAGTGCTCAGGTCTGTTTTGCTCTGCTTTTCTTTTTTGTTTCTTCTTAGAGAAAACAAGGTTGTCTTTCTATTCCATCAGCAGCAATGTTTCTCATTCCTATATTAAACCAACAACTTTTCTGGCCTGGTGCTAGCCTCTATAGCTGAACAGGGCAGATACATTTTAGGCCTCACTCCGGTAGTTTAATTCCCACTTTAAAGGTGAAAACCAATTCAGGTTTCAGGTTCAAGTCGACCATAAACTAATCTAAACTAATCATTACTGTCTTCTGGACTGTTGAATCGTAGTCAAAATTGTAAAGTTAGGCTAGCATTTCATGGTCAGGGTTTTCTTAATTCAGGTGGCTATAGCTGAATGTATTGACTTCCAGAATAAAATAATTTGCCTGATGTTGTAAGAGAATAAGAGCAAAATTTGGCAGCTTGTGGCTAGCCAGGGACACAGCAGTCCACAGAGATTAAGAAAATCACCTTACACATATGTACAGCTTGAATGATTGGTGTTTAGAGAGTGTCTGGTCACGTGATCTGCACTT
This sequence comes from Pygoscelis adeliae, assembly GCF_000699105.1. NCBI lineage: Eukaryota > Metazoa > Chordata > Aves > Sphenisciformes > Spheniscidae > Pygoscelis > Pygoscelis adeliae. The sequence goes on from NW_008825098.1 coordinate 715,943, forward strand.
AAACATCTCACTGTCTTAATTTTCAAAGGTACACTCAGTAACTGTAAAAATAGTTGTTTATTTAGCTAGCTAAGTGTGAATAAGAGAGGCCTACTGTCAGCACCTTTTTAAAAACCATCCGAGTTATATTCTAGAGAGAGTGCATGTATGTCTCATCTATGCACCAGGTACGTATGCCATAAGGTTGCTAAAGTTCAGTAAGTGTTTTGCTACTGATTCACGAGAATGCTGGGCAGCTGCAAAATGTGAGGGCTCTGTGAGAGGTAGATGTATACTTCCAGTAAAACTTCACTCTTCCAAAACTGAACTGCCATGTAATGTTTATTCAACCATTTAAAAATGAGAGGCACTGTGCCTCTCATTCCCCACTCTTCAGTCAGTGCCGTTAACAGTGGGCCGGTGTGACAGGCTTGAAATGGGGGATGTCCAGCTGTGGCGTTCTGCTTTGGGCCAAGCCATCAAAGAGCTTCTGCTCCTCCAGCAGCCCCACTGGGCTTGCTTTCTGAAAATTCCTTGGTCTGACTGGCTCCCCAAAATGGGAGATCAGCAGGTGATCTTTGTTGCTGTTGAACAAACAGCATCTTTTAAACCGAGGCCTTGTAGGATAATGTAGCTGAATACACAATTGCTCTTGGTGGCCCAAAATGTTTCTGGTGAGGTTTTATTCAATATAGGTGGACAAGTAAATCAAAGCGCTTGGGCAGCTAGACAATTTATACCCTAAAATACCTATAATTCCTTCTAAGAAGAGCCTTGTGTTTGTGTCACCAATTGATTTTAAGCATTATTTCTGTCTTGAAGAGAAATGATCAGACTCCACCCTTCTGCTGGGAAGAGGTCAGTAACACAGGCAACCACAGGAGACTTCTAGCAAAAGTTTGCTGGCTCATTCAAGTACTGTTCAGTTGTGTTGTGTATTTTTTTAAAGAGTCAAGAGACCATAGCATTTGATTCCCTCACTTTCAACTCTCACATGTTAAAAATGCTCTGGGTTTGCCGGAATATGGGCAGTGATGTGTTGTGCTGTTTCTAATTGATTATTCTGTTTCTATTCAGGCTATTTCACATTTGCAGGTAGGCAACTTTGGGAATGAAAGAAAAGTAAATATCCTACTGAGTTTAATAAGGAGAGATTAAAACCGCTTTTAAAATGTATCACACCTTTTCTTTATGTATCTGGTGTCTCAGTATGTTCATCAACAAGGCACTGTCATTTATAGTTGCTAAAAAAGGGTGCCAACACTGTCAACTTATTTTTGAAGTTGCTGCATGCAGGACTGTGGACAGCCTTAGACCACACAGAATAAGCCTTTTCTTTCATGTAAGGTTGTCAGGGCAGCCCTATCTTGGTCAACAGCAGATATCCCCACACCGATAACAGTCGCTGTGCAGTTAAGTCTGAGTCTCTTTGTCAGAGAGAAAAGTCTGGGAGGCTTTTAGAGATCTACAAAGATAGTGAAACCTTCACTCAACGTGCGACTGCATCTCAGCTGGATGTCCTGAGATGGGCAAACCATTTGCTAAGGATTGCTGAATATCACAACGCTAAGCTGCATTCAAGTCACCCAAATATTTCCAGTATTAATTGTAATGAAAAGTATTCAGCTGTCAGAGCTCCCAGAGCATTCACGTCAAAATCTGACAGGCTTGGGCTTAGGGTCTGTGGCTTGCACTGCAGTACCGAGGCACTCTCTATGTTAATCAAGGTTGCTGTAGGAAGGTCATTAACAGACTTTATAAAGTCGGTAGCATTTCCTTTCTTTTCTCACTTTCAGGCAAGTTGTAGGATGGCAATTTGCTTTTGTCTCAGTTATTTCGGGGTGAGAGAGCACTGTGGTAAGGAGACATTCTGTTGTATACGGTAGCATTTAGAGAAGGTGGCCTGATACCACTACATGACAGGGCCAATGCTGACTTTCCTCTAGAACTTCACTTCAGAGCCAGGTTACCTTCACAAGACTAGTGAAAGGGGCTAACTGAGTAATTTTGAATCTCTGAAGGGCATTCTAGCAAGTCACTGACTGAATCCAGATGTTCATTCATGCGTCCTCTGTGATTCAGTCACAGCAGGGCTTGGAAATTTGAGTATTTAGTAAATGCTTCTAGTATTTAAAGAACCATTTACCTCCTTGTCAAATTAGTATTCTACACTCATACACTACATTTAGGTGCTGTAAGAGCATTTTGGAGGCTAGTAAGTGCTTTGAATTGTTGGTTTGATAAGAACTATGTGTTTACTCCTCAGAATTTGCAGTGTGGTAAACACTCATTACAACAAAATGAGAAAAGGTCCTATTGGTGATTGAAGACAATTCTCATGAATGCAAGAAAACGGGCCAAATTCATCCCTCACCTAGCTTTTTTGTCATCAGGGGAAAATTGGATAAGAAAAAGTTTGACCTAGCAATAGTATGACAGATGTATACTACCAGGATTCCTCTTGGTGATTGTTAACTCTGGGGTCTAATGCTCACCTTACCTATATTGATGCTGTTCATACTTGCTGAAGTATGTAGATGGATGTAGAGAAGTGCTGAAGATCATAGGTTATCCTTTGTTTCCATCCTGAATACCAGATTAAGCCTCTTTTACATACCTTGGCATTGAACAAAGAAGTAGGCATCAGTCATAAAATCAGTAGTGGGAGGAATATTGCTCTTCCTTACCTCCCCAACAGTACGGACCTCTCCTTGTGTCATCAGAGATCTGAGCACAAGTTTTCTCCTTGTCCAGTTCAAGAACAGTTTAAGCCAGTAAACCACCTCCAAAACCAGTCTTCATTGGCTTTAGGAGCTCCACATCATTACTTTATTTTCCTTTGATGGATTCTGCTAAATCAATTCAAATGCACTAATAATTTTAGATCATCTAAAACTGCACCTAAAAAGCGGTACGTACCAAGTTGTTATGATTGTGCAGACAATTTCTGTGAATAATTAAAACCAAACACAGGTGTTTCAAATGCTTCCCAAGAGCATTTGGTAACTGCTAAGATTTACTGAAATAATACGAAATAAATCTTCTCATATCTGTATTTCTACCACACTCTTGAAAAAGTCTTCATACAACATAAAATAAAGCTATGTCAATACAATGTCCGTTGGAGACAGGCTAGAATTATTAAATACTCTTTGTTCCTTGATAGCCTCCCCCCAAGCCTAGTCCCTGTGCAAACACGCCAGAGAGCATCCCTAACACGGTAAGCTTCAAGTGTGAATGGGGATTATGATAAAGCACCAGGCTGGTTATGGAGAGGCATATTAACCTCAACTTGTGCATACGTAAAGGAGACGTCTCCAGGTGAAAGGAGAAATTTAACAGAGAGGGTGTCCGTCACAGAGAGGGGAAGGAAAGGAAGAAAGGCAAAGCCTGTAAACAGGGAAAGGCGTTGAGCTCTTTTATTTTTCTTTTACTTACTTTCAGGGATACATGTTTGCATAAAATAGCCTAGTGCTGGGAGGAGCTGAAACTGAACTTGAAGGACTTCTGAGGCAGCAGATACCCAGAAGCATTTACAATCTTCAAACTTCAATGATGAGTCCTCTAACTGCATAGGATAGGTGTGCAGGATTTTTTCATCTGATCAATGAAGCAACTGATTGTGTCAATAAAAATATGTTGGTCCATCTCTGTTAAGGTTCTCAACATAATAATAGGTTTCTGGTTTACTGCTTGATATTCTTTCATCTGTTATATAAACAAGTAGTCAAAGACAAAGCAAACTGTGACATCCTCTCTCACAAAGATAAATAAAGATCAATCTTTTCTGACATTCTGCCTAATAAAAAAGCAGCAAACAAGTCAGAGAAAGAAGGTAAACAAAAAATGTTTTTAAAAGACAGAATAAGAAATAGGGAACAACTGTCTGGGGAGATATATGTTCCTCATGAAAAACAAAAAAAATTGGCTGAAACTGACAGCTCTAAGTTTGAAAGATATTGAAAATACTTATTTTCCTGTGAATTTCAACATATATTGTCCTAATTTTCACCCCCCTCTGTTTAGTTGCCTGCTTCTGAACCCAAAACTTCTCTCAGTACCAGCATTGTGAATTAAAGAAGATGAATTCACAGATGAGTCTTTTTCTAAGTGAAGAAGGACTGAAAAAAATTAGCATTTCTTTCTCAAGTAATTTAAAATCAGCTTTTCATTTCCTAGGGTTTGGTATGTATCTTGATAAGTGTACGTTGAAATAGGATTAAAAATAACTTGTGAATATTAATTGATGAATTAAATTCCCATTCTGAAAAACTTTTAAAATTTGGGAGAAAATGGATGTGTGATTTAAAACTACCTTTCTACTTTCGTGAATGCCTAACGAGAACTGATTTCATGGATCAGTTTGACCTGGAGAGAATTACAATAATGTAGGTAATAATATTTTATAAAAGCATTGCTCAGTAGATGTTGAAATTAATCCTGTCTGGGTAGTACTCCTCATTCTCCTGTTTTTCTCTGTTAATATTCTCTTTCCTTTTGGTTGTAAATTGCTCATTTTCTATGTACTCTTAGGCCATGTCCCAGAGATGAACTAATTTTTAAAAAGTTAAGTAGTACAACACTGCATCATTAAAATTATCATCCTTTTGAGGTAATCACCTAATATCATTAAAGGTATCAGTAAAGGTATCGCACTGCATAGTGTGAATTATGCAAACTAATCCCTCATGTGGCAAACAATGAAGCATGTGATAGTTTTTTCTCACGTAAGTAAATATCTGTGCATACTTAAAGGTTTGCAAAACCTGGCATTACATCATGGATTGTATCTTGGATTGAATTTCTGCAGATCTTAGAGGAGTTAGAGTACAGAAATCCATACGCAGGTTCAATGTCTATTCCTTTTAGTGCATAATCAAAGCATTGTTAATTTGACTGAGCTTGGGAGAAGGGAAGTGATATCCTACCCGTAACAAAGAAGAAATGAAAATAACTTCTGTCATATCTGGCTGACAAAGTTCCCATTGGAATGATTATTTTAATACCGATGAAATTTCATTGTATAATGGGGCTTCTAAAGCAGTGAGTATGCTTTTTTTTTTTAACATTTTAAATTTTAATAAATAAAATTGAAAGGGATGAATTCTGAAGAACTTTTCCCATGTCTTTTTGTCAGTCATTGTTATACTGAGATAATGCTTTCTTTTCTTACAGAAAGTCCTTTCAACGTCATAAAATTCCAAACTGGAAAGATATTTTTGTCAATTTGCAGTTTGAAAACGGGAGAAGTCTGTTTTGAGAGATCCATGAAAAATAAAACCTCATCATATCATGAAAGATACTGGCTCGATCTCTTATAGGAGACTTTCCTAATTCTCAAAATGGCATGGAATGCCATTGAATTTGGAGGTAAAAGGTAAAATAATGACAAAAGAAAGTACTATTGACTCTAGATAAACGTGCCGACTACTGAACCAGAATTAAACGCAAATTTATCTTGATCTCTACGTAAAGTTACACAACAAATAGATTTGCCAAGTATGCTGTCTTTTTCAAGATTAGAAGTAAATACATTCGTATTTTAGGTACATTTTTCAATAGAACATAGAATAAGGATTGTGTCATGGAATGTGATGAAATAAAACTTCAATTCTTGAAAGACATAAAATCAGAAGATTGTACAAGGTCCTTTTCCAAATTTTTATGCTGGGCAATTCGATTACGTATTGTGCCTTGCAGTTGCAGATTAGCCCTTTAGCAGTATGGAAAGACTGTGCAAACATGGATTCTAAGTTGATGTAGTGCTTGAGCAAATAGTCAACTTTGTATATGTGAATAATGCCATTAAATATATGAATATATGTTCATGAACATATGGAAGACAGCTGCAAGTTGTCACCTTCTGTTTGAACCACAAATAACAAAACCCAATCACATATGTTACATGCTTGGCTCTGCATTTCATTCCTTGGTGTCTCAGCCTGGACCAGGAACTTGCAGAAGAGAAAAGGAAACTCATTCCTATGCTTGCCCAGTCCCTAAGTCCAGAAATTTTAGGACAATTAGTGTGATGTATGATGATAGAAACCAGTTTTATATCGTCTTCCATCCATTCGCTTCAGGAACACTAAGGAGTTAAAGAGAAAATGTGTTGCTAATCATGCTTTAGAAGGAATTTAACCAAACACTACGAGAAAAATATGTAGCAAGTCAAGAACACCAAGAAGAAAGAGGGCAGATCTAGATTTCATACACAGACTACACTTAAAACTGTCATTACTGAGATAACAATGTCAAGACTATATAAAAGAGAACCTTTCAAAGGGACAAAGGTGCCTGATGTCTGTTAGCTTTCAATAGAAACTGGACAAATAACTCCAATTTCTGACTTGGAGAAATTCTTGCAATTACGAAATGCTATGGAGCATTTTTCAAATATATTCTTGAGATGTCTGTCTGTCTCTTGCTCTATTAATTTTTATCGATATCTGTATAGTAGTTTTAAGCTACTGTAAAACGCTTTAAAATGTCTAGTCAATAGGAAATTACATCTACTACCACAAGAAGCATCTGAATTGAGAGCTTTCCAAACGCCATTACTGGTCTAAGCAAATCAATAAAAGTAGTATTTACTGTATAAAGTTTATACGATCTCTTCTCTAGCAGTGTTTTTAGCCACAGTATTGGGTTAAAATTTTAAAAACCTCTCTGATTTCACTAAAGTATTTGTAAATTCATAGCTAAACTAATTACAGGTTACAGCAGCACAGCTATTTTCAGAATGTGGTCTCGTGAGGTATTACTGGTGTGTAGTGAAAATGAGTCGATGACTTTCCCTTTCTTCTTAAGAAATAAAGCGTTACAGACCTGTTTTCTAGTCAAAGTAGGCAGTAATTTCTCAGTTTGTTATTACAGGTATGATCTTAATTAAATAAAGTCAAGCAGTTAATCAGAGAGTGTCTCATGAAGGTTGTGCAATGGCTAAATAGACCTGCCATGACAAATGGCACACAAGTGTGGCTGTAGTCAGCTCTCCCAGCTAGGAAGCCATGAATATCTGTTTGATTGCCTGATCTATCTTTCAAGCTTAAAGCTATGTTTCCTCTCTTAAGCAACTGTATTTTGGAATTACGCAGGAAAAGAAAAGACTCTTCAGTAGTTAGGCACCCACTGAGTTTTCCTTTCCCTAGTTGAGTTGAGAGCTCCAAGGATCAAACTGCAGTTTATGCACAAGTTGCACAGGAGATAGGGGAAGAACAAAAGTCCCTTTGTACAAACATTAGTCATGATTTCATGTCTACCAAGTCCCCTGAAAGCTGAATCAGTCACCCCTGTCCAGTATTGCTGCTCAAACGTTTTTGATTATGTCTAGTCTCTGTTGAGAATTTGCAGTGATCTGAAGGCATTATTCCCCTTTGCATGTTCCTACAAACTGCACTTTGTAGTTGGAAAGTGTGGTTGGAGGTAATATGTTTTTCGCAGCAGAAAGTTGCATTCTGATGTTTCAGCCAGTTGTGTTGTCTACCCATTTCCCCCTTAATGAGGACACTAATGAATAGTCATTTATGGTTTTACCCTTGGACTCAACCAAATTCAGTAGTGAATTTTCCTTATGTCTGAATGGGAGATAGTTTTAGCTATCCAAATTCAAGGGATATCAGTGTATCTAATATTGGGGGAAATCAGAATGAAAAATGGAAAGAAAAATGAATGTCTTGGGAGAAGTGTTACAACTTGATACTTTGATTAAGTTTCAAGTTTGCAAGTCAGAGGAAATCCTAGGAGAAAGAGTTAAATAAGGTTCTGATTGTAATCTCAGACAGAAATTGGCACATACTTATACCCAGGTCAGTATTCCCAATAGCAAAAGCATCACCCAGAGTGTCTTACCTGAAGATTGAATCCCATTTATAATGTCTGGTAACTTTGTATTTGGAAGACACAGAAAAATCCTATGAAGATTAATTAATATTTTGTTATCTGTAAGTGGCATTTTTCTTTTCATCTTTGTACATCTCTTTCTAAGCATAGCAGTAGTAGTCTTTCTATTTTAATGTAAGTAAAGTAGTTATTTACATTTGCCTAGTGTGAAGAATAATTGCCTGATAGCTGGTCCATCCCAGGCATGCCCTCTTCAAGTCAGGGGTATATAGAAATACTTGATCTTCTCTTCCCTACTCAAACACAGGCTGAAGACATTTTTTGCCGCTAAAGTGCTTTGTGTGGTCTTTGAAAGTGAGAATGCTGAGGTAGGAGTGTCATTTTTCAGGGACCAGTGTTACTTATAATATCCTTGTTACACAGCTGGACAGTAAGAAAAGTACCATAATCTGGAGATCTTTTGTGAGTTTGCGACAATACCCTTTTAAACTCTACAAGTAGCATTTGTGAGAATATTTTTGCATATATTCCCTGTATAAATGTTGCTTTTCCAAACTACCTCCTTAATTACATTACAGATGAAACATCCTGGATGAAATTCTGGTTCCAATAAAAGCATTTATGTTCTTGATAACAAAATAACCCAGGCAATTTCTATGAGACCTGAAAGCCTGACACTATAAATTAGTCTTAAATAACATGGTGTGATGGAGAAGGCAAAATATGAAAGAAATTGAGCTTAGAATTGGAGATGAACTTTAATGTTCTTTGGGGACAGCATCCAAAATTCTGTTCTCATGGTATGTTTTTTACTAACTGCTTGGCACAATACTTGTAGCATAAAATACTGTTATGGATGGCTTTCCTAGACTTGCATCTTTAGAAAATTGTATTTGTAGAGGTGTGCTGGTTTTCCTAGTCAAAAGTAGAATGAAAAATTCTAATTTACAGACTTTTTTTATTTTAGAAAATTACTTTTAGCAGTTTGCGCAAAATACTTAAGCTTCCATGAAATCCAGCAAGCAGCATTGTCTACCTCAGATCCCTCCTTTAAAGAAAGACACTGGTATTGGTATTGGTAATTGGTATTGATAGATGCTATATGCATTCTTTTGCATTAAGCAAACATAAACCCATACCATCAAAAAGAAGGCAATTAATAAGTTGCTTAGATCAGACTAGAACAGGCAATGGAAGAAGAAAATGTAATTTCCCAACTTGTGTTTTCATTATTCATTCGGCGTTTGGCGTTAATAATACATTGCACTACAGAACAAGGTAATACAACTCATAGAGTGCCTCATTATCAAGTATCCTCAAGGCACTTCACAATAACATCAAAAAGGAGACCAAAAGACAATAGCTCATCTCTAAGAGAGGCTTAAAGCTTTTGTCTAAAGTGTGATGAGGTGGGGTCCCATCAACTTCAAAAGAATTTTGTTTAGGGCTATGTCTGTCCCTTTCTTTTTTGGTTTATGTTTGTATTGTTTACTGTACTTCACAGGAGGAATAGTATCAGAAACAGGGGAAAAAACAGCCCTTCAACTGGTAATCTGCCTGACAGTGTTTGCAAACTTGTGGGAAAAGGAGTTTAGTGGGAGTTCCAGGGCAGTGCACTGCCGTCTGTGTGTTTGGTGTGGAAAGGAGGCCTAGGTTGACGGTTACTACACACTGTCCATAGATATTACAGTACAGAGCTGTTATAGATGGTGTATAATTTCATGAGAGAATACAGTTTTAGGGAGTTGCCAAATCCAGCAATCCTCTGATAGAGGCAAGGCAGCCGCAGGCCAGTGCTCCAGGTCCAACCAGTAGCAAGGCTGAGCACGTATTCCTGATAGGCACACGTGCAAAGGCAGCTGTAAAATACACATATACGCAGGTGGCTGAACAGATCAACGCAGACAGAAACACACAGTGTTCACACAGAAACAAGCTGCCCCAACAGCCTCCTCCTGTTCCCCTCTCTGGCTGTTCAGGATGAAGAGCTGTTAGTGGGAAATACATACGCATTTACCACGTGGACCACTCCAGCTGCTGGGCTTATATACGCACGTATCCCACTTGCTGGCTAGTCTGGCTTGGTCTTCACTAGCAGTCACACGCTGGCTTACGTACTCTCACTACCTCTAGTTGCTGGCACCCCAGACACATGGTCCCCAGTGACTCTTAGTCCTCAGTTCAGCTGCTGGCACTTAGACCTCCATGCACATACATGCACATAGAACACGGATTTCCCTCACCCAGGAAAACAGAGTTTAATAAGAAGACAGGACTGACTGTGCTGATCAGGTGCAGGGCATGGCTGGACAAGCATGCTAACCAGCACCCTGCTTACAAGTGACTGGCCCCTTTTATCCCCTTATCCCTCATTTCCTGCACTTGTTCCATACTAAGTCTTGTGCAATCCCAAAATGCTCTTGCCTGCATCTCATAATGTGCCCTATACCCCTCAGACTGTGAGGTGCTCCAGAGTGCCTCTCCCATTGACTCATGATCCTGGGTTTCCCAGCTGGACCATGGTGGCTGATGGCTCTCTTGGGACAGCCCTGGGGAGTGCTTGGGCAGGGGGCTCCATTCCTCTACCTGTGTTACTGAAGTTTCTCCACCTGCCGATGTGCCTTATTGTATGGGCTGATGATCTCCTGTGATGGGCCTGGGTGGTGCCAGGGCACGGTGGTATTCGGGTTCCCCACCTCCTATTGTGCCTCTAGTCCTTTGCACGTCTGCAGATGAGCTATTTATCACAGAACCTAACATAAAGGAACTCGTATTTTAGAGATTTATTATACTTGGCACTGAATAGGAATACAAGTAAGGAGACAGAGGAGCAGGTCCAAGGTGCCACACTATTTCATACATCTGTATTAGCTCTACACAGTACAAAACTGCAGTCAAAGCTATTCTGCATGTTAGTGCTCCAGGATTAATGATGATGAGTCAGTCTACACTGCAACTGCTGTCATCACTGCAGCTCAGTTAAAATATACATAAGCCCCATTTAAGTTAGCTGCAATCTTGCAAAAGTTGCTCATGATGATGGACAAACTCAAAACTAGCTAACTAGTGCTGCTGGTGACCTTGAGTAGTGATGCCACATAGACATAGCAAGGCTGCTGAAATTATCTTTGAAGATCATGCTATTATGTGACTTCTCCACTGAGTCAACTGGGGACAACTTCACTAGCAAATGCATCCATTTAGCAACCAATGACATGAAGGGATTTGTGGATTACCAAGGGCTTAGACCTCATTTTGCATCACGCAGGGAAGCTAATATAGAAGCTGTGGCTGACTAGTATCGCAGACAGGAAGCATCACTGCAATATTTCTCGACATATTTTCATGGAGCAGAAAGTGTGGATAGATTTTCAATAGACCGAGGTCCAGATTGCCAGTGTAATAAATTCTTTACAGTTAGCCAAAGCACAGTGAGGATATAAAACATGTATTACTAGGCACAGGCATATTTAGTCAAAATATTGTTTACGTGGGTATTGTGATTGAATGAATGAGATCAAATGTATAACCGTTTTCTGTTTATTTAATTAATACCCACAAGAAGATAAAAGATTTTACAGCCTATATATCAATCTTAATTACTCCATTTTAGCCAGAATATTAAGCTGGACACTGCAGTTAGGTGTCTAATAGAAATCTAATAACAAATGTGGAGGCTGACACTGTCATATAGTTTGGACAGGAGTAAAATGCCTGAACTGCTCTTTATGCTGTTTCTTAACCAGAATTCCAAATGCCGATGAGATTAAGTGAGGGTACACAACATAAGTGAACATAAAATGTGCCAACAAATTAGTCAGGATGCACAGACCAGAGAATTTTGCTAGTGCCTTTAGCTAAGAGCCTGTCAGACATTTTTATTGGAAATTTCCATTCCAGGGGCCCTATTATGTAAAAGAAACTCTCTTGGGTAATTTTTAAAATTTTATATAATCTTTTTGACAATATACCTTTCAATGAGTACAAAAATAAAAGACAAATTTTGAGGTCACTTTGGTGCACGTGCAAACTTAGTTTACTTCATTATGTTTTCCATGACCAGCAGACAACAGTGTGGACGAGACATGTCTGAAACTTAATGAAAAAGCTGCTTTGATTTACTCTGGGACATAAGGGACAGAGTACATTTTGTCAGTTGAAGCCAAGGGATGAAAGTCAATATGACTCAGTTTTAGATGAGTCATAGCTTCTCTGTCCTTCACTTTACCCACCTGTAAAATGGAAGTAATGGAGAATGGCAAAAATACTAGTTTGTGAAGATTTAAACAGTGTTTAAATAACTGTGTGTTTAAAGTTTGTTGCGTTGACAATGGCAAGGATTTCCATTAATGCAGAAGTACTGCCCGTGGTGGTGCTTGCTAAGAACTGTATCAGCGGTTAACAGTATTGTGTTCCCATAGGAGAGCTTCCCTGTAGAAAAGGTATCTTTTTTAAAGTCAGCCATAAACCAACTCAGAGAAGGCTATTTAGTTCTGAGTTTATCTACCCATTTACTAGTCCCATCTCATCATTAATGAATTTCAAAACCATTTCCAAAAATAGGGAGCAAGTGATGGAGCCCATTAAGAAATCTCTCAGAAACCTTGATACTTATGATGGGTGTCTCATCAGATATGACTAATGCATACTTCACTGTGAAACTCGTGATGTTATTTTGTATTAAGGTACTGTATCACTGGCCTTGGACATTCAGCTTCCACGGTTTTCTTTTGGCTAGTATATTCAGACAGACCTCTTGTAGGCTGATAGGTGGAGCTGAATTAGCTGAAGAAAATAACGATTCTGTGTGCAGTTTAGGAAGATATTACTTGGGAAATATCTCTCCATTCATCTAGATTATGCAAGGTTGAAATGGGCCAGTCACACAAATCAAAACAAAATGCTTTGATAAGGTAACATTATGAATCAGCTGTCACCTTGTTGATGAGATGGATGGGCAGTAGAGAAAGTAGAGAACGAATCCTATTTATAAGGCATATTGCAGGGCAATTTCCTCTAATTATGCAGGACTTGAGACATGTTCTCGGAGGCAACCTTAAAAATAAGAGAAAAAACATGAGTTCTGAGCATTGCAGGTAATATTCCCAAATTCTAATTAAATCTTTGTTCTCCCCTATCAGTCCTTTTCATAATGTCCAACTAAATGAGTTTCTTTGTAATTACCTCTTTTTTTCCAACTTTCCTTGCTAATTAAGGAATTTTCCAATAAAGTCGGCTTTTATTTTGGACAAGCTGAATGGCAGGTTTGCTGGAGCCTGCAGGATAGAAGACATTGTTCCTAGATCAGAAAGAAGCTGATCTCTTGCCTCAGCATTACCTGATTCGGGCACAAAATAATAATCTCAATAGAGCAAAGGGTTCTGGTTACTCTCCAATGCAAAAAAATACCCTGGAAGGGACCAACCTGAGAACAGCAGCAGTCAAATGACATTGAGGATTTTAGATTAACTTCAGCGAAATGTGCGTTCTTGTTACTTAAAATCTGTTTTTCTCGTGAAGATTAGAGTGACTGATACATGGTGCCTAATGAAGATTGTTCAGTATTTCCATCTGCATTTGACAAGATTTCAAAGCCACTCCTAGAAAGATGAGATTTCTGAACACCTCTGCGCTCTCAACAGAAAAGCAAAGTTATGTGTGAAGGTGACCATTTTAAAGTATTATTTAGGTTCTATATTTATTTTTTAAACTTTATGCTTAAACAGAAGAGTTTTCTGTTGAGGAAAATACAGTTACTGCTACTCAAAATAGTGATGCCTTCTTTCTGTATCCCTCTGGTAGGTAGGCTTAACTCCTTAGCTAGGTTGCTGGAGGACTGAGGGATATTTTAGAAATCCTTTATAATTAATGTGCAAGCCTTGCCCAGGTTAGGTTCCTATTTATCAGTCTCAGATTTTCAAACTTTACCAGAGTTATCAGTCCCCTGTAGGGCAAGAAATTGTCCCTGTCAGCTTCTTTCATGAATTCAGCCAGCCCCTTCTCCTGACTCACATGCCTCCTTCAGCTGCGTTCAGGTGGGGTTCTCCTTTGAAGTGTTTATTTTTGCACCGTATTTGAGTAAGAACCTTTTATTCTTTCAGGCCCTAAGGTTCATGGTTTGGATTACTCAAAAATGAAAACTTTCTATTATAGCTTCACTGTAGGTGTGTTTTATATCCCACTGTGTCACAAGAATTAAAAACCTTGCTCAACTTTAACTTCACAGTATTATAGAGACATTATACAAATACAAAATTACTCAAATCCCTGAAGTGCACTGTGAACTAAATTAGTGATTTGAAGTTCTCCTATTTAATGTTAAGTATCTTTTGAATTTTGAAGGTACCAGCTGAATGCACTCAGTGATAGCTTTTTGAGCCCTGTTCTTAATTTCTGCATATTATGAAGTTTTCACCACATTTTTATCAATTGTTCCTTTTCTTTAGCTCAGCAATGTAATAGAGTAATTGAAATAATTCACTAGCATGTAACCACTTTACATTAAAAGGTACTAATGATAACACTTCTGACTTATTAAGGAACCATTTCTTCCCTTCATAGTCACAGGGCTGTACATATTAGGTTTAGAGCCTGTTCCAACTGAGCAGTTATCTCACATTGAGTCCTTAAGTTGCAGGACTTAATATGAACAAATTTACATGTAATTTCTCAATATAACTCCATTGAAATGATTGTGTAATTCAGTGTAACTACATAAAGATTACAATATAGCTGCTTCCCAATTACATAATGGTTACAGGGTAGTCAGTGTTTCAGGGTAAAATGTAATTGATTCTTAATTATTCTATCTTGGAAGAAAGACCACTGCTTATAATTTCATTAAGATGATAAGAAATCACTCTGCAGAAGGAAAGAATGAGCCACATGTATACATGCTTGTTTTCTGTTTTCTGAAAGTACCACTTTTTGATTATATCTGTTCTTTCAGGTGAGGTTTGTAGAATAGTACTCTGTTTTGAAGTTGCAGCAGTATCAACACCAGAAAAGGAGTTTCAGAGCTATTGCCTTAGTGTTTTGTTGTTTGTGGTTTGTTTGGGTTTTTTTTTTGCTTGATATGCACTTACTTACTGTCCGAGAAGCAATTAGAAGATAAAGCAGTACTATTAGGCAAGTTATTTCAGGAGAAATAACAATGTGCAATAAAAACAAATAGGCAGCTTTTCTAGGCAGAGTTCAACCTTCTCAATTACAAACTCATTCAGCAAGCAAAAGTGGGCTACCCATACTACTGTCAATCAATTCACTGTTTTTTCCTGGCCCCCAAGACTCTTCCTCTTCTCTGTCCAGCGAGGACTTGTGCAACTCTCGTCCCCAGCAGTCAGGGCACATGGGGCAAAGCGCCCAAGGGCACAGCTACAGCTGTGGTGTCAAGCTGGTCTGGCCACTGTACAAGTCAGGGATCTTGCATTATTTGGGTTTTGATAGAAGTGGAGAGTCAAGTGTAGCAGAGCTGGCTTGGCTGGTACTAGACAGGGAGCTTCCTGCAGAAGGGCAGTTTTCCCTTGATCTTCACCACTACCTTCAGGGTGTTTCATTCCATTAACATGCTAAATGGGTGGCTTTGACCCAAGGGGTAAAATTATTCTCCATGGTGGAAGCTGGGTCAGGTCTGAGGATACCTTTTACAATGCTTAGAATAGCATAAAAAATATTTTCTCTGTTATTGGTCTACACTGAAAGTGAAAACACTGCATGCATTTTGATGTCCCATAGTAACTGTTATCAATAGGATAATTCAGCTATGATGCACACTGTTCAGATTACAGGACTCTTATTCAAATGGAAAATTTCATTTTGACTGTGCAGCCAGGTTTCTGTCTTTCTCTTACTTCCACATCAGAAAATAATTTGAAAGGCCACTAGCATGAGGTTGACAAAAGAGAGTTGTCAGATGAAACACTCTTCCACGGAAATGAAATACCTTTAAACAATAAGTGAACATCCTCAAGGAGAAGTGGCCTTCATGGATGGTTGCCTAGTGATGAGATCATCAAGGCTGACTGGCGGCTCATGTCTGGAAGGCTGTAAAAGTCAAGGTTTTTTCCAGCTTGGGACAGGGAGCTGCATCGGGAGTGTTTTCATTAGCTCAAAGTGAGAGATGCCTTTTTGGGGGTATGGGAGCCCATCTCATCTACATATAGAAACTCCTGTAAGGGCTCCCTGAAGCTGGCCAAGACAATGGTGGTGGCGGGAACCATGCCTAGAACAGTTTTTTTCCTCGTTTTTCTAACTTTTTTGTTTACATAAGTTTAGAGATTGACTGCAAAATTTGTTTCAGGCCATAATTAAACCCCTGCTGTAACTCATGTAACTCATAAATTATGCTGCTGCTTAAATATATGATTCGCGATGGTCTCCCCACATGCAAACACGTGTGCATGGGAAAGAGAGTGAGATTAAGTAGAAGGGAGAGGTCCAAAGTCATTTTTAGTGGGGTAGGGAAGGGCAAGATTTGGAGTTGGAGGGCGTATTGCAGGTGAAAGTGACCGTGTAACCAAGGTCTCGTTGTGTTAGCACATACATTGTGAACCCAAAAAGGCAAACTGTAAACCTCCAAATACCCAGGTGAGTTGTGTTCAGAGAAATGTATGTGTTTTGCAGAGGATAGGAATTTGACTGTGGTCCCAGTTCATAAAATAAACTGGAAGGTCTTCTGCATCAAGAGTGACCCTGGCGGTCACCACTCAGGGGCACTGACTGAGCTCTGTTTAAACTCCTGGGACTTAAAATGCTTTTATTTTCATTTAAAGGAGCCTCAAAGTCAAAAACGACCTGAAAGTTATTACATGATGTTTTATTTTGGGTTGAATGAAATGTTTTAGGTTAACCGTAGGTTAACCTTTTTTCTTTTCTCTTCTGAAAAATAAAACATCCTTACCCCAGTATCTTAGCATACTTTTCAAAGTAGGGTCTACAGCTATATTTTGATGATCCGGAATTACGTTTACTATGATATTTAGAATTGTAGAGTCACAGAATGTTTTGGTTTGGAAGGGACCTCTAAAGATCATCTAGTCCAACTCCCCTGCTGTGGGCAGGGACATCTTCAACTAGACCAGGTTGCCCATCCAACCTGACCTTCAATGTTTCCAGGGTTGGGGCATCCACCACCTCTCTGGGCAACCTGTTCTAGTGTCTCACCACCCTCATCGTAAAAAATTTCTTCCTTATATCTAATCTAAATCTACCCTTTTTTAGTTTAAAACCATTACCCCTTGTCCTGTCACTACAGGCCCAGGTAAAAACCCTCTCTCCGTCTTTCTTATGAGCCGCCTTTATGTATTGATAGGCCACAATAAGGTCTCCCCGAAGCCTTTTCTTCTCCAGGCTGAACAACGCCAACTTTCTCAGCCTTTCTTTATAGGAGAGATGTTCCATTCTCTGATCATTTTCATGGTCCTCCTCTGAACCCACTCTAACAGATGTTACTTCTTGTACTGGGGCCTCAGAGCTGGATGTAGTACTTCAGGTGGGTTACTTGGGGTATTTGGTAAAATACTTGAAGAACAAAGGTGCATTGACCTTGCTTTATAATTGTAGGTATCAAATGTTCCTTTGGCAGAGCAGTCTGCAGAAATTGGCAGTGACTTTATATTCTAGTTAGATTAATGCAGACTGTTAGACAAGTTTCACTCATGCTTTGCTCGCTCATGTATATTTCCTTTTTTTTTATTCCTTGATACTTTACTTTAGCAGCTTAAGCCAAAAAATTTTCACTCATGCAGATGATATCTGTACTTTCTTTACATATACAAAAGAATCATAGAATTAAGCAAAAACAACTGTTGCACAATGTCCATCAAATTGTTTTGGTTGTACCACAACTTTGTAAGTTGTACTGCCAGAAAAAAAATATTAAATAACAACAAAGAGAGAGGAAAAATGCCTCCATTTACCTAACTGAGGTGTAGAAATCTGATGCCTTGTCATCTGAGATATGACTTTCTTTGCCCACGTGAAAGCTGGTGGAGTTGCCAAATCTGAATATCCAATGAAATTTCCACTTAGTACCTCAGAACAAGACTACAGTGGTAAACTTATTTTCATCCTGCAATGACTATGCTTGCCCTCTTACTGTCTCTGTTCAGTCTTCAGATATCTGTTGTTGCCCTCTCATCATGATAGCCCATCTCCTGAATCTTTTATCGTGTTTTTGATTCCTGATGCTCATTTCTTCAAGATATCTTGGATCACTTCTAGACCTGATCTGACCTGTCTGCAGATGCATGGTGATGGTATTAAGTAGAGTGCCTGACCTCCATGATTGGTGATAACACATATTTCTTGTTGTTAGTTCACCAGCAACTTTCAAGGCTGGCAGAAGTTTCCAAAGGAGCAGGTAAGTCATATCTTCTAGCCACACCAAGTTGCTAGTCACTCACCAGAGTGACAAAACATGCCTATAAGCACCCCCTGCTAGCAGCTCTCAAAAGAGAGATGATTATCTATAGAGATACGAGCTGAGGGCATTGCGTGACAAAGAATAGCCAAAGATACAAGTCTGTAGTGATTCTTCATCATTTTTGTTGCATTAGAACTAGATCTGGAGAAAAAGCTCTGGCTATCCTGAGCTATAAAGTGCTGTGACTTTGAGGGCTGGTATATTTTAATATTTTCAAGTTGTTATATAGAGAATAGAAGGACAAGACATTTTTGGTATTTTCAAATTTCTTCTGTAATTTTTCCCTGACTGTAACTCAGCCAGCTGATGAACAGCAGTTTGCTGATTTAGGCCTTTTGCCATGTACCGCTTGATATCCCTGAGTGACAGAGAGTACCATGTGAGGAAGAAAATGGGCTTAGAGCAGCTCAGAGGTGGGATGGGAAGGCTAGGTCCCTTGGAGACTTCGTGGTGGTAACAACTGAAAATAACCTCTCAAAATACATTATTTCCTGCCACCTCTCCTCCGGCCACCACAGAGTGATGGCAGGTGTCAGAAAGTGGGCAGAAGGAGGGTGGGGGGAGAAAGCGGCTGCAGGAAGAGTGCTGCACCAGTGGGGAGGTTGTTGGCTGTCAAATATGCTCTAGTTGTATGAATGCCCGCTGTGTAAAACTCAGCCCGTTCGGTCGCACTCATCCACCTGCATCAAGGGAAAGATTAAAATTTAGCTCAAAGGCAGCCTGGGTTGACAGTGACTAAATGCATAAGTAGCTGATAGCAACTCAGCAGCCTGTGTGAAAGATCGTTACCTCGTATTGGGTGTGCAATGGATAGGTATCAAAACCACCATTGCCGCAGTTAGAACTAATTGTGACTGTTTTTGTGGGCAAACTCGGTGGGGGATCAAGAACTACAGGAGGTCTCGTGCCTGCGTTACCAGTGTCACCCCAAGTGCAGTGCTCCCGTGTTACACCTGCGCTGTGAGAAGGTGGAGAAAGGGCTGGGTTTCTTGTTCTGCCGTGTTAACATGTAAGCAGTCAGTTGTCAGACAAACTGAAGGAATGAACGTCCCTTCATCCCAGAAACCTTGTAAAGGTATGAACAGTATAAAATCATGTCTTGTATCAGAAGAGTCATGCTTTTTCAAACGCATATTCAAGAGCAGTCCTTTTATTGTGTGTGTTCATTTTTGGATAGGTGCCATGATCACTTAAAATAATTTTGTCCTTTATTTGCATTTTTGTACAATTTAATGCTTATCAAAATATTTTCTCATTTAGCTAAAAACAGTGGATAAAAATCTACACTTAACATGAAGGAGGTCATAGTTGGTGACTGTAATTGTATTTTCTGGTTTAAGCATTTATGAATCATACATAATAATTTATCCAGGACATAATCAGTGCAGAGCAGATATCTGTCACAACCTTTCAGATTCAATAATTTTTTACAGCCGCCTTGCACTCGTGGTCACATATTTCAGTGTTTCTCTACCCCATACACCGTACCAAATGAGCACATAGGCAAACAAATCAATATTTGGCCACTAAAATGCAGAAAGTGATTTTAGTTGAAAATTGTTCATGAATTTGAGGCCCATGTTTTTTAAAAAAATAACCCTGTTCAAGTTCCTCATGTTGTGGGGAACTTGTACAATCTAAAGGAGTAATGAGCTTTTCTTTCTCACTGTCTGCTGCTGCACAACCCCAGTCCCCATCTGCTGACAGTTAAAAGCTGCCTGCAAAGTCCTTGCGTCCGATGTACACGCGACGCTACCACGTGTCAGATACCACATAAGATGCAGGGCACAGTCAGCAAGTGGTTTTAAGCGTTTTGCCATTCACTCCTTTGATAGGTGAGACTGGAAGGGTTTGAGCTCTCGGCACCGGGGAGAGGGGGCTTGCTGCAAGGCAGCTCTCCTGTGGACGGAGGGAGGAAGCCAGCAGGGTTCAGCCGGCTGCCTGAAAAGCCCAAACGGGCTGTAGTTGGTCATTTCAGCCTGGTGGCTGCCAGCTGGGGAAAGGGCACTGAGAAGTGGAGGAGAATCTGCATGTATCTGAGCATTGTTCTCTGAATTATCTGAACCTGAGCTTGAATTTGGAGCATCACTAGTAAGAATGTTGCGCTTAGTGCTGTGTGAACACGAAAAAGGCGAGCACAGTGCATTGGAAACGGTTTTAATTTTTATGATGATATTAATTCCTTAAGTCATGTAACTTAGTATAGTAGGAGTTAGTTCAGAGACAGTAAAGACAGTTCAGAATGAAATCTTAGAGTCATGTGCTGCTTTTTGCTCTGTTCTGTTGTGGATGCTATTTTAATGCTCTTTTAAATATATTTTAGCAGGAGAAATTCAAACACGGCAGCAAGTCTGCAAGAGCAAGTAGGGCAGCAGGAGCTGTAACTTTTCTGACTGTATTTGTATAAGTTTAATTCAGCTGTAGCATACTGTACGTATTATAGATAAAAAGGGACTTTACTTCAGTATCACAAGCTGCCATTTCCACCTGTCATGTAATTCACACTTTTTAAGTGCTTTATCTCAATTAAGTTCCATCTCTAGAGCACACTGCTGCATATTACTGATCTGCTATGAAGCAATAGCTATATGGCATATCTTTCCGATTCCAGCAAACACAGAATAAGCACAAGTCAAACATTCCCTTGACAAATTGTATGAGCCAGGCTCTCATTTCTAGCCAGAAAATAATCAGTTTAGCTAAGATGAGAGGCATCTAGGTTACTGTACATCTCAGCTCTGAGACTTTGTTGGTCTTGGTTGATTTGCTGGTAGAATTATTCCAAATGCCAAAGGAATCGAGGAGCTCTTCTGGCAGGTGGGACCCTCTAGGGCCCACGAGAGACCAGAAGGTGCAGGGATGGTCCCCGCCAGGACGGCTTGCCCCAGGCCCTGTGGAGAGCCAGAGAGTGGCTTCCTGCAGGTAGCGCAGCCCATGTCCAAGGCAGGAGGAAGGTGAGGAGAATGGTGATCTGCTGGTAGCACACACTCTGGCATTGGGCATTGAGGTCAAGGTTGGCTGGAAGAAAGGTGGTAGCATTAGAAGGAAAGTTTCCAATAAGACTTCTCCTTTTGCTATTCTCCGCTTCCAGCTCCTGATGCAAGTCAGTATTGTTTTCCTTCACTCTACTCTCTTCCAATGGTGCTGAATGCTGATGAGCTAATACTTGGCTCAACACCAGCAAGTAATTTCCTGGTAATTAATTTGTTTTCTCTACACCTGACCTGATTTTTTTTCAGGTAATTTGCAGGTTGGGTAACCCATCAGAATCAAACAATTTTAGGGGGTACCCAGGAGTAAAATGAATAATGGTTATTTTGACTCTGGCTTCCCTCAGTCTCTTTCTCTCTCTCTCTCTCGGCATTAGGGTTTCGTTGCTATTATAGCACTTTGCATATAATTACCAACAGCTTTAGGTTATAATTATATTGTCATTTAGTACATTTGTAATAGGAAAGAATGAACAAAGCAGTGAATTAAATATGTGATGACTGTTGGTGTTGTGTGCCTTTCGCTTTCTTAACAACTTCATTAATATTTTGCAATGTTTATGAGGAGCTACCTGGAAAAACAGCCATTGCATGCATTTAAACATGTCACAACTCTAGGAGCTACAAGGAAAAAATAAACAGGATGAGCAGATACCCTTTAGGATTTTTTAATATGGACTTTAAAAATTACTGCAATCATTTGCATATTTATTTCACACGACATTTTCAAGACAGCAGCAGTGGGCTAATGCTGCAATAAGTGTTAGAACTCCTGTTGACCTCAGTAAGAGCAGATGTAAATAGTTACCGTTCACTCAAGAAAATACCACGGGTGCTCACTGTTTGTAAAACAGTTCTGAATTTAAAGCATACTGAGTCTCTGTCTTTGTTCTCAAGATAACATCCAAACTCGCTATCTGTTTGGTATTTCCTCTGCTGGTAACCAACATAAAATATAGTTGAACAAGTACGTTTTGCCACCATATATGTGCAATAAACTTAATGGTTGTCTCTAGGAAATGGCTCCAACAAATATGAATCAATGCGTCATATACACTTGTTAACATTGCATAATTTGTATATATGTGTATACATGTAAAAGTGTATTCAGTTGTATGTGTTTTTATAGATATATACAGTTACAGAATGAAGAGTCTAAATTACATTGCACAGTAATGGCAAAGAGATTTCTGGGTCCCAGCTGCCTGACTCAGCGAGTGATCATAGGTGTCAGGCATGTCAGAGGATGTTTCACATCCTTGTCCTTCCTCCGATGTGCCATGTTACATCTGTGCCACTGACACTGGTTGCAGCACAGATCACGGTGATGGATTAGCACAACAACCAGTTTAGCAGCAGGCTGAGGTGAAGTTTATTGTAGCGTCGGTGTCTGCATGGGTAGCACTGCTGCTTCACTCACAGCCTAATTTGGGTCCCCTTCAGGGACTTAGGACTGCAGGTTTCTGGTTGATGTGGGTGAGTAACTGTAGAACTTAAGACAACACAGCTAGTTTTCAAATTTCATTATTTTTTTTAATGTCACCTGAATATGTCAACACCATCTTTGCACGGCACAAAATCATGGCTAAATATGATGGTCAGTTTTTACATTCCTATTAACTCTAGGAGCGTAGGCATGAAAGAAATGATGTCTCTGAATACCTAAACAATTTCATATTACTGTGTGTTCACAAGAGAGCTATCAAACTTAAATCCTTGAGCCTTATAGGTAATTCCACAAATCTAAAATAAGGCGGACATAATAAATTTATTTTCTTAAATAATAATGCCTCAGTATCAGGCCTATCTGTCTCTCTCTGGTCTCTAGCTAGAGAATTCTGGCAGTAAGATATTACTGAATATATGAGATAGCATTGTAAAGCATAAAATGTATCAGATCCATTGAGAACATCTGCTATAAACTCTCAATGCCATATAAGCCTGTGTAAAATACACTTTTCCTGACTAAATTCATTGAGCTTGTAGTTATCGATAAAGATGATGAGTATTTAGTGAAATAACTGGTGCTTGTAACATATTTCAAGTCAGTATGAAAGGTTAGAATTTGACAGCATGAATGGAGATGTTTCTAAAGATTGATCTTTCTAGTGATTTTGTCTCTAGATAGGATAGACATCTCTGTATAGTGCAAGCACGGGTTTTGCAAGTGAAATCTGAGTGTTGATTTGTAAATAAAAGAGAATTTACAGAGAAGGAGAATTTGTTTGGTTTAGAAACAATTGTCAAGATAAGTGAATCAGCTAAAAATAATTAGCTATTGAGAGTGTATGTAAGATTTCTTCATATTCAAATATTTAGGATTAAATGCTTTACAATGTAACCATTCAGTCCTACATACCTTTGTGTAGTGCAGAAGAAGGTGTGAAGGTAACAGCAGCCTAAC
This sequence comes from Pygoscelis adeliae, assembly GCF_000699105.1. Classification (NCBI taxonomy): domain Eukaryota; kingdom Metazoa; phylum Chordata; class Aves; order Sphenisciformes; family Spheniscidae; genus Pygoscelis; species Pygoscelis adeliae. The sequence goes on from NW_008825098.1 coordinate 739,581, forward strand.
ACAAGTGGAAACACTGGTTGACATTTCTCAAATGCAAAATTTTAATGAGATTCGTTTCATATGTTTTACATTAATAGAAGAGTATTAAAAGGAAAATGTATTCTGTCTTTTCCTGGCCAGCTAGAGGAACTAGGAGTTGAGATCGGTATGGCTAAGTAGGAATCATAATACTTTGTTCTATGTAGAAGCCATAATACTCTTGGCAAAAAGTTACTTGCAAAAAGATGGAATAAAAGAGTCTTTGAATCAGAAAGCCAAGCTGTTCACAATCAGGGAATGCCACAATTAAGCTTGTGAGCATATACTTCAAAGTGACTCCACCAAATTGTTTACTTGCTAGGATTTCTCAGTGCAAAAAGGCACAAAGATTTTTTTTTAAACATGGACAAAACATTTGCTCCCATTTCTGAGAACTGCTGATAAAGTAAAAGCTAAGAAAGCACCCTGCAGTGGACAAATAATAGAGACAATTTCAGACCAGTGCATTGAAGTTTGGCAAAATTCTAGATGCAAATGAAGTACTGTAATGGGAGAATCTCACTGATTTTGCCATGCTTAACTGTCTTAAAGGATCTCGCCTGGGGCCTTCAGCCTAGGTGACAACTTACATTTCTGAAGTCATATAGCCATCAGTAAGATTACGGTGTTACTTGTCCCTGAGGTAGCAAACATCCTGCATAAGCACTGGTAAATGCCAGACTGCTAAGTGCTGGACCCAATGTCTTAACCCTAGCAGGATTCTCAACACTGAGATTGCTTTATGAATCTTTTCTGTGAAACCTGATGAAGAAGGATTTTCTGAGTGAATGAAATCCCTGTGAAGATAATGACAATGAGCCACTGAGTAATCTATTGCTTAGAATAATAACAACAGAGTGTGATGGTCTCCAATTCAAAACTTTTTATCTCTACCCAAATTTGAAAGCTGGCTCGAGGTGTGAATCTGAATACAAAATAAGCACCTGGAGCAAGGCTGGAAAATGGATTCATCAGTTGCTTCTCCTGACAATCAAGTTATAAAATTTTCACACTCTTTTTCCTCTTTCTGGATCAATGAATACATAGTATTTTAATGCGATCAAAGTTATTCTAAGTTTCAAGATCACTGTTATTAATTAGCTAATCAAAGCTTTGTTGGTTGGGGTTTTTTTAAACAGAAGGGGAACAAACTCAGAATTTTTGATGTATGTTCTTTTCATGAAAAGAGATTGGAGAAGTCATTAGCTTATGACCATTGCATACCAACTAAGAGGCAAATGACATGAGTTTTCATTTTTCCAATTTTATGTATAAGGCATAAAATTCATTGATAGCAGCAATATCCTGCCAGCATGGTCTCTTAGTAAACAAGCTTTCAGAAAAACTATGATAAATAAAGTATCTTTGATAGATAAATGAATGCCATGAAAGCTAATGCTCTGCTTAATGGATGTACAACTTTACCAGCATCCATTAATTTGTATATGAATGAGCCGTAAGTATAGGTGGTCTTCAAGTCAATTATACTTCAGCTAAGCATGACATGAAGAGCAGATAACGAAACAGCCTCCTTGAAGACGCAGTAATGGTGAACAACAGGACAGATAATCATGAAGGATTATCTTACTGGCTCATAAATCCAGATCAATGCTGACAAGACTCAGATCTGGGGATGACAAACTTCCTCTTTCTCTTGTGATGTTGACTCGAAGATGCCAGGCAAATGATCTTAGTCCATTAAGCTTTTTCCAGTGCCATCATTTGAATGTTTATATTCATCTTCTTTTAAGTTACCAGATGACTTTTCAGGCCTTGGTACATCTGACAGAAGTCATTCTGCAAACACTTTTTCTACTGAGAAATTTGAATCCAAACATTTGCTATTGTTTCTAGCATATTGCACTAGTCATAGAATCATAGAATCATAGAATAGTTTGAGTTGGAAGGGACCTCTAAAGGTCATCTAGTCCAACCCCCCTGCCGTGGGCAGGGACATCTTCAGCTAGATCAGGGTGCTCAGAGCCCCATCCAACCTGACCTGGAATGTTTCCAGGGATGGGGCATCCACCACCTCTCTGGGCAACCTGGGCCAGTGTTTCACCACCCTCAGCGTAAAAAATTTCTTCCTTATATCTCGTCTGAATCTACCCCCCTTTAGTTTAAAGCCATTCCCCCTTGTCCTGTCACAACAGGCCCTGCTAAAAAGTTTGCTGCCACCTTTTCTGTAAGCCCCCTTTAAGTACTGATAGGCTGCAAGAAGGTCTCCCCGCAGCCTTCTCTCCTCTAGGCTGAACAACCCCAACTCTCTCAGCCTTTCTTCATAGGAGAGGTGTTCCACCCCCCTGAGCATTTTCGTGGCCCTCTTCTGGACCCACGCCAACAGGTCCGTGTCTTTCTTATGCTGAGGGCTCCAGAGCTGGACGCAGTACTCCAGGTGGGGTCTCAGCAGAGCAGAGTAGAGGGGCA
>NW_008825098.1:742272-743186 GCF_000699105.1 Pygoscelis adeliae
GGCCCACTTCTCAAGCTTCCACTCTCTTCTGAGGCAAAAGTTGTGTATTTAATTAGGACCAATTAAAATACAATAAGAAATCAAAATGACCCCCCCCAAATTTTACTGAAATTTCAGAAAGATGGTTAGTATTTTTGTTAATTCATCTAACTGTTCACTTTGTACGTTGGTAGGGGTTCAAAATGAAAATGAAACTGCTGAGAGGTGTTTTTCTTGTGCTTTCTTCTTGCCCTAGAAAGATCAGATCATTGTCAAATGTTTCAGAATGGATTTTCAGTCTTTAAATGTATAAAATCCATATCTCTGATCATTCAGTGTCCTTCTCTTACTTATCCATGCATATTGCATCTGCTTTATATACTCGCCGAGGTGAGCAGCTCCGGTGCCAGCACGATCAGCAGCGGAGTGCTCTAGCGCGGTGCACAAGGGGGTTTCCCAAACGAGGGGAACCTCAGGGGAAGCTGCGGGCGCCTGGTGGTGCCCACAGTTCATGCCACAGCGCCTGATGAGACCTGGGCTGGGCCAGAAGCAATGGCGGCCAAGCCCACCCCCCCACATAGAAGAAACCCTTAGGGAGCGCTAGCAACCAGGAGTGCTGTGAACAGGGTGGACAAACAGGGCATGGCACGGCAGCAAGGCTGTGGCATGGCAGTTTGCGCGGCAGTTCGCATGGAAGGGCATGCACGAAGGGCGCTGAAGCTCTGCCAGCTTGACCAGGGAGCGATGGTATCCACCCAGCAGAAACTCGTGGCCTCTCTAAGCTCTGCACCCACCACGACTGACGCAGCTTCCCAGGCAGACGGGTGCCAGTGCAGGCTGTGCCCTGCTCTTATGGCAGTAGTGGGCGGCCGCGGTGCGCGCACCTGTGGGAGCTGCGCCCGGGTAGAGGAGATCCTCCGCTTATTGACAGAGCT
>NW_008825098.1:745563-789908 GCF_000699105.1 Pygoscelis adeliae
GGCACTGGTGAGGCCGCACCTCGAATACTGTGTTCAGTTTTGGGCCCCTCACTACAAGAAGGACGTTGAGGTGCTGGAGCGTGTCCAGAGAAGGGCGACGAAGCTGGTGAAGGGTCTGGAGAACAAGTCTTATGAGGAGCAGCTGAGGGAGCTGGGGTTGTTTAGCCTGGAGAAAAGGAGGCTGAGGGGAGACCTTATCGCGCTCTACAACTGCCTGGAAGGAGGTTGTAGCGAGGTGGGTGTCGGTCTCTTCTCTCAAGTAACAAGCAATAGGACAAGAGGAAATGGCCTCAAGTTGTGCCAGGGGAGGTTTAGATTGGACATGAGGAAAAATTTCTTCACCGAAAGGGTTGTCAAGCATTGGAACAGGCTGCCCAGGGAAGTCATTGAGTCACCATCCCTGGAGGTATTTAAAAGACGTGTAGACGTGGTGCTTAGGGACATGGTTTAGTGGTGGACTTGGCAGTGCTAGGTTAATGGTTGGACTTGATGATTTTAAGTGTCTTTTCCAACCTAAACAATTCTAGGGTTGTACTCTATGTTTCTATAATCTGCTGATCAATAAACTAATAACAGGAAGGTTTTCTATAGTCCCTTTTCTTCTAAAGTATCTTGATTTTTGGAGCTGTATATATACATAAATAACGTCTATGACAATTTTTGTTGTTTAAAAGGTCAAGTGGATGGTATCATGTTGTTGTGCTCTCCTGTTGTCATGTGTTCGTGAACACCAGCGTCATGCAGGTACTGTATACTGTCCATTTTAAATCAGTGGATATTTGTCACTGGTCCAGCGAGTAAAAGCTTTGCTAATGTAACTAATAGGTGAGCTCCTACTTTCTAGAAACAAATCAATATGGCATTAGGGAGCTATTTTTTTCCCCTCAGCTTTACCTGCCCTCATGTATTTACCTTGTCTGCCTTTATTATCTCTGTGTTAATGTGAGGTCTCAGGAGTGAAACAGTTATAAATGAGTCCTAGTGTCCTGTGTTTAAAAGATCATATGAATCACAGAATTATATGAACTTTTGGTCAAAAATTAAACCCTGAATGATCTTACTGGCTTCTGTGTACCTTCCTTTTACTTATTTACATACTATTAGAAAGTAACACTGAAAAGAACATATTCCCAGAAAAGGAACATTTTTCTATTGTTGTTATAAAATGTAACAGGATGGGTCCTGAATTTTTTAATCTTTATTTATTAATTGTGCAAACATTGGCTGCTTCTTCAGTATGAGACTTGTGTCCTGGTTTTGGCTGGGATAGAGTTAATTTTCTTCCTAGTAGTATCTGGTATGGTGCTGTGATTTGGATTTAGTATGAAAATAATGTTGATAACAAACTGATTTTTAGCTATTGCTAAGTAGTGCTTACACTAGTCAAGGACTTTTCAGCCTCTTATGCCCTGCCAGCAAGAAGCTGGGAGGGGGCACAGCCAGGACAGCTGACCCCAACTGGCCAAAGGGACATTCCATACCATGTGACATCATGCTCAGTATATAAACTGGGGGGAGTTGGCTGGGGGGTGGTGACCACTGCTTGGGAACTGGCTGGGCATCGGTCGGCAGGTGGTGAGCAATTGCATTGTGCATCACTTATTTTGTATACTCTTTTATCATTATTGTTATTATTTTCCCTTCCTTTTCTGTCCTATTAAACTGTCTTTATCTCAACTCACAAATTTTACATTTTTTTTTCCGATTCTCTCCCCCAGCCCTCTAGGGGGTGGGGGAAGCGAACGGCTGTGTGGTGTTTAGCTGCCTGCCAGGTTAAACCACAACAGTTGGTTGAAGTTTGACAGTGAATTAGCAAAACAGGGGGGATTGACCTTGTATTTTTACTGATACCGAGGTTATACGGGGTAAAGAAGCACATATGTGTTGAAATTCGTAAAACTTTTTTCTTTTACATAATTGAAAAATATGGTCTTAAAAACTTTCTTACTCATTCCACTAACTGTATTATTTTAGTTTTCCCTTTGTATGTACCTCAAGTTTCTGAAAAGAGGAACAGCCTACACACTGCCAAGGGGAGACTATTTGTGAAAAGTCTTGGATAAGTCTGGCTTGAAAAGCTGCCGTGAGACTAGCACGTGAAGTATTCTGTTCTGGGATCTTGACAAATGGACAGTTAAAAGAGGGTGCATTACTTCCCCTGCCCATTCATTGCTCAGTTTTGCATACAGAAAGATGAAATGAGGTAAGGAAGAGTCTAGAAATGTAGATAGCTTAGCATTACAGCACAACTCCTTTTCTTTTACATTTGCATGCAAATTGATGTAGAAATCCATCAGCTGACTCTGTTAATGAGGTCAAGAAAAACATGCAGAGTTAATCGAACCCAGCTATAGCTTTTATTGGTTAACTGTCTCCAGGGATGGAAACTCAGGAACACATTTTTTCTTCTGTGCTTACAGAAACACCTTACCAGAACAGTGGTATCGGAATTTAATTTCATTGAAGAGCTGCCTCTCTTTTCCCTTTTGCACGAAAGTTACCCATGCATGTCAGTCTTGTCATTTTAATTGAACTTATAGGCATGACTGGCATGTGGTGGAATTTACTCTGTCAGTATAACAATAATAAATTATTGCAGCAGGTTTGATAAAGAAACCTGGGACTTTGCAAAGAATAGTAAGGAATTGGGGGTAGGAAGGAAGAAGTTTCATAAAATGCAGCTTTGCCTGCCAGTCGACTTCTCTGTTTTATCCATTTATTCTTGTCATTTTGCTGCCTGTTGTTGCTTAATTATTCCAGACACTATGCCCGTCATATTCTGCATTATAGCTATTAATCAAATGGTTCAATCTTTTCCAGTCTGCCTTTCAGACAGGATAATGTTCCTAGTTACTTTTACAGGTCCTCTGATTTTTCCACCATTTTGCTTGCACTTTGAAATGAATTGTAGAAATAAGATTTATCTTCTTGAATCCATGAAGGATATTAGGGAGGAAATTAATTTTAACTTTGAATCTGATTATCCCTAAAAGATTAATTGACATTGGTAGTTGTGACCATGTGGCCTGAATAAAAACCATCATGGGAAATGCCTGGATTCATAAGTATTCTAAATAAAGTCCTACTGCAGTACATGTATTCTTGAGAAGTGTATCCATAGAGGCCTCCCAAGTTTGAGATGCAGCCAGGGGAAAAACAGCAGGGTACTCATTTAAGCACGTGTGTAACTGAAATTGGTACTTGGAGTTTATGAGAGGTATGATCGAATTATGCAATGAAAGGTCATACAAATGAGCAGATAATGCCTGATGTGGTGGAGAAGAGTCAGAGTATCTGGAAGTATGACACTGTTTCTCTTTAACAACTGTTGGCCGTGTTGCATAGTTTTGTATTTTAAGTACTTAGGACCCTGTCTTGGTCCCAAATTGTGATAATAGGACATAGCTATTTTTTTCAAAAGTGTTTATACCTCTTTTGAAAATGGAGTATCAAAAATATTCTAAGAATACCTAGTTAAGGCAGAATTTAGACTTCTAACCCAAAAATAAAAAGATATGTGGATGTCACTGCACTAGCAACTGCCAGAACCTTTAGAAGCCTAAATGAAGGTTGCCACATATATGTAGCAAGCTCTTAAGCTCTTAGATGCCCCCTTGCTGCATGCAAGATGTGAGATGAAACAGCACCCAAAAGCAAAGATGCTTGAGAAGCCTGGCTTTATCTGCTAAGTGTGCCCAGAGCAAATGTACTCCACAGCAACAGTCCTTGCGCAAATCCCAGCATCCCCACTCATTGTACTTTTCATAATGGCCAAAGGATGGAATGATGATAATGGATTCTACCTCAACAGTTTATGCATTTTCCATTAGACAAAAAGGGGCATGAAATGGTCTTAGTCTCAGCAGAGACCAGACTAACAGGTTGTCCCTCACCAAGGTGAATATCCTAACTGCTTGGATACTGAGTAATACTTCTTGATTACTGTCATGAATTTTGTCAAGTTTAAGAGTATTATTTAGAGATTTCAGTGAGTAAATGACTTCACGGGGGGTTTCTCAAGTTGTAGAAGTATCACCAAGAATGCACAAGGATGCCAGTTTGAATAAATGGGCCACTGAGATTAGCCTGAGTTAATAGGCAAGGGAAGGTCTTAAAGACTAGTGGAGTATGAAGAATGAGAGGTAGTGGAATGATTTAGATTAAGGTAACACCCAAGACAGACATTGGACAGGAAGGACTGCATTTCTGCTGAAGAGAGCAATATTGAAGTAGCCAAGACGCAAAAACAAAAGTTCCCAGGAAATAATTTTCTCTGCATGAATGTGTAAGGAAGGCACAATCTTAGCAATATTACTCAGAAAGGATGTGCAAACTTTGTATTTTCAGATTTAGGAAAAGGTCCAAACCAAAAGTGACATCCAGACAAGTGTGACAGTAACAGGCATTGCACTGTTGTTCACTCTGATGGAGGGTATAAATGGAAGTCTTGAAAGGCAGAACAGTATTTCTGTTTTAGCTGTAGTGAGCCTGAACTAACAGGTGCACCACTGCAAGAGATGTCAAAGAGACTGACTATGATTTTAGTTTAGATGGCGAGAGAAAATTTTGGAATAGCAAAATGGATCCATGAATTGTCAGAATAGAGAAGGTACTTAAATACCTTCTCTTCATGAGAAGAAATTGTGGTCTTTAAGATCTGGGCCTGTCACATTCATCGACTAGATTTTGGAAAAGCTGTATTTTAAACCTGAATTAAGTAACCAAATATTATTTAACATCGCTGTAGTTATTAGGAAGAAGAATAAGAAAGGCTGTTGTTTACTATCACAGAGTTGTAAAGGAAAAATAGGTCCTCTTTCATCAATGGCACTACCTTGGTGTTAATTTTTCAAGTAAAAGAGCATTCAATCTCTCAGAATCCTTCTAACAGGTATATATTTGAGTGATACTCATGCAAAGTTAAGGTTTTTGTTTCATATTTCATAATTAGAAACTAAAGCCTTTGATAATGTGATAAGTGGTCCAAATGGGGGTTGCAAATAATCATGTCTAACTAATTACCTACTGTATAATCAAAAAACACAAGAGGAACAGACACCTGCATAATGCAAGCCTTTGGAACAGATGTGCCCCTATTAATAAACATGAATTGCCTATTAAAACTCTATGGTGACACAGAATGTTTTCCACTTTATGAAGGATACCCTGCCTAACCTTCAGTTTCTATGTAATTATAAACAAGAAAAATGTAGAAGTGGTGCAGCTTTCCTCTTTTCCCCATTATGCTAAAACATGAACTCTTAGCCCTCCAAGGCATCTCCAAAGGTACTGCACTGCTTGTCCAGTTGTCTTTGGTTAATTTTATGGTGTATGTATTGTCTGAAGACATGACAAAAAGTATCATTCAATAGGAATATTTTGCCAGTAAAGAAATTCAGCATTCAAAGTCCATTACAAACATCAGACAGATGTGTTGTGCTGTGATTATGGATGTAACAAACAATGTAGTGCTTAAGGGTTTTCTTAAAGATACCAAAATAGCAGTTTCAGAACTGTATGACAATAAAAAAGTGAGCTACTTAAAAATATACTACAGGGAGCAGAAAACTCATACATTTATTCATTAGAATAGTATTTTAGATATTAATATCTGTTTCCTGGCCCCAACATGTTTCACTGGAGATGATCTTGAGTTTCATTCTCTGTAGGTGCAGGTATACATATAACATTATACATGTGGCTTGTCCTATAGATTTTAATGGTATTATTTACATGCTTAAAACTAGGTGCATGCATATGCATTTGCAAAATAGAGGTTTTCATTATTAGAGATGTTGCCCATTAAATTCTCTGATACATGCAGCTACAATTAACCAGACCTAAAAATGAATGGTTTCCTTGATGCTGGTGGTCGTGAGCTAATCTGACTTCAAACATTTTTCAGAGAATAATTTAAAAAATCTCAAAGATTAAAACAATTTTTGGAAAAGTGAGCAAAGTGGAGGAAATTAAACACAAGAATCTGATATCAGTGGCCACCTTTTTTCTTCTTGTGGTGCCCATGAACAACAAAACTAAAACATTACAAAAAAGCATCAGAACATTTGCCAGTCATTCAGGCGGCCTAATTCTGCATCCTTAGACTTCTTTCCTTTTAATATTTTCTAGAAATAGATACTTTGAGAGAGACAATACTTTAGATATCCTCCAAATTTTCTTATTTGAGATACCCAAAAACACTAGTGTCAGAGAGCAGCTATCTGAAATGGAAGTTATCCATTTTCTAAACATTGCAGGTGAGAGAGAAATCCTTACAGCACATGTAGTATTGGGGCATTTGCATCCATGGTCTTTCTTTTGGATTTAACTCTATTGAGTTGAAGAATTAAATGAAGGTGAAGAATTTCAGTCTTCCTTTTTTACAACCCATTTCTGAGAGCTGATTGACTCCTACTAACCACACATAGTGTTCAGTGTCCCTGGACTGCAAATGCAGGTGAAGATTTTGGGTGCTTCCCAGCAGAGGACTGGATATGCTGCTCCCCTACCCTCTAATTCCCATTTTTCCAGAGCATGGTTGAGGCAGGACTGGAGTCCTGGGTAAGGGCCCCAACACCTATCGTCATGCAATATTAGTTGATTTTTTTTTTTAAGGAGTAAGTATTTCATATTCACAGGTGGAATAAGAAACTCTGAACTGTGACTAGTACTGAGATAATCTGCCTGAGTTTGCAGAGAGACAGAAGCAAAAGCTATGATGAATGTGAGTTGTCCCATATGTCCTGAAGCAGAGCTAACGGAGCCGAGGGGGTTTTCTCCATCCCTGCCCAGGGCAGGCCTGGGCTGACTGCTGGGAGGAAAAGCGTGGGGATCCCAGCCTGCACCTGTGTTACGACCATCAAGGTTTCTCTGCTGCTGGTTCTGTTTATTGGGAGTACAGAAGAGGAAGGGTGGCTTCTAGTGCTGAAAGAGGAAATCCTGATTAGAGAAACATGTGGAGCTTTATATATGACAAATGGAGAAGCCTGGATTGTACTGGCCCAAGACTATGTGGTTAACGCGTCCTCCTTTATCTATGGCCTCATATGTATTACCCATCCTTTCCCTGTTCTTAAACACCATGTGAAGCTTCTAACTTTCAGTAATGCAAACCACTTTCAAAGTGCTCTTTTTAAATAATATTTTACTTTTTCCTTGCCAAAATTCAGGGTAAGCTGAATTCAGCTACAAGACACAAAGATCAGTTTTGAATACATAAATGGAAAATGTTGGCCACAGATGTATCCATTCAGGGTAACAGGAGCCTTCCTTTTGGAATGATGTGTTATGCATTTCTAAAATATATTTGACAGCATCAGGGCACTACAGTGAAGCCAAAAGACAGCTGAGGTTTAGATATTTTCCATGTCTAAAATATCTTTATTTTGATGAGTAAAGATTAGCTTAAAAGGTCAAACTGAATGTTATATCATATACTGTAGTAAATGTAGAAGGACATTAAAAATATATTCATAGAGAGTAAGAGCGTGTGTATATTCATTCACTGAGAACAAATATATTCAAATATATACAGGAAATCTACTCCATCCATCTAAGTCTCTCAGACCGTTAAAAAGTCAGCAGTTGTTAATGTTTATCACACAGTGGGAATGAGATTACCTCAGCTTTTCTATCCATTTAGGATAAAAGATATTCTATAATAACTGTAATTTTTTTTTTAAAAATGCATTCATGGAGTTAGCAGCTCTCACAAGTTGCTGTAGCTACTTGCACTTTGGGATTTTAAAGACTGGTAGTGCTAAATTATGTGTCCACATGAAGCTAAATGTGGTGGCCGTTGCTTTTCTGCCTGAAGGTCATGCTAGGGATGACATTATGGTCAGAGATCCATTCCTCCCCTTCTTCTTACTGTTCATTTTGGTAGTAGCTCTGCTGCTGACCTACTTCATATTTGACATTTTTAGGGCTGAATTCACTTTTCCACATAAGGCATCTAATGCTTTTTGAGATTCCCTAGTGTATCAATAACATCCATATGGAGCTGACGGATGAAGAAATAGGACCTGCAAGAGACCTGTGTCTTCTGAAGTGGCAGCCAGAATCCAGGTGAAGTATCTTAGAGCAACACAAGTAGCACTATGTCAATGTGGCACTTTGATATCTACGTATGGGAGCCTAAATTGAGCCCTTAGTGACTTTGTTTTGTGTAGTGACAGGTAGCTAAGTCTCTACCTGCTTTCTTTCCCTTCCTTCTCACCTGCTTTTGTAGACAGAAATAGCCTGCTTATGCTCAAGTCAGCATAACCCATACCACAATGGTCGGTCTAGCTGGATATATTTGGGCGTGGCCTACCGGCAGCACAATCTTAACTCCTAGCATTGAGGAGCATGCATTTACATATTTTCTTTTCTGTGGCCTATTCACTCTGTTCATTGCTATTGCCCTCAGGGACACATTCACTCACAAAGGTTTGTCATCTGTCATCCAGAAGTCATCATGATTTTGTTGCACATTAGATTTGACACAACTATGATGAATACCCAGGGTATTGCTTTCCCATTCTGTGAGTGCCACTTAAATTTGTACAGTCTGTGTTATCCTGGTGACTCATTTCACTTTGATACCTTTTTTTTTAATCTAGAAGGCTGAACAGCTTGTCCTGACTTTGGTCTCTTGCCAACTGTAGTGAGCTTTGCTTTCCCGCATCACAGAAGATCCTCGCCAAAAAGCAAGTAAGTGCAGCTAAGAACTCAGCTGATCAGAGCAGCCTTGTCCTTTCACGTAGAGGTGGGAATAGGCTATTGAGCACTAGAGGAGAGCATTTAATTAATTCAGATTAGCCCTTCCTCTTCATCATTCTGGAAGAATTTCTTTCATCCAAATAATTTCAACTGTATTTTGCTTAAATCAATATTTCAAGGAGATAGGACCTTCTTCCCAAGTCTGCTCCTGGCCCACCATGAGTGACTTCACAAAGTTTATTCACTTCCCTGCGATTCTGTTTCCTTATCTATAAATGGGAATAACCTCCACTGTAAGGCATATGAAGACTTTCAGATAAAAAGAGAGCCTTTCTGAAAACCATGATATGTTACTGCGATGAGGTCTGATGTGCCACATATTCTCCATACGGTTACATGAACAATAAAGTTTTATACGCCACCAGAGCCAATTATTTACCTTCACAGCATGTGATAGCATATCTGAATTGATTTTATACAAATCAAAATTCTTTCTGAATTAGAGATGCCATGCTCCTAGCTGCCAGCAATCACCAAATAGATACACTATGTAATCACAACTGCCCATATGATGTACAGAACAGAAATGTGGGATCTACATTATGCCAACTGGAGAATGATCCCATGGGTTCACTGCTTTCCCGAGTGTAAGGGAATATACATTGACACTGCTGACTGTCACGTCACCCACACTCAAAGCCAAAAATGGAGGTGGTCTTCTCTTTAAATAAGGTGCATATCAGGTAGCTAGTCTGTCAACCAAAAGAGAGTGGGAACCCATCAGCCAAAAGCATTCCTTCTAGAGAAGAAGGGGAATACCCCACTTCCTGCAAAGATGATTAAGAAGATGTTATTTGGGATGGTATTTTCTTTCTCACTCCTCCTTATCTGTTACACAGACAAGAAAAAGAAGGAGGGCTGAGTGTGGGCTCAAGATTCATTTACATTCCACCCATGCAGAGCAGTCCTACGTACATTTACTGCAGTCACCCACACAGAAAAAGACTCTGTTCTGGGAAACTGAGCACTTCGTCACAGCTTGGTTGCAGATCTCCCCAGTTTGCCCATGCAATCACAGCCAGCTTATATGAAAACATGAAAACAGTTTTAAACTTGTAATTTCTATGGTGAGCTCACACCACTGTTTTTGTTATTATTAATTTATAATGACATAATGAAAAAATCTAAGGAATTTGGAGAGCAGGACTACAAGTCTCTGTTCACATTATGAAGATTCATGACAGTGTTTTTTTGTCCTGATGACTCAAAATACTCAGGGGCTTGCTATTTTCTATAACAAAATAGCATCAGAAGCATTCTAGCTACAAACACAGAAACGCTCAAGTCTGAGACTTCTGATCCTTAGTAAGTGTAGACTGAAATGATATGCAAAAGACAAACAGCATGTAACAAAAGCTTTATAAAACAGAAGAGCACGTATCAAAGTTGAAAAACCAAATAACATATGTGAGGCTTTTAAGATGACCTCTGAGAGATGAGGATGAGCCTGTCTTTAAACAGATACAAAATTTGGTAGAAAAAGAAAGTTGGAACAGGCTGATTTGGCAAAGGAAATTGAATGAATTTGTTACATACACGTTTTATATACTCTGACTCATAACATGTATGCAAGTATAAAATAAATTAACCAGCTGACTGGACAAACACACATCCAGTGCACCAAGGTTACATTATTATGAACTTCTGTGACATTTTCACCTTCTATAGGTAACATGAACTGTGTTGCATATTTTTGAAACCAAGATTAGTACTACTCTTCACATTTATTGAGCACATTTATTACTTTGTTTTTAATTCTTATAATCTAAACAGATATTACGTTCTTATAGTATGTTTTTTTTTAACTCTGGAGTGCAGTACAAAGTTGTTCTTGACTATATCTAAGGAATAAGTTATTAATTGCAAATCCTCCTCTGTTTGTAATGATGATTTGTATTATCTAGATGTAAAAATGCACAATTACACACATTGCCATAGTTGATTACACTGAAGACGTTGGTCAAAATCGAAGCAACAGAGTGAAAAGGCTGCTTTCTGCTTGAGGGCACCATTGTTTGTACTGAATATATAGCTCTTAAGGTGGTCCTAATGTCTTACCCTTGGGGTCAAAGCAATTGAGGCAATTCTCCATGGGACTAATGCTTTTCTGTGCTTTATTTTTTCAATACAAGGTGTTAAAAACTCTACAGTGTCATCATCTGCATACACAGAAAGAGCTTTTTTCCTTAAGGTTTAGAATTAATTTATTATATGCATTTTTTATGATATTGTTAATGTTAACATTCCGACATGTATTTTTGGACTCGCAGAGTCATCATCAGGTACATCTTATGGCCTCTCACCTATAAAGAAAGAGAGAACAGAAGATTCAAACCTGCTGCTAAATTCTGTGTTTTACAGCAATAATATGCTGATTACACTGGTAATAGCCGTTACAACCAAATGGGAGGATAAAGTCTACTGACATGTCATCATAATGAATTAATGTGAATTCGACTTAATTAGATATCTATATCCAGATTATATTTCCAAATGAAAGTCACCCTATATTTTCTATGGCTTGGGTTCTGTAACTGAGCACTGTATAAATCAGTGTCTGTTGCATAACAGGTATGTGATTAAATATCACTGAAACAGGAATTTTTCAAATAATGAGCCTGGTCCTTTACTCACATCTCAGACAAAATTCCAGTTGATTTGGTGGGCAGTTGGTTTGCAGACATCTTGTAATAATTTATTTTTTTCAGTGATAGAAAGAGGATAGTTGACATTTCACTTACAGAAAAAAAATTGCACAATGAAATGATGGATGTTTCAACAGAATCTGTAAATTTGATGAAATTGTAAGAGATGTGGTTTTCCTCGTCTATATTCTTTCCCCATTAAAATAATCTGAGAGTATAACGGAGGCAATAAAAGTTAGGTCTTTGTAAATCAAAGGTAGTGCCGTTGAACTCATTGTGAGCTGGAGGTGTGATAGAAATTGTGCCTTGGTATTTCAGTTGAGTCCTGATTTCCCTTTTCTGTAATAGAACAACAGGTACTGTTCTGTTTTCTTTATGAAGTCAGGCTTTCAAAGCAGTGAGCATAGCATAGACACATATTTAACACGTGAGAAAGTGATGCCTGCCAATCAACTGAAAAGTCTCACCTAAAGGGCCAGGTCGTCAACCCCATGCACTCTCCAGCTAGGCCTGCTGAGCCCTGAAGGTACGATACGGGAAAGGAGGAGGACTTCTCTCCAACACTTAGCACAGCGCTGGCAGGTCGAGGCTGCGACCTCTAGTACAGCCTGGGGGCAGCAATAACTCCTGTTGCTTAAGAGACCCTGATTCAGTGGCAGAACTGACTGCTGCTTTACCTGTGGGGTAACAATAAGTCCTGAGGCAGTTGAGACCCCAGATCCCATGAGGGGAGAATGGCTGGTGTAGCCATAGGCATCGATTCAGAAGACATGCCCTTCCACCTCTTTCCACTCTCAAGACATAACTCTTGCTGCTGGGCCCTCAGCATCAGTTCCCTATATCCTGCCCCCATGCCATGTACTAGTGTAATCAGAGCTGCTGTGGCTCACTGTGCGCTTGTGTGTGCCTATGTCTGTGAATGCATAAACATGTCAGAAATCATCTAAAAGGAGTGTAGGTAAAGACAGAATTTCAGAGCGGCATCACTAGCTACAGGGATTACTAGCTTCAATTTTAATTGTACCATTAACTACTTTGAAAGCTAAGCGGGCAAGACTCCTCACCGCTGCAACAATTCAACAGCCAGTCACTTAGTTAAGACTTACATTCCTGATGTCCAAGGTAGAACAGAATCCAGCCCACCTTCAAGTGTGTGGCTGGCAGCATGAAATGCAGCATGAGCTTTTTTATTTTTAGAATTGAAGAATATGGCTTCAGGAAGCCATAGACTTGAATTGCAAAAGGTTTATTGAGTAATAAAGGGCATTTTTAGAAAGTAAGTTTTAAAACTGTAAGCCAAATTCATTTTAATGTAGGGCTTCTGTTGCAGAAGTGTCCATCTTAGTTGTGTTGTAACACTATATGTTGGATGCAAAACAGAAAGATGTAGGTAGTGGATGCGGGGGCCACAGGGGAAGTCACTGTTGTTGTTTCTTTGACTGAGGAGGCTCTGAAAAAGCTACATGTTCCTCCTACCAAAACTGAAGAAGGCAGATAACACTACTACTCCCTCCTACCATGCGAGAATCCCATAATAAACTAGGCTCATCAAGATGTAGTAATCTGTACTTTTTTATAATGGAAAGATTCAATCTCCTGCTATAATAAGAAGTTAATTCAGACAGTCTCTCCAGCAATATTAAATCTCCATTCTCTCTCATACACTGCTGCATTTTTGGATCTTCTTTTTGTCAGAGAAATATGTCTGGGTTCATTGTGGGCATTGTGTTGTGGGATATCACATTCACAGGCTTCATCCAAGAAAACCTCTTTAAACTAATGAGTGGTGAATCATGTTTCTACCTAGATACTTGAGTATTTGCAACAATCTCACAGGGAGACTCAGTTCTTTTATTAAAAATGTTGTCAGCAAAATTAGTGGTGCTGCAGTTTGCTTTGTTTTTAAATATTTCAGACTTTCAAAATCAAGAACCTTTCTGCTCTGCCTAGGGCAACATTAGCATAAGCTTGCCTCCTCAGCAAAAATGTTCCCCTTCCCTGGTTGCAAAAGCTGTGACATTTAATTGATGCTGTTTGAATGTATGTACTTAGCTGGTGTAAATCAGCACCACTGCTCTGCTTTCAGTGAAGCAGCACCAGCTTACATCTGACACTAGACTTCTTTGATGAGAGAAGGCAGATCCTTCAGGGAAGCATTATACACAGGCATGAACTGTTGTGGAGAAGTTATGTTGTTCTGCACTTCTGCATTTGATTTTCGAGCAAAAAATATCATGGATAATTAAAGTGCTTAGCATATCCGCAGTTCCAGTAAGTTGTACTAATTCGTTAAAAAAGGTATTATACCTCCTACAATTTGCTCTACTTTTAAATATATATTTATATTCCTACAGCTTAAATGCAAGTTTTAGCAGGGAGCTTGTAATGCACTTTCCCATGCCAAAGACAATTAATAATCAATATTTTACTATTCGTTGTCAAAAGCCAGCTAAAAAGTAGGTACTTTTCCTCCCTTTTTCTCCTGCATTTTTCCTCTTCTCTCTCACCTTGCATCCCCCAGTCCCTCTTCTGTCAGCCAAGGAGTAGTTACATGTATGTTTTTGTTATTGACAAGTCAGTCTACACATGTACCTATAAATTCAAAATGCCTGGGTCGCCTATTTCAGCAAGCCACGTATTCAAGGCATTGTTTTATTGCTGCAGCTTTTTGTCAGATAGCAGGATCCAATTAGGTTTTCTTTCATCTTTATTTTTCTTGTGGAACATCTTTAGAGCTGACTGGAGAGGGGAGAGGATAAATGGCATAAAACTGGCCAACATCAGAGGACGTCCTACATCAAGATACTTTCCTGGATGATTTGTACTGCCTAAGAAGAGTAAAAATCTCATTAAAAGAGAAAAGGAGCTAGGTAGGTTTCTTTTGACATTATATTTCTACCTAAGGCGAACAACTGTGTCATTTCTAAGGTTGTCCAGCTACATGGCCTTGTGTCACATTGTGCTTTAGTGAGTGTCTAATAAATCTTGCGTTGTTACCATCTCATATAACTTCCCATGTAGTTTTTACTTAATTTAGTGGATGTATTTTGAATACCAACTAAATCATAGGCTTGTACATAGATTCAGAAGGCAAGTGGACTGTATTCAGGCTACTGAAAGAGTGACTATCCCAAATTTTTACATTTGAAGCAGTATAAGCAGGTGTCTCATATCAAGCACAGTGCCTAATGCACTATAATTTTGCATTACAGCTGATGCTTGGAATTCTATAGAAGCAGTAAAACTTTGCAACACATTTTCTCTGCTTGTGTTTATGTTTTGGTGTGACATCTCCTTTTGCAACTCATCACCTTTGTAGCAAAAATGAAATCTATGTGTGTGTAACTTCCATGAAATATGAACTTAGTAATGTGAGCTATGAGCTTTAAGATGATGCTAGACTCAAGATACCTTACCTCCAAAATATGACATTGGATTGTTTCTAAATCTGGCAACATTCCACATATTGCTTGAAATTTCTGGATTTATATTCCCAGTGTTTCTGAATTTCTTAACAGCTACAGTTCTAGTGAGAACGTACTAAAATATAATTTGTCTGTAAATCTTCCCTGTCATACGCAAACACCATAAGATCTTCAAGGGAATTGTTTTTTTTTTTAAATACAAAAAGACACACTTTGCCTAGATTGTCAGTGTAAAGCCCCGTGTGCAAAATACAACATAGAGAAAGCATGCCCCAGAATAATTGAAAGAACTTTGTCTATCAGCAGTGTAAAAATCATAGTGTAATTATTAATAACAGGAGGCACAGGGCCAGGGTCTGCCATCAGTGGTTCCACTGACATCAGGGACACAAGTAGGTGGAGCCAGATAATTGTGAGGATCTAGCAAAATCTGGATAGTGATGAGTAAGCACTCATCACTGAGCACTTTGTGTGAAGTTGCAAATAAGAATTTTGAATGGTAAATGGCACCTTAGCAGAAGGGAGGACAACTCCCTTCCCCCACCTGGTAACTTGCTCCTGTGAAGGGCAGTTTCTTTCTTCTCTGCAGAGTTCTGAAGGAGGGTAAGTTGTGCACCTATATTTTACTAGCATTCAGTTTCGGTAATATAACTGTATTAGCTGCAGTAAAATTCTTGATTTTTAAATGTGGCTGATTGGATATCTTTGTGAAACTGAACTTGAGTCTGTTTTCTGAACCACACTTTTGGGAAGGAAAAACGCTATCTAATATATTCCTGTTAAGAACTTGCTATTCTCTGTATTAATATGCAGTGGGTCAGATTTATGGGTTCAGGCAGGCATCCTCTGTGTGTATATTTGTACACATGTGCACTTGTTTAAACATGAGAGAATGAGAATAATTGAGAACAACAGTCCTTAAGGAGAAGGCACGTGGAGTAACTGCTGTTGGCTCTCCTAGGAGTCCATTGGGGAACATGTTATTCCGTTTGCAACCCCAGGGAAAAACCACTGGTAAAAGCTATCCAGAAGATATTTTGTAAAGTTGGGGGAGCAATGACTGCTAGGGACACACAGCCTGGACTTCAGGGTCTTGCATAAGCTCTGCCAAAGATGTATGATCTGATAATAATGACGAGAGAGAGAGAGAGAGAGAGAAGGAACTGCTTAGTATTTAGGTATGACGGTGCTTTGGGGTGAGCATACGAGCGCCTGTCATTCAAAACTCCTGGCATTCAGGTCTTGCAGAGGTTCTTCCTGCAGTGTATCTCTAGTAATGTGCAGAAAACCAAACCTGCAAGTCATGATGCAGAGAGAACAGGTTGCTCTGTTCTTTGGTTTCCCCTGCACATTGTGCTCCTCCGCGAGAGACTGATCCCTTTTAAATGGTTTTGTCATTCACCTCTGACCAACTCTTCTCTGTTAACTAGGCTTGAGCAGGAAATGTTCCAGCAAAACAAGCTCCAGCTTGTAATGAGGAAAAATGACCACGCAGCTCTGCCCTCTTTCAGTCGCCTTTCATTGCTCTCCTGTCTGGGCTTTCACACCAGACCAGACCGGTCACACCTCCCCTCTTGCGCTAAGGTCTCAGAAGCAGGGAAGCATGTTTTTGTCAGTGACATTTCTGTCCATTTGAGAGATCGCCTCTGTCCCTTGGGATACTGTCCCAGGGGGAGTTGCCTCCAGAAGCTGACCCCAAGGCTTGTCAGAGACAAGAGAGCTGCCCCCAAGGCTGCCACATTTCCAAAAGAGGGACTCGCTGCCTTGCTGCTCTGTGTCTCGGAGCTGATGACTTTGGGAGTCATTGCATGATTCAGGTATTCCCCCAGTTTTCACCTGAGACTGAAGGGGTTGGGATTTGGCCGAGGAGGCATGACAGATATGGTGGTAGCCAAGACTTTTAAGAAGTATGTACACAGGATTTAAATTTAGTTGTTGCAAACATGTTGGTTCACTTTGTACTTGCCTTTTTTCTATTCTGTGTAGTCATAGTTTAAGGAATGCTTATTTGAAATCTGAACAGATCGAACAACAAGGGGATAGGCATGACAGATCTCACAACAGAAATAACAAAAGCTAAGCGATGGCCAGGGGCATGCTATTTGAAAAAGTAAGTGACCTCCAGCCAAAAAAAAAGCACAGGGAGAAGAAACTGAGGGCTTGCTGGGCAGTACCACACTGTCCATCCCTCCAAATGTCAGAGAAAGCGGCAAGCTGAGAGGTGGTGTGGTGTGGTGTGGTGTGGTGTGGCATCGCCCAGCTGGGCTCAGTGGGACTGGACTGCTTTGTACAGCTGTGCTTGCGATGCCTGGCTCCAAATACGTGCTTGCTGCTGAGAGCACTCTTCCACAGATCATAAATAATAGCTACATGGCTGTTTACGAATTTCTGCGTATTCTCTTCACCATCCGTCCAAACTACTTAACCTTGACATGTGAAGCTAATGGGGACTATACCTTGTTATGCCTGCATTTTAAAGAATCACCTTTGATGGCTAATTGAGGGTGGGTTATAACTTCCATAACCTTATAATAAAGTCCAACAGCTCCAGTTCTTAAAAAAAAACCCCAAAAACCAGAAAACCTGCACATAGTAGGAAGGTCAATATTTTAAAATAATCAGACTGTGGATATTTTGTCAAAGTGACCTAAAGAGGAACCTATATTTTTGTGAGGACCAAGGCTTTTAAAAGCAGTCCTTTTTTAACACAAAACCATACTTTGTCATCTGATTTATAATCCTGGCTCACATTTCCAGCCACTTGCACTATATTAATTTATTAAAATAGCTTTTAAAAGCTGGCTATGGAATGATTTGAAAATACCTTATAATGGTCAAAATATCAAGGGACTTCTACTGTAGTAAAACAACAGAGAAAGCAATTGTGAGATGGAGGAAGAGTAGCTACAAACGTCTGTGTCTTGGTCTAGAAACAAAGTAATAGAGTATTTGTGTGTGTGTGTGTGTTTGCATCATATTAACGAGATGTAAAAACTGGGATACTGGAGAGGGGAAGGCAGGAAGTTTGGAAACTAAATTTCCCCGATAAATTAAATTGCAGGGGAGGGTGGGGTGGGGCTTTTTTTTCCCCACTTGAAGGGGAAGTAAAACTTGAAGTCATACTGTAAGCATACAGAAAAACAGGAAGAATTGGAGCCAGGATGTTAATAAGGTTTGATCTTTAAAAAAAAGAAAGAGCAAGCAAGAGAGAGGAGAAATATAATAATGTTTTGAATTTGAATAACATGTTAGCTAACAGCAATGGAAAGAAACATCAATTCAGAGGAAAGGAAAGTGGCCAAAATTGCATTACGGAATATGAATCATAGAGTAGCTAGAAAGCAAAATATGTAAGGAAGCGGCAACAACAACAAAAAAAGACTGGACACCTTACAAGGATTCTGCTGTTGAACAAATTATCTATTCCTACAATTTTTCCACCAGCAAAATATAATTCAGATCTTCCAGAACAGAATAAGTAACTATATAGTAACTATGACATTTAAGAAGCAAATGATTTTTAAATATGACTTTGACTTTATCATCAGCCTTGACTGCATACACTGATACTAACTGGTACTGTGCTTCCCTTTCCTAGAAGATGATCTATCATGTCAAAGAAAGGTATCAGGTTAGTATGAGACTACCTTTAGTAAATACATACTCTGTTTACCTCTTTTTTAGTTTTTGCCTCAGAAGTTGTTCTCCAGCTTTGCAAAATTTTGAGACGCTAATTCTGGCCGACAGATACCTGGTTATTTTGTTTCTTTTCTTAAATAATGGCTCTTCTCTTGTTTTCTAAGCAAGGTAGTATTATCCCTGTTTTGGCAGGGCTTCCCGGTTCAGAGCCACCCTGAATTGTCTCCAGTAGCCCATGTCACTGTCGTTTCAGAAAACTGAGGTGAGATGTTTAAGTCCAGGGTTTTTCATTCATAACTGCACTATCTTTAATTTCTACCCTATTTCTCATTACATAAGATCTCACTTTTCCTCCCTAACTTTTAGCATGTGTCTGAAGGACATTTTGGGGTTACTTTTAATCTACTTGATTGCTCTAGTTCAGCTTGCCTTTCTGTAATTCTCAGTAAAACCTTCAGCATTTTGTCCCTAAAGACACAGCTTGTTTTTGTCGATCAGTTCTTTTTTCTGTTTTCATCTGTAGATTCTCTGCTGACTCCCAGTGTCTTATTTGATGTAATTATTCATCCGGTTATGTGTGGAGCCTTTCCCTGCAAGTTCTTTTCCTCCTTTTAGCAACAGATTCTAGCCAGTTTTATACCTTTCACGCTGTTCATTTTCATGGTAAAATCACAAATTAGTTCTCTCAAACCAACAGCCGTAGAAGAATTAAGGTTTAATACTATCAAATTATTTCCTTTTTCCAAGTCCATTGGCAAAAGGAATTGAAAGTTTTTTGCTGGAACTTTCAAAATGTAAATCAGACTGAAGTCAACAAATACAGGGGTTTATTAATTTTTCTATCCAAGCCCTGGGACTTACCTTTTTATTCCAGGCTTTTTTTTCCCAGGCTTTTTATTCACAAGGTTCTTAACCTGAATACAAATGATTGTTCATATAGCTAGCTGATAAACATTTAAACCCAGAAATGACTCTCAAAGACCATCTGCCAGTGGTTACAACAGAGACTCAGGCAAGCTTCTTTGAAAGGAGTCATGTTAAGCCAGGTGGTTACTAAAGGCATCTGCCCTGGTGAGTGTCCCTGCGCCCGGGGCAGAGGTTCAGAGCTATCCACCTAGCGCTGTCTATCCATAGGAGTGAATTAAGCAGGGCCAGGTAACGTTCTCAAGTGCTGGACCTGGATTGCCTGGACTATTATGTTGTTAGAGCATTTCCAGCATGAGTTTGGACATTCCTCAATAGGCAGTTTGCATGAAGCCACACTGTAATGTTAGTAATATAATAATAACATAATAAGTAATATAATAATAAAGTTAGCAATATAAATGTAATTGTTGTCCACACTGACCGTCTTTCTCAGGTCTCCCCCGGACCCCTTGTAACCTTAAGACAATTTTGTCAAACTGTTTTTAAATTCAGAGTATCTAAAATGGTGCAAGCATTGTGCTGTATTCCACCAGAGTGATGCCTTTCTGTTATTGCACCAGGTGCAGAATTGTGTCTGCATTTGCCTCAAAGATAACTAACTAGTCAGTTGATTTCAAAAGAGAGCTGGGAAGAAAACTAACATAGATATAGCATGGCCAGTCAGTGGACTGAGGAGCAAACCGGGGAACCAAATTACCTGGCTGAGCAGCTGTAGCCACAGAGCTTTCAGGCCTGGTGCCCAGCCTCCTGCCTGCATGGTGATGTTGAACTTTGCTAGCGTAAGAACCTTAATTAATAGGGAAGAAAAACTGTCTTGGGAAAAGGAGCATTTAATTGACCAAAAAACAGGGCAAACAGCACTTCTGCTTGTGCTTTCCCTTTGGTTTGTTTAGGAAGTTCCAGATTGTTAAGTAAACGCGGGAGCTGTGAGTGTGACAATGCTGTAGGAGCAGGGCAGAGCTTAGATCTGCTGCACTGTGCTAGCGCCCAATGTGCTCAGTTCAGACGGTGACTGGGAGCAATGTTCATCAGCTCACCCACGGTAGCCTCCACAATATGATGACTTTTTTGTGCTAAAAGTACCTGGGAACTCTCTGAAACTACAGCAGCATGCATAATGCCTAGGCAAACAATCCAGGCGCTTGCACAAGTGTCTAGCATTAGGTGCGTGAACAATCTTGTTGACTCGAAGGGCACTTCTCATGCATTTACAATAAGGCACGTTCTTGTGCCTGTGGCTGAAGGGAGCCAGAAGCCTACTTCTGCAGTCACACCATGTTACTTCTGTCTTTGATGCCTACCGTGATTTCCAGAGGAAGAGTTTGCAAACACTGGGCCAAGATAAAATATGTTTATTTATGCTGAGTATCGTTACCTCACTCTGTTGGCATTTCCTTTCACTTCAGTGGGGCCCTTTGCAAAGCAGTGCTACTTGACGTGAGTAAAAACATCAGAGTCTGGGTAGTGATGTCTGTGACAGTACAGATCTCAGTCTGAGCCGTTTGGTTCTGGCAGTGCTAAAACAGACCTAGAATCAATCTCCTTGTCAGTAAGTGCAGTGCATAATAACACTCTTATTACAAGCCACGCAATATTACTTTTCAGCTTCACACCATTACTAGTAATTAAGGGATAATAGTAACCGCTTGCTGGTTTATGGGACAATAAGGGATAAACCACAAGACCAAAAGGAACCAAATTACTGACAGGAAAAAAACAGGGAGGATACTGTTCTTAGAGCTATATGAAAAAATACTCATCTCAGATGTTTCTGAGAACTGCTCCTTTGGTTTTAAGATAACAAACGACCTATTAGGAAGAAAAATGTCCATCTTGCTGTTGATTTGCTTTTATCCTGCCATGCTTTCAGGGCTGAATTAATAAACTGTTTACCTGGGAAGTCTAGAATCCTCTTTATTAAGGACCTGATTTTAGAAAAAAATGTAGTCTCTGAGTATAAGATGGTGATTCAGCTTCAAAAACTGGAGCCACTGGAACAAAATCAACAACAGAACTACTTTTCTTCATGTTGATGTAGGCACGGCTTTTACAACCCACAGATCTCATCCTCAGTTTTCAAATTGCTTATAGTTACTTTGTTGTAGATAATAACATAATTTGGAAAGTAATGGTTTATAGGTAGTTAAGAGGGAATATACCGGAGTGCTTTGATGTTGTTACAACTCATGATTAAGTGCTGCCTGTCCAGAAGAGACACAAAAAACTCAGAGACTGGTAGTAATCCAAAGCTAGCATTATTTAACAGAGAAATTAAAAGGCAAATGAAAGAGGCCCTAAACAGAAGCTAAGCAAAATAAATGGCTATCTTCCCAAAGGCTATCTTACTGAAATGAGAAAAGTTACGATAATGTACAGTGATGGAAATCAGACCTATTCAATAAAAAAGACCAAGGCACATATTCCCTTCCAGATGGGCAAGCCAAAGTGAAAATGAAGGTCACAAACTGAACTGTGCATACTAATTAGCTCAAACACAGTAACTATGATATTCTTTCTCCCATCCTAGTAGAACAACCAATAATCTTAGACTGACAATCGCAGGCATACATGAAAAAACAAAACCCCTGCAACAAAATCCCACTAAGAGTTTTGGCCTAAAAAGGCATGGAGAGCTATTAAAAAGTAATCCCTGCTTGTGTAGTCAAATGAGTTTGCCTGAGGTCCTGCTCCACATTTTCAGCTGTGTGCTCAACAGATTTAGGCATTACTTTCTCTTATATTTGCATGGCATACGGACATATACTTGTTCATATCTGTATCTGTTACCCCTAAGAAATAAGGTGTATGAAACAAAATGACGCCCATAACAAATGCACAAAGAGGCGTCCAGAACTTGTGAAACATATGTTTTGATTAACAACAGCATTTGGAGACATTACCTGTAAAACTGGGAAGACTGTGCAAGTGCAGGGAGAGTTTCTAGCGGGAGAGAGACGGGGTGGTCAAAGGTGGCTCTGTATGCTGCATCTGCCCCAAGCTGCCGCCTGCTGACATACAGTGTCGTTAGAAGGAGGAAGCAATGTTTTTTGGTGGGGATGGAAGAGGGACAGGGGATGAAACAGACACAGTTTCTTCCTTTTTGGCCTTCTGAGGTATTCAAACTGAAAGAAGTTTGGGTGCTTAGCAGAGAAAATGAAATACCTGAAGTGGAAAAACCTTGGTTCACGTGGCCAGAACTAGCTATGAGAAAACCAGTGTAAAAACACTGATATAGCTACCAAATCATTTGATTACAATAAATCACTAAATTTTAAACTTCTATAATTATTAGCCAACATCATTCAAAACCATATTACCCTGATAGAAAAATAATCTGCATACAAAATGATTGGGGAATCCTTTGGGCATCTGTGAGATGTAACAACTCAGACTCCTTCAACAACATCATCCCTGCAGCTGCAGAAGCTAGTGCAAAATTTAGGCTAAGCAGATAGCTGCTCAGTGGCTCCATTCTGCTTCCCACAGACAACAAATGTTTCCTATCTTTTTATATCACACTAATCTGTCTGTAAAATTCTGGCTATGTGCAGGGAACAGGGCTGGGCCCCGAATGTGCAACTATAGGCACTATTTTCTAGCAGGATATGTGATGGCAGCTAGGATTTGACTGCTTATACTCTTTAATTGTAAGGCCTAACTATTCACAGTCTTCTTACTGCTCATTTTCTAGTCGTCATCTTCCGAATATTTGCGACATTAGGACAGATGGCCATGGAAAATGCAGCTTCATGTAGTCTATCCCCTTACTCATTTTGTGCTATAGTAAATATTCAGGCAGAGTCAATTATAGAAGTAGAAGGGGAAGAATTAAAACCTAATGAAAGTTAATCAAAGAGAAGAACTTCCTTCAGGCTGGCCATGCATGTCTGTAGTTTGTCTGTCATTTATAATGCTGCAGCCTCTGGTTCATAGTCAAGCTGTAATTCTGCCAGTTAATGTATCCAATTAACCCCACTAATGAGCTAATCAACAGTGTAAAATCTGTGTAAAATCACTGAGGGTGTATGATGAATGGGAAATGCACTGAACTCTCCCGGTATAAAAAGTGCTTTATTGCACTTGTTAAAGTGGCACTGTCTTCTCCCTCTCTAAAGGGTAATTTATCACTAGGGTCTGTAACAGTGCCATGCCCTGATAAGGGAGAGGTGGCAATAAACCCATCATAAAATGATTACTCAGGAATGCAGAGCAATTAAAACGTCTCTGCATATCGGAGTCATACGCTAGAGAGCAAAAGTGGTATTTTTTGGTGTAGGGTGCTAATAAAAGGTAGGCAGTTGCTTGAAGGTGATCCACAATTTGGGAAGCAAATACCTGCCTAATACAAATATTTCAGTTTAGGGGTAAATAATCTACTGAACTACTGTGGGTTATGATTTATGAAAATTATTCAAGATTCTGCCACCTTTTTCAGTATGAGAAATATTTGCTGCAGTGATAATCCTGCTAATTTCAATGAGGTCGCGTGAATAGGAAAGTAATCCTCAACCAAAATAAGCATGACAGAATCTGGCTGAGAGAAAAGAATCAGATGAAGCTATAATTTCTTTCCTACAGTAATGCCTAATCCAAAGCATTGATAACAGTAATTAATTTCAGTTATTGTTTCGTTATTTTTTTCAGTATCCTTTCTATCTTTCTTTCAGCATCTCTTTTTGCTGAGTTACAGTTTAGAGAAAAGTAACATATGATAAGAGAAGAAAGGAAGGAAAGAAAACTGAAATGCTGGCATGCAAAAAAACCCTATAGTTAAGTAAAAGACAATGAAGAGAGGAAAAAGTCGTCGTTTTAACCTTTGAAGAAAAAAAACAAGAAAAACAAACTTTACCAAGTAGAGGGGTGAGGCAAATTATCTCAGGAGTTTGGGAAATTATTCAATGGAAATAAGCGAGTTAGACCCATCTATCAGAAACTCTTATAGATAATTAAGTTTGTGCTTACCTGGTGCAAAGGAATGGTTTACATGAGCTGCTAGAGATCCAAATTGTTGTGTGACTAAAGTTGAAACTATTATATTTTCCATGTAACAAGTAAACCTTTTTTTTTTTTAAATTATGCAAGAATAAGTAATGATTTTAGTAGAAAGAAAAAGAATATCAAGGGTTGTCTGGGATACTGAGGGATACAGACAGCTTTAGCTCTACTGTTTATACTACAGGAATAAAAACTAGATTGCAATAGGCACTGCTAAAATATAACCTTTGCAGTTCGGTTTGGTTTGGGTTTTTTTTTTTCATGTAAAGGCCAAATGAGTAATTTTCAAAAGAATTATATGAAATATATGTTAGACAAGGTTTATAAAAAGCAGTGTTTGTCAAAGCATTCTGCAAAGAGACAAACTGCAGGACATTTTTTCTTGTGGTCTATGTGCCGAGTCTTCACAACAGAGTTAGTGGTATGGTTCTTTCTGATCTTCCCCGCCACTCGTCCGCTGATAAAAAATAGGAGGTTTACAGAAATATTTTGTGTAGAGCGTAGCTATTCTCTGTTGGCGTAATTATATTACAGGATGTGAGGACATGTCCCAGGCTGAGCTCTGTAGGGTAGTTATGTCCTCCTCCCACCTTCGCTCTGCACTTTTTCACCTTGCAATCTTGCCTGTGGAAAGAGGAGAGGCAACTGAATGAGCAGAAGGGGGATCTATGAGGTCGCCCAGGCAGCCCGGGGCACTCTCCATCACCACCTTGGAACAGCTGAGCGGCTCACTGGCATGAGGTGGGAGAGGAGCTCAGGAGATCGAGACACACAAGGATTTGAGAAAACTGTAGGGGGAGACCCTGATTAACTTTAGTTGCTAAAAAGAGAACGATAAAAGGAGACAAACTAAAGCTCAGGGGGACATTGTGGAGATGGGAGCTCACAGGGGGCCTGGGAGGACTCAGAAAGGAGATCCCTGTGTGGTACACAAGCTGCGGGAGGCATGGAGGTGTCTGGAGAACAGGAGGAGGAGGTTAGTTTTGAAGAGTTATTGGCATAGAACAGATGTGGTAATAAGAAATGTTTAGAGAGCGAGAGAGAATTTAAACAGAGAGGAGTAACATATTTATCAAGAAAAATCACAGGGTCTTTTACTACAGAGACATTTACAGAACAACGGGCATCTATATCTTCCCATTTCCCTGTCCTCCACCTTCTCTGCACCCCCAAATTTGCTGGCAGAATTATCTAATTTTCTGTAGTTCTTATAATTTGTGTTAATAATGCTATTGCTTTGTTGTGAATTAGCAGGAAAATCAAGACTGGTTATATTGCGTGGATTGTCCATATGTGTGTTTAGTTACCTGACTGACACACAGGATTGAGATAAATCTGCAAGTTATTTCTGAAACAGGTCATATAAACTATTATTATTATTATTATTATTATTATTATTATTATTATTATTATTGTGTTGTTGGGTTTCAAGCAGTGCATCACTAGGGTCACTAGAAACAGTTCACATTTCTTTGTTGTTTTCTGGTTTGCAGACTCGGAAAGACCGTTACATGCTTTGAATTACTCAGTTCCCATTTGGAAGGTTTTGGTGTAGTCACAAGGGATGAAAACAGAAAGGGGGACATGCCTTCTGCTGACACTGGGGTGAGTGATGCACACGGACTCTGGACCACCAGACACCAGCACTGCCACTGAACCTGTGGCTGGTGTTCCACGCTTCCTCTGTGTCAGACAAATACTCCTAAGCCTTCGTTGTGAATTAAGCTGAGGAGCTGCTCTCGGTTAAGACTATTTTTCATCTTTTTCTGAGTTAGTTTTAATCCAAGCCAGTTGCTCACTCTGGTTCTTTGCATGGCGCAAGAAACAGGGAGGCAGAGGCAGAGGAGTAATCTGCCCAGGGCAAGATGTGAGCAGGATGCTGCCTTTCAGCATCAACGCCAGCTCATGCTGCCTTAGCGTGCTAATACCAAACAGCCTATACACATACCTGAAACAAGCTATATCCTTAACATTACTACTATAAAAATATAATGTTAAAAATTGCTGTCTGCCACTAGTCATGTAAGGATGGCTTCACAGATACTACAGTATGCTTTATATCTAGATTAAAAAATATCACCGCATTGCATCTGCTCACTTACCTGGGAAAATGTTTGCTTTCTAAAAAGAAACACCCTGAAGCAGGCGTTTCATATCAGACTGACAAAATAATCCAGAATTTTTTTTTTTCAATGAACTTCATAGATGAAAGCTGCAGGAAAGTTCTGTACCAAAATCCTGTATCTAGAGCCTGGTAAAACTGATTCATGATCCAGCCTGAATTTATGTCTAGTGGTAAATGAATCAGTTTTTTGCAAAGTTGTCTCAGGCATCAGACAAACATAAACTTAAAAATATTCTCTTGAAGTTCTTTTTTGCCTAGAGTTACAGTCAGAACCATATTCGTATGCCTGAGGATAGGAAATGTCATATTGACGGATGAGTGGTAAGTCTCCCTCTTCCTGGATTGGGCATTGGGGGCCCAATTCTGCTCTCTGTTCAACTCTGCTGAATTGAATGGCATTGCATTGACATAAATGAGAGCAGAAAGGCAGCTTGGGAGTGCCTTTCACGATCAATAAAAATAATTTCATACGAAGATGAAGTTTCCAAGTGGATCACAATCAATTAAGGTGCTACTGCTACTGGAAGTACCTTTGACCATATACAGAGTCTGTATTCATTTTCCTTTCCAGGAAATTTGACTTTTTGCCAGAACATTTATATGAATTGTGTTCTACTAAGTGGAAATAGAACTCTTATTCACATTTTATGAAGTAGCTGTTTAGGAGTTATTCTGTATTTTCTACAAGCGTTGAGTATATTTTCCTCTATGTGTTAAACTCCTTTTCTTTATCTCCATAAATCTTACCTTAGATAGTACTTTCCTGTGAATATTGCCAGTAACGACACAGCAAAATAGCTGCAGGGGCATCTGTTGGTGTTAGAGCTCATCCACATTTCAGGCTCAGTAGAGATACACACTGATTAGTATAAATGTTACCTACTATACTTTTCTTGTGTGCTGGTTTTGGCTGGGATAGAGTTAATTTCCTTTATGGTAGCTAGTATGGGGCTACATTTTGGATTTGTGCTGGAACCAGCGTTGATAACACAGGGATGTTTTCGTTACTGCTGAGCAGGGCTTACACAGAGTCAAGGCCTTTTCTGCTTCTCACCCCACCCCGCCAGCGAGCAGGCTGGGGGTGCACAAGAAGTTGGGAGGGGACACAGTTGGGACAGCTGACCCCAACTGACCAAAGGGATATTCCACACCATATGACGTCATGCTCAGCATATAAAGCTGGGGGAAGAAGAAGGAAGGGGGGACGTTTGGAGTGATGGTGTTTGCCTTCCCAAGTAACCGTTACGCGTGATGGAGCCCTGCTTTCCTGGAGATGGCTGAACACCTGCCTGCCCATGGGAAGGAGTGAAGGAATTCCTTGTTTTGCTTTGCTTGCATGCGCAGTTTTTGCTTTACCTATTAAACTGTCTTTCTCTCAACCCACGAGTTTTCTCACTTTTAACCCTTCCACTTCTCTCTGCCATCCCACCGGGGGGGGAGTGAGCGAGCGGCTGTGTGGTGCTCAGTTGCCAGCTGGGGTTAAACCACGACACCTGTCTCTTTGTGTCCATCTACTTTTTATCTGAACAGTAATGTACAGTCAGTGTAAACCAATAGATCAGAATACTAGTACCCCTGTCCCACAGTGGGGAAAAGCTACACAACAGACCAACTGTAGACCAGCAGTGCCAGCCCCTCAGCCCTACATCTCAGCTTAGTGTCCCGACTAGAGAAACAAAATCTGCCATTCCAACATTTCTAAATTTTAAGGATCAGCACCTGGACCCAACCTAATTTTTTTCAACATTCAGATTTTTTGAGTCAAGCATTTGGTGGAATTATTCCAATATGAGAAAGGTTTTGGGCAAGAAAGATATTCTGAAATCCTTCTTACAGCTGGGTTATTTCTGCATGCCACTAAAGTTATATCCCAAAACTGAGTGTACTTCATTGGCAATTCTGACTGGGAACAAAAATTTGGCAGTCAGCTGTTGTCCAGCTCCTCCTTTGATACCATTTATGATTTTGAGGTAGTATAATTTAGAGGCAAGCTTTTCCAAAATGATCCTTAAAGCCTTTAACTAGGAAGTGTATTAAAGTAAAAACAAAACAAAATTTGACTTATATCCAACTTTCTCCCTCTTTAACCATATCCCTAGATTTAGCTCTAAGTGTACAAATGCCTGAGGCTCTTTTTTGACTCAGCCCATTACAGGACTACATTATGTTCCATATATTCCATTCCACACCCTACATTATATTCCAGGTGTACATACATGGTTCAAGTTCGAGCTTACTTTATACCTTTTGATATTAAAATATATTTTTCACTGTAGGAATCTAATTGGAATATGTATTTAGTCTGTAAACAAGTCACTGTGCAGTTGAAGGAAATTTCTTTTTCTTTCCCTTCAGCAGTGTAAGGATTTTAGTTAGCAGCTGATATGCAGATCAGCCAACCTTGTAGAAAAGGTAAGCAGTGTGAAATTATATGTGAGTCATTAATAATTCCTAATAGGAGGAAAAGACCTGACAGAAAGGGTGAATTAAATGACTGTAATAATCACAGAGATGCATTACTTGGGATTCATTTCAGCACATTTGTGATACTCTGTAATGGGAGAGTAAACTTTTAACTCAGAGAGAAAGCACGTTCTTCTTCATTAACAATATTTCCTCTTGAATTTAAATTCTTTTACTTCACATTCATACAGTGATGCCAGTACTATACTGGTAGGATGACTTTTTATTATAAAAATGCTTGTCTAAATACATCCATTGAACTACAGTTCCCAAAGTACGGAACAGATTGTTTATGTCTATTCTCAGACCTTTATCTATTAATCTCCTTTTTCACTGAATTCCAAGAAGGCACTAAAGAAGTATTTGTTAAATACTGCGTAATAGCAAAAGGGTCTCTGCAAGGAAAACAAAACAAAAGAACAGCTCTGCAGAAAAAGGGTGGGAAACTATTTGGTGATCTTATTATGCTAGCCTTATCTGTCTGTTAGAAATTTTAATCCTGCTTTGATCCAGTTGTCTTTCTTACAACTGATTTTCAGATTATAATATCTCTTTCCATGTGCATATATTTTCAGCACAGGGCTGTCTATATGCTGTTTGACAAAGCAAGATCATCTGGATAAGGTTGAAAACAGATTGAAATATTTTAAAGAAAATGCTTTTATTATATGCCACTAGCTTTTTCTCAAGATCCTGCATGTATTTCTAAAAGGGCTAGGTGAGTCAGACAAGCGTGTATGCATGTGTGTATACACACACACCACCACACACCCGCTGCACACACCCAAACCCAAAATAAAGGAAGGCCTTTTTTCTAATAAGGAGGATACATAATTGTCAACAAGAGAGGTAAATAATGGACATTAATTTGAGTAAGGAGACAAGAGCTGAGTGGGAAATAAGATGAATAGCTATGGAAGAAGCCTTGATAAAAGAGGAGTGAGGAGAAACAGTTGAAATAGGCTGAACATGTACATGATTATGGAGGCCCAATGCTAGCAACTACATGAAAGAGGAAGTATGCAAAGCATCGGTGCTTTTATGTATCAAATTTCATCATAATTCAGCTTTGGTTTAAATACAGGTATGAAGTACCATACTAGTTTACAGAGAAACTGGGATGAAGCTTAGAAAACAGGACTCTATAACACAGTGAATGACTTCTGTTCTGTAACTTACACAGAAGATGAGTAGGATGTTCATTGCAAATGTACGTACAGTGTTAAATGAGTCTTTAAAATACAAAATTACTAAGTGAAAATTACCGTTCCTGTTTAAATTAGAACACCTGGTTACAATGAATTGGAAAATACCAGCATGTGTGTGGGAATTGGGGGAGGAGGGGAAGGGAGTTAGTTATTTACTGGTTTTTTTTGGTGGATGGATTTTCTTATGTTTGTTCTTTTTTATACTTAAAAAGTTTCCAATATAATTTATCTGTCCCATATAAATTAATATTACAGAATTCATATTTCTTTACATTCCTTGGCTGGTCAGTTCCTCCTTCTATTAAATTGGCAGTATGTTTTCCTCTTTTGGCTTTGCTTAACAGTTCAGAATTTTTTTAGAAGTTTTGATGAAAACACAAACATCACAAGAATATCATTGCATCCAATGATAGATTTTGCTGAGTTTTTAGATCTTCTGAAACTGAGAATAGAGTTACCATTCATCCACATTTGAGAACAGGTAGATGTATACACTGGTTAGTCTTCTCATCTGCCATGATCAACAGATGCCTGTAAGGAAACAAATACTTTGCATTCTCATCCATATCAGTGGATTATCTCATGTCTTTAAGGGCTTTTCCTGACTTGCAAAAAAAGCAATTACTGGTGCATCTTTTCTTTTTGAAAAATTGCATTTTAATCATTGCTTGCACGGCCTGTTTGGTGAGATCAAACAGCAGTGATATGTTCCTGTCTTGGAAGTCCTTTCTGTTTTTCTCAGTAATCTCTTAATATTAAGGGGTTTTGTCTAGGCCAAACACCATCAGGATCATTGTGCACAATTCATTTTTGTTAGGTAGGCAAACAGAACACCTCCCAGCACAAATTCTTAGAGCTTGTATTCTACTTCAATGATATTTTCCTCAGTGCAAACAGGAAAGCAGAAAATGCATACGACCTCTTCCTTGTCGTTTGAGATCAAGCACGTACTCCAAAAAATACATATTTGTAAAAGGAACAGGTCTCATGCTACTCCTTGAGTGGCAACAGACCATGCACTCTGTAGATGTTCCTTGGTTCAGTAATCTCAGTTATTTCAGGAGATTGCTAGCATTACAGGTTGTACCATTAAACTATAGATTTGCTTTACAGCAAAGTCAGGGCTGTTGAATGAACAGAAAAGAGAAGACTTTATAAAATTGTGCCTTGTCTGACTAGGTATCATGTGGGGATTTTTATTTAAGGCTGTCCAACATCGTGCACAGATAACATTCTCATCTGCTTTTAAGTTTTAATTTCTTCAATATGGAGATTGAAATTTTCTATGTTGATCATATTTCTCTTCGAATATCTTGGGGAAAATGTCAAATCAGCTGAACACTTCTGTTTTGGAGGCTTCAGTGATCTGGTTTAACACATAGCTTAATAAAGAGTTGTGTCAGCATAACTGAGGGCAGGGAGAACTGTGGTACCGGACAAGCTGCCCAAGGTTATAAGATTTTGAAAACTTACACGTCAGAAATTTGTTCTTGAAAATACTG
Source organism: Pygoscelis adeliae (assembly GCF_000699105.1). Classification (NCBI taxonomy): domain Eukaryota; kingdom Metazoa; phylum Chordata; class Aves; order Sphenisciformes; family Spheniscidae; genus Pygoscelis; species Pygoscelis adeliae. The sequence continues at coordinate 777,256 of NW_008825098.1, forward strand.
CATCTGTTCTAACTTCAGGGTGGAGATCTTTTTAAGAACAAGGTATCATAGAAGATGTTAGAAAAAAGGGATCAGCTATTGGATTCAAGGAAAAGGACGTAGGAAGAGAAACTACGATAAACTGGGACGGGGTTTTTGTTGAGCATGGGTGTTTGTGTAGGACACACAAAATTTAATCAAGACAGGAATTAGATGAATGGGGAAAACGCACATGAGAATAACGATATGAGAAGATGAACAGGAGTCATACAGGGTATCAAGGAAATGCTGGGACTGGGGAAGCAGAAAGATGAAATAGCACCCAGAAAGAAAAGACGACTGGACAACTAAGAAAAAAGAAAGCCAGAAGCCAGTGGTAAGCGGCATGACAATGTCTGTGTGACTAATTTGTGTCTGGCTGTAAGGAAAGTCAGAGTATACTAAGGGCAAGGAAGCAGCAAACTGAAAGAGAAGAGAAAATGAAGCTGGATGCAAGGATCTGAGGGGCTGTGAAAGGCTGGGTATAGACTGTGGATATACAAGGGATACGTTCTATAAGCCTAAGGGAGGTAGATCAAAGTCTGGGGAAACCAGCAGAAGTGCCTGTACTTACTCGACTCCCCTGTACTGAGCAGCAGCAATCCAACCGATTCACGTTTCTCTCCATTCATTTGCTATCGTGAAATATTTATGGTTCTCATTTCCTAACAGTGTTGATCCACATATAAGATTACAGCTCTGTTACACAGTTGTCAGTTGTGCCATTAGCCCAAACGGCAAGCACCATTGTGGCAAGTCTCCACCCTTAGAGATACTCAAAAACCGTCTGGACGTGGTCCTGGGCAGCCGTCTCTAGGTGGCCCTGCTTGAGCAGATGGGTTGGACCAGATGACCTCCAGAGGTCCCTTCAACCTCAGCCAGTCTGTGATCCTGTGAAGTCACAGCCCAGTGTCAGGCAACGTGAAGGAGGAGCGGGGCCAAGGGAACGGCTTGGTTTTTCCGAGTCCTGTGAAGTGCCACACCCCCCTCTCTTTCTCTGACCTGCCCATACACTACAGTCTCTCAAAATTAAAGAAGTGCTAGAATTAAAACTTCCTTCTGGGCCATTATTTCCACTCCCATATATACTATAATATTTTCAGTTACACAATTACATACTATTTGTTTACTGTTCCTTAAGCCTTGGGAATTCATAACTGGCTTAACAGAGCCCGATTGCCATAATGCAAGAAAATGATTTGTATACACAATGATTCCTGCCACTAAAGGAAATACTCTGCATACTTTGAGTTTCACTAATCTTCAAACAAAGTGGAAAGAATCCTAAAAATCACACAATATTTGTATTATATATTTAGGGAACATACTAGTTACCCTGACTGACATCTTTCCTGAGAACTGTTATTTTTACAGCTTAGAGAGACCTGCTAACATTTCTCTCTGCAGTCCGCAATAAAGACAGTATAAAACATATGCTAATAACACTGCATTTTTTGTGTAATGGTAAGTATGAAAATGAACATTCACAATTTGATTATGTACCTGCTCAGAATTTAGGGAGACAAGTGACCTTAATCTGTAAAGGAAACAGCCATAAATATTTACATATCTATGTGAGAACTAACAATGCAACAGGAGTTGTCTTGACACGTAGACCGAGGTTTGGTTTTGCCTGGTCATTTTTGCCCACAGCCAGCAGCCCTTTGGGTGTAACTTCTTCTGGTTCTGGCACAGCTTCTGCTTTCCTCTATGTTCCCTTGTCCCACGGTCCTGAAGCTGTGTTGCAGATGCCCACAGGAGGAGAAATGCGCTGGCCACCATTGGGAATTTTCAGAGGCCTTTCAGTAATTGTCTGTAAGAACAGTTCAGTGATGCAAGGCACCTCCTTACAAGCAATTTAATTCACCAGGGCTTTGAGTAGGAAGAAACTAAATGTTATCACGGGAAAATGCCAAAGAAATGCAGATGAGCTCTAGGGAGATGTAGGGACACATTCTCTGTCATCTTCTGTGGTCATTTTCACACACAACACAACTAAGCGGTGGCATACAGGATGACAAGTTTCAGCAGAGCTGTAGGATAATACAGCTGCTTTTAGACCATAACTGCATGAAATGAAGGGTGAAAAAAGACATGACTTCTATCCATATAGACTGACCACAAGCAAAGAAAAATTTTAGATAGGATTGTTTTTTAAATTTGGATAGTTCTTTGCTTCTGCGTTAGAACTGATTTTCCCTCTGCCATGCTCTACTTTCCTACTCCCCTTTTAGCCTGAAGGAGCGTCTTTTCTCACAAATACTGATTCTGCCTGCCTTGAGCCCGGTTGCATAAGTGTCCCATGGGCTTGCACAAAACATGGTGCTGCGTGGTGCTGCATACTCACGGCTTTGAGTCCTGAGTGTATGAACAGCACTCAGTGTGAGCTGCCAAGTCCAGTTTCTACGTGCTGAACCCCATGTAGGGTATGACATTGATGGTTTGAGAAGCACATGCACTCTCACATTTTTAAATGTGTACTGGTGTTCAGAAGCTCCAGAATAATTTCAGATATGTATATATATACTTCTAAATACATATATATGGTATGTATGTGTGTGTACTTCTCAAAAGACCTAAACTATGAGCTTTGAATGTTTTTTAAAAATCGCTCTCTGAGAAAACACACTAACTGATGGCACTATTGACATAATTCATAAACGGAATAGTTGATTACCTGTTGTGTAACTGAGCCAATGAATATTCATTGTTCCCTTGGTATGGAGCTGGCATATTTCAGCTAATTAACTCTTCTGTTTAGTTGGTGCATATGCACACTTTTTATATGATACCAAAGTGTGCTTAATTGAGGTTTGACAGATAATACCAAAGACAGTTTACAAACAAACAAACAAAGTAGACTCTGCTGTCATTTCCATAAATGGAATGGTATCACTTAATGGAAACTTGTATAAAAATTAACTTTGTCACTCCATTTCAGAAGGGCCTAAAATTCACACCCTTAGGGCATGTTTCAGTTAGAAATTGGCAAGAGAAACACTTTTTGTTAGGTAATATACTTACTTCAAAAGAACATACAAATTTCTACTCAGAGTGCTTCTAAATGTTGTTGATACTGACTTTATCCCCTTTACTGAATATATTTGAGAATACTGTGCAGCCTTTGAATTAAAGGTTTAAGATATCATTTTTCCTTTGAGAATTTTGGATGCAAGCCAAGGTAAACTAAAGATCAGAAGTTGAGCTGCTTTCTCAAGCAGTTTCTTTTTTAACTTCCTACTGTCTTTTGCTGGGAACACACTTAGTGGCTGACAAGGAGCACAGCCTGACACAGAGTCCTGGTCCCCTCCTTGTTCAAAATAAGATGCCTAATAATATGCCCTGAGGCTGGTTTTGGGGTGTGTACCCAGGTATCCTTTCAGTGGCTTTGCCACCTTGCCTCAGTGGTAGGGCGATTGGATCCATGCCTGGGTCTTCATCCAGTGCAGAGTCCAGACAGCTGAGGTGTGTCCCCAAGCCAGGAACCTGGAGGTTTTGTGGTCTGAGAGCCTAGAGATACCCCAATATCCAGTCAGAAGAAACTGATACAAGTGATGTGCTCTGCTACTCTGCTTCCATGGAGCCCTTGCCTGATATCTCTTCCTCTCTTCCAGTTGTCTTTTATCCCTCCCACAGCTGAAGGATTAAAATTTCAGTTCAGTGCCACAATGTCTTCGCATCGATGGGGCACATCAATCCACCCACTGTTCCTGAGTTATTCTTTTCTGCCTGTCAAAATGACAGCTTACTAATTTTTAGTCTTAAATTATATTTCCCTCTTTTTCTAGTCTTTCCTGCATCCTATAACCTTATTCACCATAATGGCATTTTCCCATGCTTTTCCTTGATATCTGTTACTGCACAGGAGACTTATGTGAGTCCACCATCTGCAACAGCATCTTTATGTCTAATTGACTCCTGACTCTTTTTGGATCCTATCCTTTTCTCTGACCCATGACTGCTAACACCTTCTATAATAAAAATATCTAATTCTGGAGTGTGGGCGATTTAAGAGTTGGTTACGAAACAGAGGTTTTTAATCAACGTCATTACTTCAGACCCACTCCTTGTTATACAGGGCTGGGGTCCATCTGGAGGAATCATACTGACATAGGTTTAAGGGAATAAACTGTGTTTGCTCTGTAGCTGGTGAGAAAATGTTTCCATGTATACAAGCTCTAAGGCATCCACAGCAATATTTATATCAGATTAGATGTGTTGCCAAAAAACAAGCAAATCAAACCATCCGGAAAAATTCCCCACACTCTGCACTAGCTGAATATACAGTGGTATCAGAGTTAGACATCATGTTAGGGTATGTGGTTCTCTGTTAATTCAAGTAAATCTGCTTGCTGTCTAATTCCAGTTTACTTAAGGGGTTATCAGAAACTCATCTAAACCTGTCCCCTAAGGAAGGTGTGGCTTTACTTATAACCCAAATTATGAAGTTCTGATACATACTAAATTACATTTCTGATCTCAGCCATTAAAATTTGATTCAACTCAATGAAAATCAATTCTACTGTTCATTTTTTGAAATTGGATCATTTCTGTGCATACTCTCTAATCTGCTCTGAAGCACCGTAGCTCTTTTCTGTGTATGAAGCTATAAAATAATCTAATCTTGTATAATCATGACCAATATAGTTTTTATGTTCTTGATACAATTTATCAAAGAAGGAGTAGAAGATAGAACATGATCTCTTTGAAAAGTAAGGTCTGAACTACATTTTCATTATTTCTTTCATGAAACTACCAACAGGCTGGTTCATGTTCTGCTTCAGTAACTTCGCTTGAAGAAAATACTTTTAAAAACTGATGAGCCTTTTTCCTTTTCGTATTTGTTTTTTCTGTCTGTGAAGCTTTAAAAAGTGAGTTCCATAATGGAATTATTTTCTCTGTAAAGCTAAGAAGTTGAGGCTAATTATATCTGACCTACCTGATGATTTTATCATAAATATCTAGCTATTAAGTCATAACGGCCAATCAGATCACTTAATATATGAATCTTATTTCATAATAACCTTTAGCAGCTTTTGAAACAGCAGTATGTCAAAAGTCTTTGGAAAATAACTATTTTACAAATGTTAAAGCTGTATCAGACTTGGGTTTTTATTGTCAACCATGCTTCGAGGATCAAAAGTAATTTTGCATTCTGAAAAGGCTCAGTTTTGAATTTTTCAAAAAGTCAAATTTAGCATGGGGTTTAGTGTGAACTGTTTTATTGCCTTTCGGTAGCAACAGGGGACACCTGGGAGAATCTTCTAATGGGCTTTTGACATTTGTTAGCATTTTTTCCCCATTTTACTCCAATGCTAGTGAAAAAATAGCTGAGTCTTTTTAAAAAAATAGGAAAAAAATAATAAATTTTCTCTGTATCTGGTGGTAAATCAATTCACACAGTGCCTAAAAATGTTTGAAGGAGGTATTCAAGATCCAGACTGGTCACAGGAAAGCCAGCTGATCTGAAGTGGTCTACAGGGTTCTACCAATGTCTACCATGATAGAGACTGCAGAAATCAAGAAACAGGTGGCTTCTCTAAAGACTGTCCTTCCCCTGGAAAGGTAAAACAGCAAATGTTCAGTTGCTAACATTTCTCTATTGCCTGGGACACCAGCTTCTGCAAATGTGTTTATACCTGCACCTAGATGACTCTCCTGGTGGCGAAGAGTAGCTATGCCCCGAGGCTTATACTGCCTGCACGACAGCAAGGGCAGCCCAGTTCAGGGGAGATGGCAGGAGTGTGCAGCCATGGACATGTAATTCCTGCTCCCCAAAAACTCTCCACAAGCAACCTGGAATGCCCATTTTGGTTCTGAGCCTTTGAGCCTCACGAGATGGGTTTCTTCTTTTATAATACCATCATTTTAATTAGCGTAAGCACTGAAATTACCTGATAGCAGTACTGTAATGACCTCAGCTAATGTGCCGGTTTTAACGCTGCATTTTAAAACGGGATAATGAGTCTGGATGTGGCATGAAAATATTCCAATAGGCATTTTATAGTGTTTCTGTGTAGATGAAACTGCAGATTTGTAGTAATGAAGATGTTCTTGTAAGCAGGTAACATTCCAACTCTCCCACCCCTCACAAGACTATTTGGACTAATGTTAGCTTTTAACACCGTGATTCTGAAGCACGTTTTTTATCCAGACCAGAGCATGATCCACTTTTGTCTAGTTTAATGAGTCTCACAGGAGACCCCCTGACCTGCTTGCCCAGAAAACTGAAAAAATAGAAACTGACTTGGTAGTCCTGTGACCTGGAGTCAGAAATCAAATTGCAGTATCTCTCAGGAGCACTAAGATTCACTTTCAAGAAGCCATGTATTTAGAGGCACCGGCCTAAGTTCCTATTAGAAGGTGAGACCTGAGACAAGTAACTCATAAATAAAACAAATAAGGTTACTTGTATGCTGCCACTCCAAATTCATTGACTTCAGCAGAAGAAGATACATAATGGAGTTGTTTTGACTTTGGTTTTCCCTTACATAGTCTGGTGGTAACTTCACAGAATTTGTTGGAATTACAGGAGTGGGAAGTGGGCATACTACTTGTTGAGCACTGTGTTTTCTGTTTGCGTTATAGACAATCAGTGAATAGAGTGGCTAGTTGCAGGTAGGTTGCAATGTTGTCCTTTGATTTTCAGCTCTCCTGTATAGTGGAAATGAAATATTAATTGTTTAGCTTGCTAATAAAATATTCCTTTTATGGTAAGTGGTGTATGTCCAAAGATAATGCTTTACTGACAGTGTCCACTCATCGAGTCAGCTATGTATCTAAAGACCCATCTGCTAACTAAAGAAAGAATTAGAAATATTTTGTCTTGTTCCCTGTGGGACAGCAAAACATCAATCAGTAGATCTCATCCTGAATAAACCACAGTGATTTTTTCCTGCAGAATTTAAAAGTCAGATTCCCATCCTCTTGAGTTATGGAGGCAAAGACATACTACAGTCGAAATTAGTTAAAGTATTTATGGACTAAGGCAATAATGTGAATAAGAGTGTCAGGATCTAACCATCTCACACTAAATAATTAAAAGTGAAATCATCGTGAAATTCCTTTTTGCCTTCAGGTGGCTATTTTTCTGTAACCTTTTTGTTACATGCTAGGAATAAAGTGTAAATAAAACAGGCAAAGGCATTAAGTTGCATTATAACTGCTTTTAACTTCAATAGCATTCCCTGGATCTGAAAGAACCACTGTTATTTAAAACTTGACCTCTTTGATCTGGCAATAACTTAGCCCCTTAAGCTAGAAGGTAACACGGTCAATTATGCTTCAGCACTGTTTTCACAGGAGACTTGGCCTTCCTAATGCAGATTCAATGAAATTGATAATGTTTGCCTTAATTTTGCTTTTGCATAAGTAGAGTGGCAAGTGATTCCATTTATACTTTTTAAATCAAAGGTGAAATAAGAAATGCTTCCTGATCCATTGACTAAACTTCTAGGACATAGTTTCAACTATTCTTCTCTTACTCAAGTGCTACTTGTATGCCCGCTCGCTTTGCTAATCGTTACTATTTCAGTATATAATGGTATTTAATCTGGAAGTGTTGAAGTCCTTTTTCTAGCATGTTCTGGACAACAAATTTGAACATGTGTATGTATGTGTGTTTAATGTCCATTAAAAAAAAATCCTTGATATTAACTGAGGATTGAAATATTGTGCAAGGCTACTGGAATCTGAAATATTTTACTTCCCATAGAGCAGTGGAAGTGCTTGTCCAGCAGATGAGCTCAGTCCTGTCCTGAGAAGATTGGTCTCTTTCGTGTTTGCTACTAAATACCAGGCATTTTAGTGTGTGGATGGACGTGAGCAAAAGTAACATCTTAGGAGTAGTTAAAGCTAATTATCAAATATTGGATCTGAATGAAGGGATTGAAATGAGCGGATAAATGACACTTTATCACAGATATGCTCAGACATTTCATGATGGGCAGACTGCGCTATTTGTGCTAGAAGTAATTTATAGATTTATAACTGAATAGAATTTTTTTGTTATTTGCTTAATTCTGGTGTTAAAACTGAAAGCATAAGTAATATCCAGCATACCTCCCTGCATCAAGTTCACTGCTCCACCGTCACAGGGCTGATCATGATGTGGAGATGTGAGTTAAAGTCTTCTCTGCACAGCACACCCTCGAAATGACAGTGGTCCCTTGGACTGCCTCACCTCAGCCTCTGAGGGGGAGACTGTATCCCTTACTGACAAAGTCCCTTTTGGTGTGGTCACTGAACGTCAGGTTTGTTTTTTGCAAGCAAAATACCCAACAACCAGAACGAACGCTGCTGCAGAAAGTAAACACCTTGCAGGTCACTTGATACCCACAGGTTACGTACAGGCTGGCTGGCAGCTGGGAAGGCACAGCTCCCTTCTGGGGGCAGAGAGCTGTCAGAAAGGATCACTCCTTTCCCAGCAAGGGCCAAAATCAATGTCGGCTGTATTTATGCAAAAGGTTTACATGAGTATATACAAGCACAATGTATTTGTATTCGCATATCAATGACGTGTTTCACCTCTCCCCTGTGTGCAAAATGCACAGAAAAAAAGCTATGCTGTGAATTCAAATATTGCCGAAAGCAATCCAGGGGTGTGTCAAGAATGTGTGGGAGTGGTGCATTTATGTTACGTTAAGTACAGTTAAGTCCTTGTGACTTGAGTCCTACAGCAGATGTTACAGAAAGAGCTGAAACAAATGTTTTCTTGCAGACTGGTGTGGCTATTTGCATTACGACATGAAATCTTTCAGAAAATTTCAATCACGTTTACTACCTCTTTCTGCCTATCTGGGACTTTCCTTTTTCTCTCACTTCCCACCAAATGAACCATGGGACATTATTACTCAAAGTTACTGCCTGTAAAAGAACCCAGAGATCTCTTTCCCCGTTCTGTGCTGCAGCTCGGGTTCAGGAGAGTTTCTTTCTCAAGGCTGTGGGATCTACTAGGTAGCTATTTCTCAGTTTTCTCTTCGTTAAAAAGCAGTCAAATAGGGCCACTGAGCGCCTTCTTTCTCCATACCCTGTTAAAAGCCTGTGTCTCTTGATGTGGAGCAGAAGCAGCTTGTTATACACATATGAGGCAGTGCCAGAAGATGCCCAGTTTGTGTCCACCTTCTACTATGTTAAAGCTTAGGAGTGGATGAAGATCCTTAAAACTACACATGGTAGCTAGGGGACCTTAGCAACCTTACCCTTACAAGGTATGACCATATAGTTGCTAAGGTATCACTGAACGGCAATAGTTGCCTTTAGGCTTGGTTCTACAGATGGGGACGGGAATGCTTCACTCTTCTAGTCCTCCATGGAACACAGGTGGATCCCACAGAGCAGGAAGGAAACCCTCCTGTCTTTCAGATCCTCTCCAAGGAAGCAAGATGTGTGTGGGAAGCATCTGGGGCTCGTTAAAGACAGCAAGGTAGTTTGCCACCAGTAGAAGGAGATAATTTTCTTGGTGGCAGAAGAGAGAATTTTTGTGAGAAAAGGGAAAGAAATTCACTGTGGGAGGAATGTAAGTGGGAGTCCAAGGTGTTTGCTTTTTGCAGATTCTTGTTTTAGTTTGTGGAAGATATTAGGCTTCAAATAGTGATTAAAGGAGGGGAAGACCCAATAGGGCCCATAGATCAAGGAGTAACGGAACACTTTGAGAAAGATGCTTCCTTTAGAAAGATGGAGCAACTGGCAGTCTGCAAATATAGAGACTTTCTGCTTCTAAGGACAGTAATTTTCAAAGCTATTAAGTACTGGCCGGATCCCAGGACCTCAAAAATAAATATGGGACTTCGACACTTTCAAAAGTTGATTTGTTTATAAAAGGAACCTCTATTCTGTCTCCTAGTCTTAAAGAGGACAGAAAGGTTTCCAGGAACGTCCATGACCAGCCAAGCTTTAAAAAAATATCCAATCCCTCTCAGAGTTGGACTGCTTCTCCATGTCTGTCTTTAAAGTGATTTCAACCATGATTAAGATTACCAATTATATTATAGCTGGAAGGATAAAGCACATCAATGAAAGCAGAACCAAACTGCAAAGCAACCTGAGGACAATAAAGAAGCCAAGCCACAGGGAATGAGGAAGATATTCTCTAGTAAAAATATAAGCTGTTATGAAGTGCCTTTCAGTTCTGCTTCTCAGAGCAAAATGCACATTCCTATTCTCCTTTTAATCCAGAAGGAACTGAGGCACTAAGCATTGAAATGACATAGGGAAAGGGCAAATGAAGAGAAACGTGTCACAAATGTGGAACATAAAGAGATGACATTTGCCATGGAAAACTTTCAGAAGTGTGTTGGAAGGCAATTTTCAGTGGTGAAGCTATACAACATTTCTTATTTGCTTTCGTTTTTGACTGGAACAAAACTATGCTTTTCAGTATTTCTGTAGGAAGTACAATTCTGGAGGGAAGAATAGTAAATTTGGGGTTTTGGAAATACTTTGCATTTATTTTTATTTCTGTTTCAGAATGTAGTACAGAAATGGGCTAAAAAAATATTTCATGGAAAAAATGAAATTCTTTATTCAGAAAAGACTGCAATATGGCACTTTGACATTAAAATTCCTCTTTTTTTTCTCTTTGAAATAATATTCAGAAAAATCAACACAGTTTAGCAAAGTATTTTTAGTTTTGTCAGAACCGTGTTTTCTGACAGAAAATGATTCCCTTTTAAAATTTTTTCTGACCGGCTCAATTTCAGAGCCATGTATCTAGACTATCCTTCTGCTAATGCAGAATTGTCCCCTGCAGTATATTTTACCAATGCTTTGTCCAGTCTTGCTATAAATGTCTCAGACAATGAGACTCCCACTGAAAGATTACTCCGTAGTCTAATAGATCTGTCAGAAAGATTTTCCTGAAACTCAGACTATATTTTCCTTGTCTTAATTTGGGATGTCGCGGAGCAGCTCATGAAATGCAAGCGTAGTAAATCACTTGAACCAGATGGTATTCATGGGGGGGAGTCTGAAAGAAATAAAGTGCAAAACAGGGAAGATACTGGCAATAAATCATTAAAAATAGCAGCTGTTCCCTTTAAAAGGGAAAATCCAGCCTGGTGCCTATACTTAGAATAAAAGTTATTATTCTTTTTTAGCTGAATAAAAGATCAATTTCCAGAATTGCAGCCTGATGAGCTTAATCTCAGCTTCAAGGAAATCTACTAACAACTGACTATAGTCCAAGTATTAGATGATTATAATTTTAGACCAAACCATGACATCTCCCACAGGAGTAAATAATGGCTCTCTAGTGTGAGAGAAATCTTTGGAAGAAAAACAGCCTCAATTGTGTAGGAAATTCCAGTCTAGAAAAATTTATAACTGAATGGCTCTAACTTTCCTGGATTTTTTTAAAAAGCTTCTGGAAAGGAGTGTGCAGAAGAGGGGTTCATTGGAGGGGGAGTTTGTTGTTACTAAGCTGGATAATGTAAACGAAGGCTCCCAATGTTAACAGGAGCTAGTGTCTGGGGAGGCAGCAGGGAAGGAGTTTATCACACCAGGTGTCCAAACCTGCGGTAGTAATGTCTGTCATGATAAGATTTTTATTTTGCTTTAAAATGCAATGTGTTTACATTACAAGAGGCAAGGTGAAGGAAATACACCTTGCAAATGCAGCATGAGCGAGTTAAGATTAGTAATGGTCCCTAGGTCTGGTGGCAACCCTTTCTTCTCCATGGCCTCCAAAAGAATCCTTTGTCTCAGCCAGGAACCGTAGGAAATTCAGTGCATCCTGCTCTACTTTGGATAAATTTTCCATCAGTGGAATTTAAATAACAAACAAACCTCTCCCTGTGAAGTTTATATGAATTATCTTGTAGGTAACTGAAAATGTAGAACAAGAAGGGCATATTTCTGTTTTCTTAAGAAGCAGGTATTTGTATTGCAAAGCAGGAGCAAGGCAAATAGGTATTTCCATATAGGGATGAAGAATTACATTTATTATTATTCAGATCTTATCTCCAATTGTGTTAGAAATTTACCAGGTATTCCTGGGGCTTGAACCACCTGTTGAGAAAATCTCACTGATGAGCATTGCATGAGCAAGTTACAGGAACAGAATTGTGAGCAGGGATAGTGAAAGCAGTCACAGAAGGAGGAGCACACACTCAGGAAAAAGCTGCTGGGAGTTGTGTAAAAAGCCAAAGAGGACTGACAGCTTTAAAAGAATTATTCATTCATCTGAATGCTTTGGAGAGGGAAAGATAAATTATTTGTTTCTTTTCTACGGTGTCATTGTGGCGCCTAGTTGGTCCATTTGGATTTCCTCTCATTAGGTCTCATTCATGGTGGCTCCATCCACCCTGTCCTGACAGATCCATGTCAGGAGGACCGGCCATCAAGGATATCTGCAAAATCTCACTCCTAACATTCGTTTTGTCTTTTGTAGGCATCACACATTCAGCCCTGGCTCAGGCGGCTTACATAACCCATCTGCATTTGCATTAGATAGAGTCTAAACCCCCATAGAAAGTACACTGGAATCCCTGTGTGGAAGAACTGGATCTATTTTCTATAGATGACCAAGGAGGATATAGCTGAAGGCCTGCTTTATTCCTACTGCAAGGGCTTGGGGAAGAAGGGATTCTTGCAAATACTGACCAAACCAAAAGTTTTCCTCAGGCAATCCTGGAAGG
>NW_008825098.1:789964-799676 GCF_000699105.1 Pygoscelis adeliae
AGGAATTTTAACTGTTTTTATTTTGACTTCAAAGCTGTTGGCAGAAGGAGTGGAGAACTCCACCTGGGCATGTAAGGATTGCTACTGAAGTCTTTGAAAAAAATTTTGCTTAACTAGAAATGTATCCACAGGTTTTTCTTACTACAAACTCTGTATTCTACAACAGTGTTTTTTACTGTTCAAAATACTCACTGAAAGACAGACTGTTAGAGCTTTCCTCTGGCTGAAGAAACCCTTATTTTACAAGTACTTTGGCATAGCACTGCTACACCTGCCTGCCCTTCCGCAAAATGCAACAGCTACAGAGTCTCAGGCAGAGGTATAGTTGAGACCCTGTCCCTATGTCACCTTGGTTTAGGACTCCTCCACAAAGGAGCAATCTTAGGCAGCTGACTGAGGCATCCTTCCCACTACCAGCTGATGCCCAAATTCAAATGTCTTTAAGTAAGAAATCCAAATTCTGGGCCACGGTCCACACAAATCTGAGTGTATTCTGCCTGGATTCAATAGTATTAGCACTGAAATCCACATGCGAGGGAACTGGACATGGTAAAGAAGAGAATGTGTTCCATTTCTGTGATTTCTCAATAAGAGGGCTAAATCTTAAGAACAACAAAAAAGAAAAAAACTCCCCAAGCAAAGACTTCGGTTTCTTTTGCCAAGTGTAACAATTCATGTGAGTCACCTGAAGCAGGTGTGCTCTGTGGTCTTCATGCAGTCCTAATGCCGTGGTTATCCTGAGTGAGAGATGCACTGGAGTGTTCCTTATGCCGTTCACACACAGGTTTCTCTCCAGTCTGCAAGGGGATGCAGCCCCTACAAGGCCAGGAGGCAGCCAAGGTTTACACCTATTGCCAGGACTGCAAAGTGCACCACAGAACAAAGATACAACCATTGTGATCCAGTTTGATCCTTATTTTTATTTCATCTTTTCCTTCCGGTGTTATAATTATATGGCCTTCAGCAGAATTTCTTTGATGTGCAGTGGGCTCCCAGAGCAGCATCAAAGTCCGAAGTAGTGGCTCTGATTGAAAGCTATCTCTGGAAGACTATGAAACCACTCACTCAAAAACTTTGAGATCAGCTTAGAAATCATGGTTTCTTGAAATACAATACATTTGTTTTTCTTTTCATTCCTCTCCCTTTGAGGTTTGCATGTTTACAGAGTAATCCCTATACTATGAGTGCTGCACAAGCATCTCCTTCACGTTGCTGTAGGAGCTCAGGCTGTAAGAAGAGCTGTAGATATTCAGAATTTACCATAAAGTGGCTTTTGTTCCCGCTAATGATTTTTTGCATTAATTATGCTCTGCTTCTCAGAGGTGCTATCTGGAATTTCTACCAAGCTATCATGGAAAGCGGTGGATGTGTAAAACAACTGGTAATCAGTTTTTTGAGGCATAAAATGGGTTCTTCCTGGTGACTAGACCTGTGGTACACTGTTGAAGATGATATATAGTCATGCTGCCAATTTCGATTTAGAACTAAATTGTTCATATTGGGTTGTGTCGCTGCCTTAATAATTAGCATAATTTTCATGTGCTACTTTGCTGACATATTACCACCATGATACAAAGCCTTGTTGGTTCCTGTCTCTTTGAGGATTGTTCCCAGAGGTGTGCCATCGTTTCTTTCCAGGGAAGGAAGTATTGTCTTACTGTTGTTGGCTTGGGGTACTGTGGTAATGAGGTCCCACTGTGGTATGGCTCACCCCCATTTATCTCAACGTAGAGCAGGGTCTCAGACCCAAAATTCTTCAGAGTTTAACGTACAATACACAAATATGGTGAAGACATCACCATTTTCAAAGACACGGAAGAAATTTGGTTAGGAAAAAAAGATAAAGACTTCCAGTATAGGGATTATATCATGTGAAAGGAAAACACTGTGCTTTTTCTCCCCTTTTTGTAGATAAAACATTAGTGGATAAAATAGGGGATCATATTCCTCTTTTGAAAAACTTACTACTTAGAGATTTGAAGAAAAATCAATGTGACATTTGAATACACTTTGAAGTTCTTTCACAGCTTGAAACTTCACAACTTTTGTCTCTCCCTTTTTTTATCAACTGTATTCATTACATTTCCATATAAAGCGGCCTGCTTGTTAAATACCATCTCTCTTCCTCTTGCTCTTTTCCTCTCGCTCGCTCTCTTTTTTTCCATTTCCCCCCCTCCTGCCACTTTGCTCTCCGGGAGGATTGAACACTTTCTCTCAAAGGTAGCAACACACCATTCAATTAAAGCTCCGGCCTTTGTAAGGACAGATAATAACTTTGATCGCTGCATTTGTATAATTAAGGGACAGGCCTCCGGTTTAAAGGGGCTCCTCGTTCGCCTTTGAAACGGCGAGAGCATGATGAGTTTTCTGCGGCACCAGCGCAGTAGGAAAGTCCCAGTCTCCTTTGGTGTCACATCTATCTGCGTCCCCCAGCCTGCTCGTCCCCTGTCCCAGGGACGACGATTAGGCAGCCCCCCCGCTGGCTGCAGATGGAGTGAAGCGGAGCGATAAGGCAAGCTGCCTTTCTCCCCTGCCTCAGATCGGCGGAGGGAGAGCTCTTCTTCACAGGCAGCCCAAGTGTAAGCCGTTTAAACAAGCGTGCAGGAAATATTGGGGTAATTACCAAGCACAGGGAGGGGGTCTCTGGCTATCAGCGGCATTGAGAATGGATTCGAAAACTCGCTTGGCAGATTAATTGGTCCTTTTTCTGCAGCCTGTCTTTTGAAATAATTCTCGCAGCAGCTCATAGCCGAAAGTTGGGAGAGTGCAGCGTGCCGAGGAGAAGCATCCTCACCCACAGCCGTGTGTATTTACTAGCGTCTGCATCTGACTTTCTTCTCCGCCAAAGCATTAAGAATTTTAGCAATAATTCATGCTTGGTAAATTTGTTTTCCGTAATAAGATCAAGCCCACAAAGGGAGAATAAAAAGCAGTGCCGCCTGTGCTTCCTTATCGGCGGTGATGCCAGCTAAGTGCTCTGATCACAGGAAGCTGCTCCGAGGCGCTCCCACCTGCTACTTAATTCAGTTTACTTAGAAGAGAGTTTGCCCCGGTTTTAATTTTCTGTTTAGCACCAGCAAAGCAGGCCGCCAGCTCAGTGGAGCAACAGTGACCAGCGGGCCCCCACAGAGAGCGGACAGGCTCCTCTCCATCCCAGCAGGCCGCTCAAGTGGAACGTCAGCCAAGTGGCAGGGTTGCTGCTGGGGAGATGAGGACCAGCCCCTCGGTCTCCTCCGCCCCTGCCCTCGCTCTTCCCAGCTGGTGGAGGAGGGAAACTGGCAGCGAAGACCTTGGTGCTGTACCCGCTTCTCACATTTGCCCAGCGAAGGATGCACCGACAGGAGGGAAATGGCCCGCGGCGCGTCCATAGCCATGCATTTGGGTCTCCTCGATGGCTGCGTTTGTAGGTTAGTGTGCATTTTGTGCATAAAGCAGAGAAGTATGGGAGAGGAAGGAGAGTTTGCAAGAGCTATGCCGTGTTGCTCTCCTGGCTGACTAATATTAATCCCTCATTTAAGGAAAATAAAATACTGTTCTGTGATTTAGACGCTGTGCTGCAGAGAGGATTTCAAAACCCTTTATTAGCATTGTCCTAGCAACTTGAGATAAAGCAAGTGACAAAGTGTCCTGATCTAATTTTGAATACCTATATCTGTGCAGAATGATCTAGTATCTTGGCAGTTTCTGACAGGGCACCTATCAATTCAGACTGCATTTAGTCAGCACACAAAGTAAATTGCTATCCTACTAAAAAGCAGTGAACAGACCAATTAAAATCAATTTCTATTATGGTTGCCAGCGTCTTCATACAGGAGTAGAAAGATATTGTAGAAGGTCTCTTAAAGCCAAAATCTTAAAAGTTGCTGTGTGTTTTCCCCATCTCCATTTTTTCCTGCCTTCTCCAATATTATTGGTACATCTGTGAGTGTCATATCCCTCACTCCCAAAATATAAAGGGCCAGACTTTTGCAATTAAATTGCAAACATTTGCATGAGGGAAATTATGTGCTGACATTATGTGGGTTCAAAAGACCAAAGATTCACATGATTCGCAGCCGGGCAGATGTCTGTTCTGCCACTAACATTACACATCTCTTTTGCAGGCACACACACAGACATCCACGTGGAAAGTCTGCAAGTACTTGCATATTCAGGGTTGCCCTACAAGGCCCTGACTTCTACATAATGCTCTCAGTAACCCTTATTTCTTGTTTGATGTTAAGAAGTTTTCAAATAGAAAATACCATTTAGTGTAAGCAGATGGATTTAAGAAAATTGCTTGGATTACTGTGACTATGTGCCCATACACCTCCATCTTTCTGTCCTGTAAAGTGGTGAGAAACATGTCTGGCTGATTTCACAGGGTCTCACGCAAGTATTCTCACATGTTTCGACCCACAGGTCTTATACATCTTCAGCCTTGGATGGAGTGACAGAGTAGAAAGAATCCCAGATCTCATTTGGCACCACTGAGTTTCAACTGTCTTTGCACTACAGTTGAAAACAGAAGGGTCC
Source organism: Pygoscelis adeliae (assembly GCF_000699105.1). NCBI lineage: Eukaryota > Metazoa > Chordata > Aves > Sphenisciformes > Spheniscidae > Pygoscelis > Pygoscelis adeliae. The sequence goes on from NW_008825098.1 coordinate 794,480, forward strand.
AGCCTCACCCCATTCAACTGCGCTCCATTTTGCATCCTGGTTTACCCTTATTTCTCAGGGACCGGTGTGCCTACAGAGCTAGAAATGACAAGGTATCTTTTTTCCTGCCTGCCTTTGGCCACAGTTCAGTGGTCGATGAATAGCAAAAGCAGGTATCTGCTCAGGCAGAGAGCTGAGGACCTCTCAGCCGCTCAGGCTTGCTTGGAGGAGGGTAGTGGCAATCAGAGGACCTGACTCCCTAAGGCTGCCACAGACCGGGAAAGCACAGAGAAGTGCCCTTAAATACGCCAGCCGCTAGTCTTGTAGAGACATTTACAACAGGCCAGTGTGGAAAATGACACTAGTTGCATGTTGTTTAAAATCCACTTCTCTGTAGCTGTGCAAATGGCTGTTTGCAAGGAAACACACTCCTAGACCCCAGAAAGGGGGCCGTGGTATTGCTGCGCTGAGGGCTTTGGATGCACCCGGATTGGCAGTGTTGCACAGGTGGGAGCCTGTTTTGTTTCGAAAAGACCACAGCGTATCTGCAGCTTGCACTCTGTCTTAATGTATGTGAAAATAATATCCTACTGTAAGTGTATATAGCAGGAAGGAAACCTTTTGTACAGTGCATGTTCCTGAAATTAGTCTATAGCTCCTGAAATGCACCCGTTCTGAGGAGAAGAAGCAAGGCTTGAAAGCACTCCAAAGAACCATGTTGACACCACAGCTGCTGTTTTTAATACCCCACTGTGCAGGGTAGCATCCTGAAAGAGACTAAAAGCCTCTGTCCATCTACTCGTGCCAGATCTAAAGCAGGTGGCTGTTGGAGCTGTCTTTTTCCTGTTGCCAGGCTTTCTTTTGGGGATCCATCATAGAACCAAGGGCGGTCTCCAGTGGGACTTGCACCAATTGTTTGCTCTATTTATATTTAGCTAATTAAGTGATAATCCTAAAGTATCAGGGCACATGTGAAATAATAATTATTACTCACAAAGCACAAACTGAGCAAATTATTTGTTTGTTTTGTTTTGATTATGCCTAAAGATAATACACCTGCGTCTCCAAAGGCTGTAAAACTGCTAATCGAAAGTTGCTCAGTTCATCCTGGGATGTACTTCTGCTGGCAAAACTGGAGTTATAGACAGGATGAGTTTGGCCCAAAGAAAAAAACAGAGTTCTGGTTTCAGGGAAGGCATATATCACAAAAATCTGTGGGCTGGACTCAGCTGTGACGTCAGTAATTTTTTTAAGTTCCCTGTCAATGTTAAGTGTTGGAAGGGCCATAACTCCTGGTCACAGGAGAGGTTCAGAGATGAGTGGGACAGCTTTAACAGCTCAGCATCTCTGGAGACGTGTGATGATCTCCTGGTGTGGCTGCTCCAGAGGCACTTTCAGGAGGTAAACCAGGAAGATGTGCCCCACCATGGACTTTTCCCCAACCTGTTGTACGATCAGAGAGGAGTACTGAACTGACCTCCTGCACACGAACACGTTTTGCTATGATGGTGTCTGCATGGAGGGGGTTGATCTTTGTGTTCAGGCCTTTCATACTGTCAGGCCAGGTTAAATAAAATGAGGTTCTTAGTACTCCTTCAGCAGGCAAGTATAAAATGTGGTAGGACACACCTAACTTACATTCTAAAACTTTTTTGTATAAGTAGCAAGGCTGTAAAGGTGCTACTTCTAATTTTTAATAACTTTTTTAATATTTTTTTTTAAAATAACTTCTTTAACTTTTTAATAGCTTTTGAATTTTTAGTAACACTTTGATACTCTGTAGTCTCCGGTTTGTTCCCAGGGTTAAATAAAGCATAATACAAGATTCTCAACACTGACAGTAGTGGGATCACCAGCTGGAAGTGGTACAAAAGGCTTTTTAACTGGAATGGCAGTAATTTGCAGTTACTTTGCATGGAAATAACATTCAATTTCTTCTTCCTTTTCTCTTCTGTGCTGTCTTCACTGTCTTGGAAGAAGGATAACTGAGGAAAGATATCTCAGAGGTCTATTAAATCATATGGGGCATATAGAGGATAAATGGGGATCAGTTGTTCACTGAGTCTTCTAGCACAAGACACTAACCTGAGTGGTTAGATGGCAGATTCAAACCAAAATTTTACACTGGTCCAAGGGACAACTGTGCAAGTTCATTGGAGAGAGATTTGTCAAGAGCTATTAAATACAAAGGCTCTGAACCACAGAGAAAGTAGCCTATGACAGTATCACTGCATGCTTCTCTGTCCTTATACTGTTCTTCAGGCACTTACTGTTGGCTGCTATCTGAGATGGGATCCTGCACTGGATAAACTTTTTATCTGACCCAGCATAGTTGTTCTTGTGCTGAGCTTTTTTGGTTTTATCCCTTTTGCATGTTTTGTTTTAGAATACTCTATGACTGGAGTTGTTGGGAAGTTTTGGTTGTGCGAGAGTGCTCTTGCAGGAAAACTAGCTCCTGCAGCAATACAAATGTGGTGGGCTTTAGTTTTAAATTATGAATTACTGCAATTCCTTTGATTTATAATAAATATTTTAATAAAAAATAAGAGGAAAAAGATACTTTTCTATTTGACCACATGTGATGAATTCAAATTGGAGGAGTTCCAGTTTTTAAAAAAGAGCTAAGGCCATAAAGCCATTTAATTGCATTGTTTTCCCTATTTCTTTTCCCTTTTATTTCTAAATAATTTATCAGTTGAAGTTACATTGTATGAAAGCTAAAGGCAACTTTCCTCAAGCCAATGAGGACAACCATCTATGATTGTTATTGCTTTAAACTGCTGTAGAAAATAACCAACCCTATATGCATGGCAGCTATTTTAGAGCTAAGAGCCATCTTGGTAAAAAGAATATAGAACAATCTAGAAGATGGATGGGTGAACTGAGCAGAACCAAGTCTTTCAGTCTTTTTACATGGGTTGATTATCTCACTGATGGTTCAGGAAGTTGGAGCTATATTGTGCAAATGACTTTGCAGGATTGGGACCTTAGCTAACAAACAGTGCAGGAGTTAAGAAAAAAAATCAGGCTTCATTCTGACATAATACAGTTGAATAAAAACGTAAAACTGAGTTTTTATGGCATCAAAGGTTTTAAAAGAAAAAGGGAAAAGAAGAAAAAGATGAGGGAAGAATATAGCTGAAGACAAAAAAAAAAGCAGAAGAAATCAATTTAGCAATCAGAAAGAAAAAAAACCCCATAATTTATCAAGATGCTTTTTCTTTTAAAGTTAGCTTAAAAAGACTTATGCACATCTTTCAAATCTGTAGTGGGTCATTTTTTCCGTTATCGTAGTCTCTGCCTCTTGAATCATGCAATACAAACCTGTTACTTGAGATTCAATGACTTGTTTAAAAGGACACTCAGCTTTGTGGGCTTTTTTCGGTGACTCATACAAAAAAGTAGAGTTTTTTGACAGATTCCTGGAACAGAAGGGCTGCTTCTTCAGTGTAATGACTAGTCCTTTTGCCCTCATTTGCATTTGAAAAGCTGCTGCCCATCTTGCTCCTCTCTGCCTTCACCCCTGCCTCTTCTTGGATCATCTCCAGTTTTAATTTCAAGTCTCTATGGCAGCTGTTTCAGGTAAGCACTGCCTTCCAGTGTACTGCTGGCTCGCTGCAGGCAAAAAACCAGGAAACTGGCAAGAAGAGGGCAAGACTGTTTGGAAGGAATTTTCCCATTACTTTTACTTTTAGCCTTGGGGGTTATTTGTAACAGTAGTACATAGAACATTTTTAGGAGATGTTAAGTCGTCAGCAATGTCTTTAAATTACTGCATTTGATCATACAACTCGATGTGGAAGCCCTGTTCATGTGTCGTACATGCTCATAAACTGCAGACCATCTCGCTGCAAAATAGAGGGATATAGGTAGGATCGACATCACTCAAAATTCCGACAGAGTACCTCCAGTGAAGTCCAAAGCCCTTGCTGGCTACCATTTTACTTCCAGAGAAATCTCACTGAATTTTTCTATTGGCAGAAATGGCCAGTAGGTTTTTGCAACATCTTTCCTGTAGGAACATTTTGCGAAGGTGGAATTGGAGACATGACAGAACATCCCTTCTCTTCAGCATTTAAATTTAAACAAGTCCTTTTGTCTCTACTCAAGACCACTTATTTGAAATACAGATTTTCAGAAGCCGTTTGTTTCACCTGGCTCACAGACACTGAGATCCTATTTCCACTTGGTTTAAATAGCCAAAATAATGAGTGAATGCTGTTTAGGGACAGGGGAAAGCAATGGGGGCAATGGCAGGAAGCTATCCAATTTCATCCTCAAATCTCCTGGTCTTGTATTTGATCTCTGTGAGGTTGGACCTTTCAGTCTGCTTCATTGTGCCGTATCTCACTCAAAATAGGCCAAAATAAGTCAAAACAAGTCAGCTTTCCTTTACCTGCAGCACTAAAACCTAAAGATGCATCAGTCTGGACGTGAGAAAAGATTATTCTGCTTTATAAAACCTACCTTGCAATGAAGAGTGTGGTGAGGTGGCTCTGCAGTCCCTGCGCCTCTGCTTTTTATTTAGCAATGAGCCAGACACCCCACAATGTCTGCTTTGGGCCAAATAGTAGGGGGATCAAGCTTGCAAGGTATGCAGTTAGGGCCTATAAAAGTAGCCGGGTAAACACTAGCAATCTCCTCATGTAAAAGCAAGATAAAGATAATTAAATAGATAATTAAATAGACTGAACAGTGCATCCTTTCCACTCCACCAGCACCACCAAGTACTTAAATCAGTTGGGATCCTGATGTGCTGCTAAAGATTTTAGTCTGCCCAGTTTATGCTTTTTATTCATAACTTGCACCTTTATGCAGAGTTGATAATTTCCTAATGAATAGTGAATTAAACCACATTATACTTGCCAGACTGTGGCACATACCTAGAGATACTATTACATGAAAATGATTGTGTATTCTTCATTTTGGGAAGAAAATGGTGTGTGCCAGATTAATGAGGTTATGAGCAAGTGAGCAGAATAAACCAGTAAAATGTAATTAAGCCGTTTAGCACTCCATAAAAACAGGAAAACATAAAAAAGTAATGCAAACCACAGGGTGCAGTTACCAGCCCCAGTATGTCAGTAGGACTTAAAGGGGCACTCATTTTTTTTTTCTACTGTCAAGGCAAAAAAATGTTCAAATCACTCTGAGCTTTCAAGGTTGTCTGTCTGTGTCCCATCCCCATCGTGTGTTGTGGCCCTCCCCCCCCCCGGGG
>NW_008825098.1:799721-819686 GCF_000699105.1 Pygoscelis adeliae
AGCAGGAGGAGGATGTTTTTAAAGAAATCGCTGAGGTTTTTTTACTCTTTCCAGCTGCAGACGCTCCCCCTTCTTAGCAATTGTTACCATGTTCACCCTTACATAGCAGGAGATGTAAACTCATCAGGATGCAAACACACCAACCAAAATTGCTGGCCTGTGACATACTTTGTTTTTTCCTTCTGCAGAAGTCACTTCATCGGGGACGCCTGGACAACTGAGCCCTAGGAAGCACAGTACTGCATCTAGAGACAGCGAGAGAGAGTTAATATGTTCATTTTAGGGCTGAAATAGACTCTCAGAGATAACCCACAGCAGCTGCAGTTCAGCAAAGATATTTTCATTGCGGAGAACAGACATTTCAAATAGTTGTTGTCTATCAAATGTTGTAAAAGTAGATTTTCATTATGCATAAAGCCATTCTAAATGCCACCATGTAAGAGGAAAGGGATCAAAGGGAGAGAAGCTTAACATGCTGGCAGGATGTGTTAGATTCCCTCTAGTGGCTGATCTTCCAGAATTTAATGAATTACTCTTACCAGGAGCTAATACAAGTATAGTCCCTCATTTAGCTGAAGTGTTATATGTTCAGACCATGCAGATGATACCTGTGGGGAATGACAGTAAGGCACAGGAAGGGAAGAGGTGGGAGGGAGGAACTAATGTGTTAGCAGAGAACTGCATCCAAGAGGGAACTTCTGGAAGAGACATAGGATGTGATGTGCCAGCGGTGGCTTGATGTGACAGATCAATGGCTTGCGTCCCACAGAAGACTGGATGAAATGATGGTCTGAGGATTTACATGCATCATGATAACAGTCAGATAATAGCAGTGAACTTCAGTAAACCCAGAAAATTGTTTGGCAAGTTCTTACATGGAGGAATTCAAACACAAAGTGGAGAGTTGGAAGTTTCTAGGGGAGAAACCACAAAAAGCCAGCCAGAAAACTATCTATCCTAACGTGAAGAAAATAGAGTGGTTGTAGTAAAAGACCAGAATGCAACACCAGGTGTTCTTGAATGACATGAAAATCAATGAGAAACCGTAAGCAGAAACAAGGTGCTGGAGGCTGAGTATAAAAAAATACATGGGCATGCATAGACAAGACCAGAAAGACTAAGGAAGATATTGATTTACAACTAGTGACGGATATAAGGAGCAATACAAAATTTCTATAAATATAGTTCCTTCATAGGAGACAAAGGAAAATACAATCTCTTGCCTAATGGAGGCAGGAACAGAAACATTCAGCTTTTTTCTTTTTTTTAATCTTAAAAAAGAATGAAATTGTGATTGCAGCTCTAATACGATAAACAGCAGTTAATGAGAGGACAAGAACTCTGGCCAAATAGTCAACGATCAGGTCAAATAATACCTAGATACATTTAGTGTGCTGCAGTCATTAGGTTGGCTGAAATATACTCGTGGAGTATTTAATGGATTAGGATGACCGGTTACTGGGTAGTGATTAATACTCTGAAAGGATGGGTGAATTCCAGAAGTCTGCAGGAGGACAAACTTAATGCTTACCTTTAAAAAGAGGGGAATGAGGAATAGAGGAGAAAGAAAATTGGAGACCAACAGACTGAATTTCTGTACTCTAAGAGGGTGGAGAGAGCTTTCCAGCACCAAGAAGTTGCAGTGGTAAGACACAGCAAGCATGGATTTATCAGGAACAAATAATGTTGAAACGATGTCTTGTTGAATAGCATTGCATCTCCAGTGGGTACTGCAAGGAGGCAAAAGATGTGATGTATCTCCATTTCAGTGAGGCTCTTGGCCCATTGCCACACGTCATTCTTGTAAGCAGTCTAAGAAAGTATGATCCAGGTGGAACTGCAATCAGGGTGACGCACAACTGAAATTGATAACATGATGTTCAAAAAAGACCAGTGCAAAGTGCTATATTGAGGACTAAGAATCCTGTACACAAATGGGAACTGGGGACGAACAGGCTGCTCAGTTACATGGCCGTAGTATGACCTGGAGCTTATACCCTGCATTCTGGGGATTACAGACCAAATGTGAGTCACCAGCGCAATACTGCTAGCCTCACAGGAAGCTTATGCATGCAGTTTTTAAAGTCTTATCTCTTAGTGTTAAAGAAATGTGTAGGTCAGTAGGAGTTGTGAGTCAGTTGTGCACAGGAAGAGGATAGCAAGGAGCATGATTGTCCTCTAAAGTCCCAAGTCTTTAGTTAAGGAACAGATAATGTTCCAAATTCTAGACTATGCTGACTTTTTGAATGCGTGATCTCCCTTGGCTTCGACTTCTTACTCATAGCTTATTTTTAGACTGTGAGGATTGAAAAGACCATTTTAATCAAATAGGCCTGACCTTGTATGCAATACAGACCTTTCCTGAGTTAATTCTCTCATAGCTTATTTTTAGACTGTGAGGATTGAAAAGACCATTTTAATCAAATAGCCTGACCTTGTATGCAATACAGACCTTTCCTGAGTTAATTCTTGTATTAGAACAAGACAAAGAAACTCTTTTAGAGTAACCTCCAAGCCTATTGTTAACATTTCCAAATTTGAGAGTCTAGCACAGCTCTGTTTAAATTGTTTCAGTGATTAGTAGAAATGTCGATTTCATTTCTACTCTGAGTGTTTCTGACTTTTGCTTCTAGTAATGAATATTGTTATATTATTTTATTATCAAAGTTTTCTTTCATATTACTTAAAGACTGTGATCAAGTTATCCCTTAACCTCTTTGATGAACTAGCTACATGGCTGTCCTGGAGTTTAAAGACTTGCTTTCCAATCCTGTAATGATCCTCACTGATTTTCTCTGAACCCTCTCCAATTCATCAACATCCCTGATGAATCATGGACACCATATTTCAGCGTAAACTTCCAAAAATGAAGCACCAGTGCCAAATCCAGACTTAATATAATTCCCTTCTGCTTGCCTGCAGATTGGTTGCCTACAGAAATTCTCCTGTTTATTCTTTCAGGGACTGTATTTGGATGCAGCATCACGCTAGGCACTTATGTGCCGTTCATTACCCACTATGATTCCTAAATGCTTTTTAGAGTCCCTGAAGCAAACTCCCCCTGTCCCGTAAGTGTGGCTTACACATCATATTCCTGGATGTATTCCTTTACATTTAGGTGTGTTATAGCACTTAGTGTTTGCTCATTTGTCTAACCTAGCAGGTGATTTTTTCTGTATCAGCCATTTTTCTGGTTTAGCACTTCCTCATTCTTAGGCATCGTCGGTAACAAAGGCTACGATTTTCTCTGGTCTTCCAGATCATTGATAAAACTGCTAAACACATAAGGGCCAAAACCTGATCACTATGGGGCTCTGATAAAAACTCAGCCTATCATTGATGATTCTCTGATTTGAATCCATTAAAAATGTGCTGTGTTGGTTTTCCATTGCTCTGAATTCGTGATCAAAATCCCACACCAGCTATCAAGTCATCTGGACTAGATGCTGTATCTGGTTTGTGGCTTACTGAGAGGGTGGATGCCAGTCGTCAGATTACACTGATGTGCGACTGAGTGAAGTGGTGCTGAGGACTATGCAGTCAAAAGCAAAAATCATACCGTACATGAGAATTACTGTCTGTTGGGGGAGGGTTCAATAATTACATTTTAGTATTGCAGTGCAGTGGTACATAGTTCATCTTTGACTAGTTTCTGTGAAGATCAATGTGAGATTTGGGTGAATTAATGCAGGTAAGTGTTTGCAACTCAATAGCTGTAAAATTATGATAGACACCTGAATATTACTATATTGGCTTTCTAGAACATCCTGCAGAGGTTTTTTTCTGGGTTGTTGTTTATTTTTAAAATCAATTTACTTACATTGGCTACCCAGTTCTGAGTCAGGGTATGAATTTGCCTTATATATTTCTTGTGCCTTTTTATCTGCTAGAACTTCAGGCATTATCCTCAAGTAGCAAATGTATTTAAAAATGGTCATCAAAATCCCACTAATATTTATGTAGTTTTCTAAAGAAACATTGTATTGTTTTCCTTGATTGCTTTTTAGAACTTGAAAATTCAAATATTTAATTAAACTGGATTAGTCTACATGCCCTGATTTTTTATTATATGTATAAAATATCACCATACACACAGTTATTACTGATCTAACAGAACTCTGAAAAGGGAAGAATTGCTAATATTCCCACTTTGCAGACTGACCCATTTTCCACTGATGTTTGAGGAGTTAAGGGCCATTAAGTTAACAAATATTTACTACTTTGAATGTCAAAATGTAGACAATTACATTTATATTTGACTTTTACATTAAGTTCTGAGTTTTAGAAAAGTGCTGAGCATTTTCAGTTTCTTCTGAGTGCCTGCAAGTGCCTGCAGAAGTGCATGCTGTCATCTTAAGACACTGATAAGGATAATAAGGAGAGCATCAACGGCATCCCTTTTTTTATTCTATTGTATATAACATGCTTGTCACACAAAATACAGCACAGTAAGGTAATGACTGCACTGAGTGAGCAAGCTCCAGAGCAGGAGGCAATACCTCGGCTGCTGTGTGACTGAAGCAGTTATACTGTTTCTAGGACCTGAGCCAGCAGCTCGCGGTGGCTCTGCTTGTGCTGTGCTGTGAGAAGCCAGCCTGGGGGTCCCTAACCATCACTGCACTGCGCCGTGCAGTCAAAGCCACAGACAGCGTTTGCAGATTATTCCTCGACTGCTCGTGCATTATTCTGTATCTCCGCTAAACCATGGCCCCTTGAGGCCCCGGGCAGTATGAGGGTACCTTTATCAGGTGCCATACGAGCAGGGAGACGGGGGTTTGCATATCCCCCGCCTAGCAGCGGTCTGCGTGTTTCTCTGGCCAGGCGCAGGCACATAATGGCACAGCTCATGTTCCGGATGGAGGCGATGGGAGAGCATGCTGAGAAAAATAATTGAAAACGAAGCCGCATTTAAGTAATCAAATTACTTCTTGGGATTAAATTTTTAGAGCCAAATTTTAGCCCTCCTTATTCTACAGCAGTGCCTTGCCAGGACTGCATAGCTTGGCCCAGCTCCATGCCTGGGGAGAGTTTACTACTTTTCTGAGTAAATAGAACATATGAAGCCAGATTCTCATCGCTTTTATGCCTAAGTAAATGCACTGCTTTTTCAATTGAGTCCTCCCTGATTTATATATGTGTCCATGAAAGAAAACAGAAAGAGAATGGCTCCACAGCTGCTAAACCCTTGCTGCTGTCTCTAACTCTGCTCCCAGAGTGCTTAGGAAAGGCACTGACAATGAAAGGTAAGAGGGCATGATTACTTGGGGCCTGATTACTTCTTCAAGGATTGTGGACCTGCTCTGTCAGCTATGAAGGGGACGATGACCGTTAGGATGAAAAGTGTAATTTCACTGTGGCACCTAAGAAATGTAAAATTACACTATTCAAGGACTTAAGAGCATTGGGAGGTTTATCCTAAACTGCTTGCCTTGCTGCCTTTTGCCATCTTACCAGTGAGAGCAGTTACTGAAACACAAGATGAGGAGGAAGCTTTATAGCTGCTGTAAAGGAGAAGCAAGAAGAGGATGTTCGGAGGGCATGTCTCTGATCTTCCAGTCCACTGCAACTCCTAAGAGTCTACTCATGGAGCTGTCAGGTTTTGGTACTCAGAAAAATTAAATCTGCCACTGAGCTGCACTGCCTAGGAGAAAAATCCAAAAGGAGCAAAATGCTGCAAGTACCAACCATGAATACGATTTTTAGTGGCATATGTTGCTAGCAGGCACCTCACTGACCCTGGACTCTTTCCTCCCTTCCTGGCGTGTGCACACACACGCGTGCAACATGCACAGGTATGTAGGAGTAGGACCTTCCTCCTTTGAGTGAGGAGACCTGATTTCCAGCTGACATCCCTGACACCTGCATGAGGAAGCGCCTTGCTTGTACTCAGTGCACCATGCACACCCAGGCTACAGTTTTTAGGCAAGAGCTAATAACATGATACAGACTATTGCAATGAGGTCTCTTGGCAAGTGAGCTTGGGTGTCTTACATTGTCTTAGGGAGATGCTCTTAAAGGAATTGTGTGCTATGTGTATATATATATATGTATGTATATTTCTGTGAATGTTTAAGCAGAGCACAAATTAATAGTTCAAGTTAAGCAAAGAGAAAGAAAACTGTTGAGGACAGTAGCAAGATTCCTTGTAACTGACTGTGACAAATACACCAGCCTAAGCTCCGTTGCACTGAGGTGTTTCATTATAACATATGTATCTGTCTCGCCTGTTTCTTACGCTGAGCCCATCAGCATGTTGTTTGAAGAATTTTGTGTCATATATCCTACACTGTGCTCTGACAGTATCTAGGCACTACAGAGTCAGTTAAGAATGGACTGACACTTCCAAGACAGTCCCTTGCTGTTAGTTTAGCACTGCTTCCTGTGAAAAAATACCTTCAGAATGGCTGTTTCTTTCTCAGATAACAGACCTGTCTACCCTCACAAGTGACAGCTCCATCCCTTCCACTTCAGAAAACAGAGGGTGTCATTAAAATGTTGACATTCACCAAACATTTGTTAGATTTATCATAGTATTTCCTGTTCTCCATATAGGAATACCACAAAAAGAAAACAATAAAGGTAAATACCAAGGTCTGGTAAATGTCAAGATTTTAATGGAACCCATACTGTCGAAGATCTCAGAACCAACCATTTGCTCAAGAAAAATGTCATCACTTCTTTACTGTTCTGGTTCTTGAAAATTGGTAGACAGGTTTTACTAAAATTAGATTTGTAGTGCCCCAAGGTGAGAGTCACCACATCTGTGGTCTCATTAGAGGACTTCTCTTCCTCCACAAACGCATCTATTAGAAGTGGTAGGAAAGAATGGAAGTAATGAAATTAGATGTGCTGGCTTCTTTGGAAACTTCGTTTGGTATTCACTGAAATCAGTGGAATTTTTTAATCAGGTCCTTGTGCTCATTTTTGGTTTTGCAACCTAGGTTCATAAGTGACAAGACTATAAACTCTTTTTTTCAAGTTGTTTCCAGGATGCAAAAGAACTTCTAAGTAATAATGTGTCACTTTCAGATTGCACTAAATCCATGGGTGATTCATGACTAAAAATAAGCATTTAGGGGCGTAAGAATATCAAAGTTGCCAAATCAGATCAGACCCATTCAGACTCGGAAAATGGCCACATGCATGACAAGACATTATAGGAAATCATGTACTAGAAGAGTGCAACCACAGAGTAGTTTTCTTCCTGGCCTTCTGTCAGATAGAAGGAGCTCTTTGCTTGAAGTATACGTGTTTATTTCCTCCCAGGTTTTGTTGCTCTTCTAATATAACCGTGAAGGGTCTTATTGTCCACAAATGAATAAAGTACCTGATGCCAAATTCTGGCCTTTTCCCAAAAAGCGGATACAAAGCAGATACAGGGCTCAGCCTCTCTCTCATTAGTCTGATGGCAGAATTCCCATTATTTTTCCTACCGTTGGAAGAATTTTTTCTGTTGAGACTTAATTCACCAAAAATGTCAGAGTCAACCAAAAGGATTTGTGAAGCCCTTGTTTAATTTCTAAAATTATATCAGGCAAAAATGGGGAAAACCTACAAAAGCATGGAAAATTAAAAACCCCATGTTTTTTATTTTCTTTTTCAAAATTGTCTTGCTACATTGTCACCAACTTTTTTTTTACACTGTTAAAAATCATCAAAAAACTACTTCATTCTTAGTTAACTGAAGTATGCTCTCTAGAAAATAAAACTTTAACACTTTTTTTCTCTTTTGCCTCTAGATAGTATTTTTGGTCAGTCCAAATTTTCTTTCATACCAGATTTTTGTTTCGGCCAATAAAGAAAAAATATCAACCATTCAAGTACACCTTTCATCTTTAGCTGTGAAGGACTGGGATTAAGACTGCAGTATCCAAAATGCTAAAAATGCTTTCTGTCGCTGATCGCTAATTAAGTAGCTCCTTATCAAAGGACATCCATTCACAGAGGAAAGGAAATCCCATCATTTAAAGGGCCAGTAGGCATTAAATATAAATGAGAAGATAACAGTAAGGCTATGTTCTCTTAGCATGCATCATATCCCACGGTGATTTTTTTACTTATAAAACATTAAACTGATTGCACACTGTTTTGCTCTGTATCACTCACAAGGACTGCTCTTGGGTAATGAAGTGTAATTAAGAGGAATCGTATATATCTCTTCATTCAAAGCCAATGATTTCCTTTCCCATTAGTTACACTCTGGAAATACAGTGCTTTACAGAGGTAATCTTTACCATTGATTTAATTGATCCAGCTGTCTTCAGATGTTAGAACTGGGTACCAATGGCTAGATCATTTAGGTGTGCTTCTGCTTAGCTTAGAAGTTAAACAAACATAAACATATAATGTTCCTTACCAATCATCAGGACAGGTTATTAGGCCCAATGCTAAGCAGCCATTCCTTCCTTTGAATAACACAAGGTATGCACCTTTTTCTTTTTTTTTTTTTCCCTGGGAAGTCTCTTTGCATTTGAACTTGCCAAACAGTGTAAATCAGGTAATTTTCTTTACATTTTTTCTTTCTTGCATTCAGCTACTGTGCTTTAGAAGGTAATTAAACATTAGCAGGACTTGAGGATATGTAATACCTAACTGCTGGCTTTCTGAGCACTGAAAATCTGCAGCACCAGTCTGTGACGTTGAGGTGAAGAGCATAGAAACTGAGGGAAGGTTGGTGCCCCCTCAGAAATGCAGTAACTTACATAGATGTGTTATTCTTTATGGCTGACTACTGACATCTCACTAAGGGTAATAATGACATCCTTTACACCTTGCTGGAAATTCGCAGTCCTTTACTGTGAAATTCTGAAGCCCAGTAATGATACACAGGTGAAACTCAATATAGACATGCTAAAATAGAGGATAACCTAAAATGTTTAAAAAGTGAGCTTATGAAATTGGACATGCTCTGATTTCCATTTAGATTTGACAAGCCTTTATCTTGGTCTTCTATTATGGTTGAGTGAAAGAGTTAATTCACCTACTCTCAGAAACTAATATGGGCAAAATAAGTGACTAACTGCCACTAAAATAACTCAATTACTGGACAGCCGTCAACTCAATTTCTTTCAATTTCTTTACCAACAGTTAATTGTAATGCATTTCATCAGCAATATTGATACGGGCCTACAAGGAAGCACGAAAGGGTTCACGGAGACTAAGGAAACTGATCTGAAGGAGAAGGTGCTCTGGTTTACAAGTGGGTGAAACCAAAGAGAGATTGTTCGTTATAAAAGTGTTTGTCTAGACTGCAGCTGGCTTTTCACAATGGGATATTAAAGCAAGCCATCTACTTTCCTGTATGGATGGGATAGGTTCGTGGCATGATTCATTCTTCATTCCTTCCAGAAAATGATCTATTCTGAAATCACCATGTCCTTGCAACATCTCTGCTCTGATCAACAAAGTGAGGCCAGGTTAGTGATGGAAGAGAGGAGATGTTAAAGGTGTAATCCTCCTAGAAGACACACTCTCCATCCACACACAGTTGTCCAAAGAGAGGTTTCTTCCCATGGGAGGCTGTGGTTTTGCACTACACTGTGCTCAGGCTTCTGTGAAAGTGCCTTCTTTTGTGTCTGGAAGCAAACCCTGATTGTGTCCTCTGACTAGGGTAAATGGAGAAGGAACCCACAAATACTGAGGTCCAAAGCCTCCCCTAATTTCCATTCTGCCAAAACACAGTCTGAACAGAGTTTGGCCAGTGGGAGTGATAGCCCAAATGATTGTCAAAGGAAGGTTTGGGTTTTTTTTAATTTTGGTTTCTTCCAGTCTAACTCAAGGGTAAATCTGCCTATTTACTTCTTTTAGCTGCCTAGAATGACACAAGACCACCGTAAACCTCACTTCAGCCCTGTAGTTTCCTGCCAGTCAGCACTGCCACCACTGTGTTAATGGTCATCAAATGTCAAGAGTCACTTTCACCTTGAAAAAAGCTTGGAACAAGAGAATAATGACTAAGTAAAGGTTGAAGCTTAGGGACAAACGTGATTTATGTTACACAAGAGAAGGAAGGTTACCTGTATAGCACTTCCTCAGTATGTGTATGCACGCATAGAGAGGAGAATCTGTTCTCCTTCAGTCACAGTTCACGTTTGTATATGTTAAAGAGAGGGAACAGATGACTGTTTAACATTGCAAAGAACTATAAAAATGTTAGGGGCTCTCCTTTCATTTTCAGTCACCTAAAAAGTGTTTTAATGAAGTATTGCAAACTAGATTCTGAAAAGTCATATGGTATTTTAAATAACTGCCAAGGAAACAGATTACTTTTAAATACTGTATTTTAGAGCTCACAGGAGACCTCAGGCAGTTTGTTATTAATTTCAACCTAATGCAAGTATTAACAAGCTTACTGGATAAGGCTTCTACTTTCTGAAATGTCTTGACTGTCTAATGCTCATTATTAATTGTTCTAATATATATAATTCAGCGCAATTTATTGTATATGTCTGAACATTCTTTAGGAAATCAGGGTAATAGGGTCTCTGGCCATTAAAAATGCCCTGGACAATGTATTTTATTACTTCTCAGTTATCTTCTGTTTTGAAAATATAAATTCAAGGAACTCCTAGAAGAGCGGGATCATTAAGAGGGCAAAAATATGAGAGTGGCAAAACAATAACATTCTTTAGCTGCTAATAATCTCTGAACTGCTAGAAATGCTTCCTGTGGTCTGCGTTTTAGAAACCAGGGCAATGCTAATGATATTTTGTATCCTCAGGATCCTCAGTGGTGTCATTAGTACAAACTCATCTCAGGATAAATTCTCTGTGTAGCTGAAGGAGCAGTTTGGGACCTGGCTTCTGCAGCATCACCCTGTGTAATGTGGGTGCTGCGCTGGGAGCAGCAAGCTGGACACCCCAGCGCAAGCGCCGAGGGACAGAACTCAGGGCAAGTGTCACGGTCGTGATGAGCCTTACCCAGGTACGTGGCACTGCCTGCTTCATGGCACGCCAACCCCAGCGGCTGTAGCTGGGGGTGAGCCAAACTCACAGTCTTGTGGCCTAAGTATGCCCACCATTTTACACTACGGGAGAGGAGGTTTGATAGCTGCAGGTGCCAGCAATGGTAGCCAGATTTATTTATTGCATTAAGTGAGCGCAGCGACAGCAGTCGTGTTACACCTCCATACCAGAGCCGCCTTGTGCCCTGTTCTGCCCTGTTTGTTCGTAGTGTCACATCCTGAAGTTACACAAAGGCACTGCTAGATTAAGGAAACAGTTGTTATCATTAGAGTTGACTGGAGAGCAAAGTTACGTGTTACAAGGTCTGTGGAAGATAGGAACCATCCTACCTATGATCTTTCTTCCTAGTTGTGGCAAATGAGAAAAGCATGTGGTTTGTTAAGCATGGTGCTTTCTTGTGCCCAGGAGCTTTTTTTTTTCTTATGTTTGAACAGTTCCTAGTGCAGTGCAGGACTTGAGCTCTCACAAGCTATAGTGACAGAAGTAAGAAATATAAATAATAAATATAGTAGTGCTTGCACCTCCCAAAATACTGATGCTTGCTGATTTTGGAAGCCACAATAAAAAAAATACATCACATTTCCAGCACAATAAAACATGTCAGCTTTGTAAAACTTAGGGAGATGTAAAACCCCTTGTCAACGTTTGTCCTTCTGGCTCTCCTGAATTTAGTAAGCCTAATCTTGAGGCATCTGGCTGACTTAAACCTCTCCTGTTTTTTTCTTCAGACGCCACTGATTTACATGAGTTTGCCTTAGACAGGGCAGTCAGGCTTTGATATTTGATCCCCATGGGAGTGTTGATTAATAAGGGCTGAGAGGAAAAGTTATAACTGCAGAAAATGAGAGTAAATGAGAGTCCTTTGTAAATGGGAGTCCTGGGACCTGCAATGATTTCAAATTACATTTCTGTGTACGCGCACACGCACGTATGTGTGTAGTCAGTCCTTTAGCGTACCAACAGCTCTTAGTGCAGTTTCGAAAAGATGCTCTGAACATTAATAATCTGTAGAACTAAGCTATCTTGGTTCAGGTAATTGTATAAAAATAGCACCATCAGGGTGTTACAAATGAAAAGAAAAAAAAAAATCAACCTGCAAAAAAGATACTGTAAAAGCAGGAGGCTAAAGAAAACAAAAGTGCTAGATACTACAGCTAAGAACTATGCCATTTCTTCCTGAAGGCATAACAGGAAAGAATTTATTCCTTTACAAAGCAAGATCCGAATTTGGGGCATCAAAAAACATGAGAAGTATACTGTAGGCTTGACACTGGGCCAACTACCTGACCTCATTGCTTTGGGCTGTTCCTGAGCAAACAGAAGTTTCTGCATTTCCTATATTCCAATTTTGAAAGGATCACTGTGTGGTCTAATAGCCTTGGCTGCACAGAGCATCTGACACTTTTTCATATGACCACACATGACCTTTCTTAATGTGGAAAAGGCTAAGAATCTCCCATTACCACTAAAAACTAATAATCAGTTGTGTTACATGCATGTAACAAAACCTCCACTAAAATTTATTGATAAATGTTTGTGACATATACAATCAAAATTTTAAAAATGTCTTTGGAAACTGGAATTGCAATAATCTCAAATTTTCTGGCGACCTTCACTGAACTGATTGTAATTTGGGAATACTGTGAAATCCATACAGGCAACATTTTGCAGCCAGCCAAATGTTGAATGCTGGTTATGATTTTCAAGGCATATGATTAGCTTAATATTTTTATTTTATTTTACCTCTGATTAGTTGTACAGGGAATATTAAAGCTGGCATTTTGCAGTCAATATAGCTAGGGGTATTTAAATCAGAACATAGATCTCTCTTCTAAGTACAAATGAGAAGGGCAGACACTTAATAGTTTTGAAACATATGGTTAATAGGCCTATATTTTTAATTTATAGCTCTATGACTATATTTTATTTTTCAGTTTGTAGATATTGGGAAATGAATCTTCAGATGGTCCTTAATTATTTTGAATTCAGCTAATGAGATATGTTGCTGCAGTCCAAACTCTAGGCTCCTAATAAACAAAAGCTAAAAGAAGGAAATATACGCATTCTTGTTTTCTTGCTGAATGTTATTTAGAAAAAAAATTTAAAAATTTCCTAAGTACTGAGCAGATATTTTTTAATTCTTGTTCTACATCTCCAAAATTTCATTGCTGTGCTCTGTGCTAGGTTTTTGAGAGACCTCAGCTCTCATTTCCACCAGAGCAATTGGTATGATTTGGGGTCAAAAAAAAGGCAAAATAGCTCAGTGTACTATGAAGAGGCTGACCAGAAGCGGCCAGCTGTCAGAGCCGGCAGGAGCTGAGCGCTCACACAGCCCCTCTGACCGGCCGCTCAGCATCTGTACGGCATTTGCTGCAAGGCAGGGAAAGAAGTCCACCTCATTTTTCAGGTTAGGAGCTGAGGACAGGAAAGGATCAGGGTGAGGCTGTGTTTCAGGTTGAGCACCCATCCTGGGTTACACAGTGGGAGTAGCCCCTTGTCCCATGAGATGAAGCTGGACGCGTGCTTGAGCTGACCCCAGGACAAGGCAGGATGGGGTGCCTGCCTACCCGCTGTCCCGCTCTGCAGCGTCTCGCTGGCTTGGCAGATGCTAGAAGGAAGATGCAATATATCGCTGCAGCCAGGGGCATGTCCAATGCCACCACTGTGACTGGGGAATAGGGTATGGAACTGCAAGAGGCAGATGATTTGGAGGAGAGCAGGGATAATGCCTTTATCAGTGTTCCTCTCCTCCTGCTCCCAGGAAATTCCCACCCGGCAGATAAACTAAGTATCTCTCTCGCCCACGCTGCAGGTAAAGGCAGACAGAAACATGAGGTGACACATGCTTAAGGCTGGTATCCTGGCCATTGAACCATACATCTTCTGTACTCACAACGCTGTACTTGGAATAACTTTCCGTTTCCAGTTCTTTTAATGAAGATGGGATCTAATGGACCATGTTTTCCACTTGTGCTTAACAAATGCTGCATCTTCTCACGGACGCAAGGCATCCATTGTGACCAGCAATCTGAGCATGCCTCTAGCAAAAAGCTGTCATTTGGAGATTAAAATAGACATCCATTTACATACTGTAATACTTTTTTTCTATGTATGTTTTAAAGGGTACAAGGAAAACATGGAATCCAGGCAGCTTTGCAGCTAACTCCATTTCACTATAGCAGGTTTGCTCGTGCTTTGGCCACCGCTTGGACTTCCCCTGACAGTTTTCCACTGCTGTGCGGCGTTCCTGGCCTTTCTTGTGTGTTGTTTGTGCTATTCCTGGGGATTCTGTGGAAAAACAGATTGAGAGACACAATAGGAAAAAAGGAGTTGGTTTTGTTGATTCATTGTCAGTACTCTCCAAAGGAAAACCAGCAAAAAAGGGAGGAAGGTAACACAGGACTTGGCAGAAAGCCAGCGCACAGGAGTGCTGCAGCAGGTTGAACACTCCACATCTTTTGTCCATTTCAAATATCCCTGTTTTATTCTGAGCTGTACAAGCCCTTATTCACATGAGTAAGCCACTTATGCAAGGCGTCCCAGCAAATTTCATGTTTTCTGTTGTTCACACCAGTCCTGACGAGCTCTTCACTTCGGGATCTCATCTTCTTCATCCTGCTATCCTTGTCACTGGAATTGCTGGAATTGTGTGTCAAAGCAGTTTCAGGACAGCTGCTCAGCTTCGCAGAAGACACCAAATGCTCGATGTGATAGCCACTGCTCAGGTGTTACTGATTCACACTATGGTGCGTGAACTACTTTATACTGACAGCAGTGGCCTGATCCCCGAAGTCATCATTCTGTGTTACTTGTCCCATATTTGGTGGCATTGGTGAGGATCATCACTCTTTAACATCCTGCCACCAGCCCTCCTTGTCCCTGAGCAATCTACTTACGTGTGCATGTCCCCTTACCTCAATGCCCCACAGCCTTCTGAAACCTTCAGCAGACACTGGGCAGATGCACGACTTTTGTTTGTCCAAATGGGTACCTTCTACCAGAGTGAAAACTGCCAAATTTTTGGTAACCATCTCATTTCCTTTAGCATCTGACTTTTAAAGGAGTCGTTGCGTTCCCTCTGGGTTGAATGCATGGGTAGTTCTCATCCAGGCTTGTAATATAAGTAATTCCTGGTGCTGGGTCTATTCAGGGATTTTGGATTGAGCTGTGTTCCCTTTTCAACTCCTAAATAATAGAAAAGGAGGATAATATATTGTTACGCATAAATTATCTTAGAAAGACATATGTTTTGACCTTGATTTAAACAAGCTCTACTAATAATATAGGAACGGGGAGAATGGGGGTTGACGTGATTTCCAGCAAGGTATTTATAGAACTGTTTGAACAGACTTTATAATAATTAAAACAGAGTATAGGTTATGTTAAAGTAAATGAAGTCAATTTAGTTCATCATCATTTTTACAGTGTTGCAAATTAACATAACAATGAGAACTATAGTTGTCACTGACTTGAGCAGCAGCAGTTAATCATTGCAATTAATCATTATTAATACATAATTCATAATGATCAATCATGCTTGACTCTAGGATCATAGTGGGCTTATATTAAATACTATATAAACATAAAAGGGCATTAATAACTGTCCAAAAGCTGGGAAAATCAGGCCCCCATTTTCCATTTTGATGTACTGTTATGAGCTATCGCTGCCACGTGTCTGAGTTTGTTAGGACTTTTTTACTTTTAATTAACCTTGACAGGTGATAAGTAAGATTGCAGCACATATATGCAAATTGTATAAATGTCCCGTATTTGTCTAAGATAGCTGTTGTACGCCTCACAGATCTGGGAAGTCACTCAGGAAAAACTCTTTTACTGAGAATCGAACTGGTGCTTTGGCTTGGCAATTCTCCTCTAACTCTCTCCCCATGGCATGCTGAACATCATAAGAAGTAACCTTTGGTTTTCAAGAACAGCTCTCAGTTCCTCCTCAGCTGCTATTCTCAAAGTTTGTTGAAGAAGGGCTGCTTCCGAGGTGGACACTGAGCTGTGGTTTATACTTATTGAAATACTGATGTCCAGGAGCACAAGTACCTCTGAAAAGTAATTCTGCAGGCTGCCTATATGGCTTTACAGGCTGCAAGTATTCTGTTGCTGTGTTCTAGAAGCCCATGCTCTAGACCATGTTTTGGTTTGGTTTTTTAACAATTTCTCTCTTTCTGTGGTCATCTACTCCTCTGGGAAGCAGAAAAGCAATGACATAAATTAGGTACTTCTTCAGAAAGCTTTGGAGTACTACTTTTCAAGTTAAATCTGCCTAGACATTTTCATGAGTCGTCTTCACATGGAAAATCAACCATGGTTCAGACACATATTGCACCCCAAAACAAATCAATTTATTCCAAATGGAAGGCTATCTTAGAGGGTTTTTTTCCTAGAAGAGTGAAAAGCAAATACATATTTCAATTTAAATTAATTTTAAATATTTTAGTTTGCTTTAAGGAAAACGAGAGAACACAGTGTGCATATCTGTAATGAACTGCAGTAATACTTAGTTCAAAATGACTGTTGTTTCAGCATACAGCAGTGCTCAGAGAAAGCCAAAAATTCAATGCAAACAAAACAAAGGCATTAAAGTTTGATAGCCGCATGATTTCTGGGCAGAGGGTAAGGACCCACTGGAGAAGCTGCTAAGTGTCCTGGTACAGCAAAGGATGTTCAAAAGCAAGTGCTTTTTTCTTAACGAAACAAAATATTTCAAAAGCAGCAAACCCTTTTAAATTCCTCCATGAAACGAAAGTCTCTTCAAGCATAGTTTGGCAGAATGAAACTATTAATTCATCAGATTTCAGCAGCGTCTGATCTCTGAATAGCATGCATGCCATTTTATGCCTGAAGGACGAGCAGAGCCATGTGACTCCTGCAAGTGGGTAGATGTCCTCAGAGCAAGCTTAGAGCAGCAGGTAAAATCATGCTGTATCTGCCTCAGAACAGGCCAGGCAACAGGGAACCATCCGCTGTCACTTACTGAATTCAAAATTAGTCCTCCTATCCAAGGTATAATTTCAGTCTTGTTTTCTACTCAAGAAAGTTCTCTCCCCCCACCTTTTTTTTTTTTTTTCCATCTTACCAATAATCTTTTGCCTGAGCTTAAGGATCCTTCATGAAGCTGTTATTTTTATCATGCTGCAGTACCTGTCCTCTGGGAAATCACTCCTCGCGCTGCCAAGGACATGCGTTCGCTTTTCAGCTTCAGCCCGGTCCTTGGCCGTGTTTCTCCTGTCCTGTCGATGACACTCTCACCTTCTGTGACTGCCATGCTCAGAGCAGATGCTACCAGAGCCAATTATTTCTCCATGTACTGTAACCATGCACAAACCCTGAAATACGAGGCTACCAGTAATGTGGAAGAGCTGGGAACAAGACTCTGATGTGCACCTTGTTTCTGAGCCCTGGCAGGGAGCTATTATTTCATTAAAAAAGGACTGTGCTGCCTTTCTCATCCTGCACGTTCTCACCGTTTAACTGTCATACAATGATTTATTACCTAAATTAAATTAAGAATGGATTCCATCTTTGTCCTTCTATTTTTTGCTCAGAACGACACACAGAGCTGGAGGGAGATGAGCGGAAAAAACTTGAAAAATAATGTTGCTATTAAAAAAAATATTTTAAGTCTCTCTCTTCCTAAAAACTAATCACTCCAAAAGTTTTCAGCAAAAATGTAGGCTTGAAATGACCTGAGATAAAAGAAGGTCATATCAGGAAGAAGATATTCATAAAAGATCACATTAGGAGTTAGGAGATTGCATCCATCATGGGGTGTTGTTTTAAGGATTAAAAAAGCTTGATTTGACTGTCAAATCTTCAACATTTAAATTTTCAGGTGCTGGCCCCTGAGGGAGGAATCATGCTGAGCGCCTCAACACCCCGAAGAAAGTGTGGGAGGACTGGGGCAACTCAGAGATGGATCCAAACCAGCTGAACTGCAAACAGGGAGAGCTGCTAGGGAAGGCATGAAGAAAAACCACTTCAATGGTGGGTAAGTACTCCTTCTGTCAGTTTGGAGCTTCACCCAGGATGGCAAAGAGGCACCTTTGTCCAGCTGGGATCCACAGCCTGAAGGAAATCACCAAAAACTTTTTTTAATTCTTTCAGTAATGAGGGACTGAGCAGGGTTTGCTGCTCTGATTGAGGAGAGCGGCAGCAGCAGATGTACGCAGGTACGAGCCTCAGTGCTTAGGGGATTCAAGGTTAAGGAGAGCATAGGTCCCTTCAGGTTGAAGTGGTAGCTGGTGTCTGGTTTTGAATTGCAGTTTTGGACTGAGAGGCTAAATGCTCTCTGTAACCCCTCCTTGCAATGCTAAAACTTCTATTGTGTCCAGCTCTTTATCACTCAGTTCTCATAGATTCGAGATGAAGAGGACAGAAGCTCTTTCCAGGCACAATTTTTTCTGTCTTGTTTATTTATATCGGTCACTCTTCTGTTGATGAACTATTACTACCCAGATACAAAGCGCAGAGTGAAGGACTCATCGAGATTGATGTTTTCAAGAATACTGGATTATAAATAATAATGTATGTATGCGTTTACCTTGTCTGAGGTTGTTGGTTAGAAAACCAGTTGGTTTCTGAAATGCAGTGAACCTATACATTTTTCAGGATGCTACTGTAAAAGAGGGTTAAGTGGAGCTTTAAAAAGTCAACCAAATTATTTTCTCCTAAAGAACTTCTCTTTGTGTGAGGTCCTGAATATAATAATTTATCAACTGATTTCCCTTCTGTTGTATGTTCCATTGCAGCCCTGTGAGCCTCATAAGTAGAAGAACTGTGATTCTTTTAGTGGCAGATTGAAAATATATAGATAAAAATATTTTTATATGAACATAATAAAACTCTGTAACATATGGTGGGTGGGTATCCTAAATATAAAGATAATAAAAATAAGAAACGTATACAAATTAAAATTTTATACATATATTTGAATTTTCATCTCTAGAAAGTCAGTGCTTAGCTTAGGAATATACAAACCATTTAATGTGTATGTGAATGAGTGACATTGTCACATTGACATGTTGTGGCAGGCATGAGGAATGTGTTACGACATATTCTATTCCTCACTCCATTTAGGAGCACACACAAATTATTGCAAATCCCAACAATGCTAAATTAGTTTGCATATTACTTGCATAAGAAGCTGCAGGCATTTGTGTAGGTAATATGGATATATCTATACACAGAGCAAAATATGAATAGTTATTTTTCAATCTTTGTTAAAGTTTTGGTTAAAATCTTAACTCCTCAAAACTGAGAGCTCTTGATAGCCAGTTACGAATGAGAACTCTGAAAATCTGTACTCCTGTGAAACCTGTGTGTTTCCTGTGTGTCCCCCTGCTTGGGTTATCAAAAGACAATTTTTCCCACATGCCAGCTTGCTGTGGGTTTTTTCATACCTTGGACTGCACGGGTACCCTGTATAATCTATGCATTCCATTGATATTATGTGGAGGTTGAATTACCTGAAAATGTAGTCCAAGGTCTGGTCTTCAAAAATACAGGTGCTTATTACCTAGAGCCACTTATCTGTCAATACTGATAAATTTTTACTTGATAACATTCAGGTGCTTGGAGGGAAAACAGTGTGTAGAGTATGTGAGTAACATCAACAGGAAAACATTGTGTTTCAGTATTCATGTTGTATGCAAACTACCTCTGTCCTGAGGACCTCTCTCCCTTCTCTTAGTCACAACTATAATTCAGCTACAACCCTAATGATGTCTACTCTCACACACATCAGTTTTGGGTTCTTGGGGTTTTTTTTTAGGGAGATATGGCAGTAGCTAGTGACCTTCCTCTTGCACCCTCTTTATCATCTTAGTCACATCTCCAGATCCCTGACAGATGTTGAGTGGGAGTGCCCTGCAATGTCTCTATAAAAGCTGCAGTACAGCTTGATCTAGATATTTTTATTATTATTATTTGTGCGAACAGCCTTCCTCGCTGATGAGTCCCTGCTTTGGCAATGCAAGCTGAAAAACATCCA
>NW_008825098.1:819892-823837 GCF_000699105.1 Pygoscelis adeliae
TTGCTGCAATAACGGGGAGGGGTGAAGGAAGCATAGATAGCATCTTTATTATTGAACCGAGATGTAAAAGTAGTGGTTTTCTGTGCCGTTGTGTTCCTGTCAAGAACCAGCTGCTGGGGTATCCCAGTGTCAGCGTGAGTTTGTGTCTGCAGCCTCTTGAGAAATGCCACCGCTGTGGGGCCTGGTGAGGCTAGCGTGGCTCAATGGGGGCCCTCAGGAAACAGGCACCAGAGCTCCTCAAGAGCTTCCCTACATACCCCTGCAGCCCCATCTGGTTGATGCTTGGAGACCGCTGCTGAGACTTTGGATTCAGCAGTATGAGCACACTCATTTGTTCCCTACCTGTGCCCACAAAGAGGTCATCAGTGCTGTGCCTGGAGCTCTTTCCACACCCAAGCCCAGTTTAAATTGCCATTTTATTAGATTATTTGAAGAGCAAGATACTGTCACAGCTCAAGACCTTACAAGTAATTATACCTTGGACACAGTTAGAGATAACCTCAGTTATCAGTCACCTGGGTTGATACAGGTTAGTGATGAATGATGATTTCTAAATAATCCTTTATTTCAAGGAGGCTGGCTGATTTTTGTTTATAGATGAATAGCAATAATGAAGGATTTTTGGCATCTGCCATTGCTGTGGCTTATGTTTCCAAGAACTTCTTGCTATACATGTTGTGAATGAAACTTGCTATGGCAAAGTGTATTTCCTCCATTCAAATGTGATTTGAGGATACTTTTTAATCTCATTGAATTCTTCTTGCTATAAAAAGTCAAACGACAGCATACAATTTACCTTCCGTACCACACTCCATTTAAATTCCCTTACGGGCTACCAGTTTATGAGTCATTTTTCCATTAACTCTTGTAATGTAATAATGTACAAAAAAAGCCCTTCCATTCTTGTTACAGCTAGGAACAGGTTTAAAAACTAAAAGATCAGGTTCACATAATATCCGTGAAATAATTCAATGAAGTTTTGAGCTATGTGTCAGTGGTTTAAGGTTGTTTTATTCTATATGCCTAAATTTATGCACTTTAATAGTCATATTTTGTCACATAATTTATTGTTCTCCATTACCACATTTTGCTTTTAGCCTAATTTACTATCCCTACTTTCAACACTGTGTGTTACTTTGTATAAAAATACTCTCACCCAGACCCTTACCAAACACCTTTTGCCTCTGGGTCTCATGCTACCTGGAGAGTAGGGTTAGATGATTTGGTTCAGAAAATCTTTTACAGACTAGAGAGGTTAAAAAGATTTTGCTCAATTTCTGCTCGAGTAGCCTTCTAATTTTTAAAGAATTTTGGAGCTGGCAGAACGTGCTATACTGACAGGGTCTGAGGCTGCAGTCATCATCTACACAAGCAAGACTGCACATGGCAGCAGAGCAAATTTTGGGTGAAGGTTTGTCAGTTCCTATTTCATCTGAATCATAGAATCATAGAATCATTTAGGTTGGAAAAGACCCTTAAGATCATCAAGTCCAACCACTTCTCCCAGTATTCCTGTTGTTCTTCCTCCTGTTCCTTCTCCTACTCCTTTTTCCCCTTTTCCTCCTCCTCTTCCTCTTTTTCTTCCAGCTTTTGTTTCTTCTATTCTTTTGCTAAACACTTCTTCCTGATTTTGTTAATCTTCGTTCTTTTTCTTATCTTTCATCTTCCTGTGTTCTTCCTCCTGTTCCTCTTTTCCCATGTCTTTCTCATCAAGTTCCTCCTCCTTTTCTTCAAACTCCTCCTACTACTCTTCTTCCTACTCTTGCCTCCTGTTCCCTTCTCCTACTCCTCCTGCTGTTGCCTCCTGTTGATGTCTCCTCCTCCTCCTCTTCTTCCTTTTTCTTCCTGTTGCCTCCTCCTCTTCCTGTTGCTTCCTGTTTTCTCCTGCTGCCTCCTCCTCCTCCTATTACCTCCTGTTGCCTCCTGTTGCCTCCTCCTCCTCCAGTTCCCTGTGTCATGCAGTCCCATTAAAAACTATAAATATGGGCCAGAATCTGCACCTTTTTCCACATTACGACTGTTCTTCTTAAGTTATCCTCTTTACTCTGGTAATCCTTACTACTTCCAAAATACATGAAGTACTACCCAGCATGGGAAACAGTGGCAGAATTTAGTTGCCTCATGCGAAAGACCAGATTTCTTAAATGTATTTACGTACCAAAAGATTCAGACAGAAACAACTGAGACCTAAGCGCTTGGGCACTCACCATGTTTCTGAGTCCAGATACATCCAAAAAACCTGCGTTAAGGCCCTTCCTAAACCCACCACTAGTCATGCTGAACTTCATGACCACTCATCTAAGTGTGTAACCCCCCCTCCATTTTTTTCTTAGGATAATCTGAGGATGCTGGCACAGACCTTTAACTCCCCTTCCTTTTCTAAAACTTTCCAGTGATAGTGAAATCAGTGAAATAAATCACGAGGAAAATGATACTGCAAATTCCCTCTTCTTCTTCCTAAACATATTTATCATTGTATTTTCTCCTATATTATAATATCTCCCAGAGTAACTATACTTAAACAAATTAAAACAAAAGTATGTAAATATTCTTCGTACTATAGTGAGTTTGGAAATGGGGAACTTCTGCTATTTGTATCCTCATTCCAAACTTTCTTTCTTCTAATCTGTTGTATATGTTGCTATACCACAGAAAACACTTAAGTAAATTTAGATCATAAAAAAAAATGGTCCATTTATGGGTCAAATAGTATTTTCAGATATTCTTTTTAAGTTCTTTACTGTTTGTTCCAAATCATGTTATGAAAAGACATAGAAGAAAACTTGTAGCAAAGTTGAGTAAGATAGACTAAAAGCACATTTTTTTCTTCTTAGATAATTTATATACAACTTCCTTGGCAAAACATGTACATCACAGCTCAATCTTTTTTTTTTTTAGAACCCAATCCCATACACAGTGCTATAGCCAGACTTAAATGTTGATTGAAATTAATATGAAGAGAAGGCCTTATTTTTAGATCCAAAGCAACAAAATCCTGATAGCCATCATTTCACATTGAGTGCAATTGTAAGACTCTCCAGTCTCAGAGGTACTAAATAACAACTTGAAACGGCTCCGCTTCATGTTATAGATACTGAATCATTATGAAAATCAAGCTCTTAAATTTCATCTTTCATTTTCTTTCCTTTTTTGGTAACAGGATTTTGTGGTTTTTGTTTCTAAATGCTAATTCTGAGGTTAGATACAGCTCATTTTGCATTTCATAGCTTAGAAGTTCTTATGGATTATTTGTTTCCATAAAGATTGATACAGCAAGAGAAGATGTTACTTTCCTATTAGATTTGTACCCTATACATGTTAACTGATTATATAGTTGAACTCTATGACCTATTTATCTTCCTGAAAGAAAAATAAATTACTTTTTCACAAGCTGCAGAATATATGCAGGACTGCACAATGCTCAGTACCTACTGCATTCTGAACAGTGATATATTTTAGCATCTAATATTTATGTTCATTTCAATGTTCATTTCAACTTGTATTCTCATTTTTCATCTGCAGTGCCCTTGGTGATGATAGAAATTAGTTTTATTACGGCTTCCTTTAAAGGACATCCAGACTTGGAGAAAAAACAGGGAGGGTAAAAGTCATCCAGAGGCATGGGCTCCAAATTGATATGTGTGGAAGATAACTACCTGACACAGCTGGTGAGGGAGCCAACTAGGGAAGGCGCCCCGCTGGACCGGTTGTCTGTGAACAGAGAAGGACTTGTGAGTGATGTGATGGTTGGAGGCTGTCTTGGGCATAGCGATCACAAAATGAGAGAGTTTTCGATTCTCAGAGAAGTAAGGAGGGGGGTCAGCAGAGCTGCTACCTTGGACTTGCAGAGGGCAGACTTTGGCCTGTTTAGGAGCCTGGTTGACAGAGTCCCTTGGGAGGCAGTCCTGAAGGGCAAAGGGGTCCAGGAAGGCTGGACATTCTTCA
>NW_008825098.1:825291-841709 GCF_000699105.1 Pygoscelis adeliae
TCGTGCCCCTGTACTCGGCACTGGTGAGGCCGCACCTCAAATACTGTGTTCAGTTTTGGGCCCCTCACTACAAGAAAGACATTGAGGTGTTGGAGCGTGTCCAAAGAAGGGCAACAAAGCCTGTGAAGGGTCTAGAGCATAAGTCTTATGAGAAGCAGCTGAGGGAACTGGGGTTGTTTAGCCTGGAGAAAAGGAGGCTGAGGGGAGACCTTATCGCTCTCTACAACTACCTGACAGGAGGTTGTAGCGAGGTGGGTGTTGGTCTCTTCTCCCAAGTAACAAGCAATAGGACAAGAGGAAATGGCCTCAAGTTGCGGCAAGGGAGGTTTAGATTGGATATCAGGAAAAATGTCTTCACTAAAAGGGTTGTCAAGCATTGGAACAGGCTGCCCAGGGAAGTGGTTGAGTCACCAACCCTGGAGGTATTTAAAAGAGGTGTAGATGCGGTGCTTAGGGACATGGTTTATTGGTGGACTAGTGCTAGGTTAACGGTTGGACTTGATGATTTTAAAAGTCTTTTCCAACCTAAACGATTCTATGATTCTATGTCAGGAAAGTATATCCATGAATTTCCTGTTGAAGTATAGTGATCCATGATCCTCTCTTGTATTATACACTTATAGATCACCTTCTTTTATGGTATGTCATTTAACTATACACGTCTTTGTATCAAAACTAGTGTTTCAAGCCCAGGCTGGAACCATCAGTGCTGTGGAGGTCACCCTGGAAAAACAAAATGGATAGCAGTCTCGACAAGCAAAGACTTCCCTACCATGAGACACGGGCACAGATGTGGCTGCTACAAGTCCATGGAAAGTCCTCGTGGTGGCATTTGTTCCTGTTATGTGGGACCAGGCTGACACTGCTGTCTGTCACTCACTGCGTTGCGCAGGTTCTGTGTTTATGCTGTATCTCACTTTTTTCCCCCGAGATGTCCTCCCTCTAGACTGCTGTAGTTTAAATCTTAGCAGTCAGGTGCTGTTTTTCCTGTGTCTGGCCTGTCAGTCTGGATCTTTATAAAACTTCCAGCAGGCCCTTTTCTTCTCCTTGCTTTCAGAAGGGAGGCATTTTAACTAAGCCAAGGTTCAGTATGTGACAGGAATCAGATGAAATAATAAAGCATCCTTCCATGCCATATGAAGTTGTGGTAAAGGTGTAGTGACAGAAAGGGTAATTACAGGGAAAAAAAGTGTTCTGTATTGCCTAATCTTCTTCAACATTCAACTTGCTAAAAAAAATCACCGAAATTATACTATAGCTGCAACGTTTTTGTACAACTGGCCCTAATTATCTGGCACTTACTTGGTCAAATTGACAAAATCTATTAAATATATATGACAATGTTTTGCAATATACAGATAATAACCTTGCCCTTTAGACCTGTGGTTGCAGAACTAATGATTTGGGGCTTGCTAAACATTTCACTCATGTTTCAAACTTCGGCAAGCTGTTTTTCTTCTGAGAAGGAGCTTGCGAGTTTCAGTAGTGTCTCTACATCTCATTACAGGGAAGGAAAGCAGGCAGGCAGGCACAAAGTATATAATCTAAAGCTGTTTAAAGAGAAGGTGAATGGGGGAGTGAGCTGAGTGACTGATAGAAATTCTGGGACTTCCAAATAAATTGACAGAAATGCAGGCTTGCGGTCGGGAGACAAATGTGTTATTCAGAGTCTTCTGGAGTTCAAAACTTAAACCTGACACTGCTTCCTGATGTGGCCTTCAAAGACTTGCCTAATTTCCTCTTTTTCCCCATGTGCAGATGGGGAAACTGATACTTATTTACAGGAGTCACGCCGCTCTCGCGTCATTTACAAAAGCCTATCTGCACAGAATGCAGGTCTCAAGGATAATCTTTAACTAACAGAATACTTACACGATAGCTATCAGTAGATCGCAAAGCCTTTTGCAGAAGAAATGCATGTCATAACACCCCCAAAAGAGGGGAGCTAGATGAACAAAGTCACTAAATGAAATTTTTGCACCAGTTTTCTAGTTGCCTTTTTTCCTTTCCCTTGAGGGTTTTTGTAACCTGGATGATTTCAGTCCACACCCCTAAAAGTTGCATTAGCTCAGTGAGGGGGATGGAGTCTAGGAGAAATATAGATGCAGGACCAAGCTGCAAAGGTGATAAAACCAAGAATATTTTAAACCAGCTTTGCTGCTAAAGGACACTTTACACTGGAAGCTGTGCACTAAATCTCCAGAGCTTTTGTTCAGTCTGTGTTGCAGGTTATTTTTCTCTCCTTCTCCTTCAGCTATGCTGGATACATAAAGGTCATTTTGGAAGCAGAAATTATCAGTATGTGTAATGTGACTGCTTTAGTTGGGGAAGACTGGCACAAAATTCTTGCATTTCAGTACAGTAAAAGTAAGTCATTTGCCCCTTCCAGCACTGATAGTAGGAAAGTCCACAGCTGACCCCACCTGGTCTCAAGGACTATATGGTTTTTCACTGGCTCCTTCAACTCTGTCTAGGCTTTCTAAATCATGATACTCAGAAAGAACTGATGCAGGGCCTGTCAGTGGTGCTTCTTACAAACTGACTGTTTGCAAAAGCACCACAATAGAAATTCAAAGACAAAAAGTAGGTAAGAAACTAGAAAAATGCTATTAGCAGCAATTCCCTGTGAGGGGGTGGGGGGGAGTAGCACTGGGGAGGAACCCACACAGCCAAGTGTTTGGTACAGTGCTTGAATAGGACATAATTTATGCTAGAATTGACAGCATTTTTCCTGTTGTAGAGAAAAGTTCAGACTTACGCTGTCAAGCTGTCTGGTTGAAGCTGTGTAAGGGCAAGGGTGCTCTTTGTGGGAGCAGCACAGGTTTGGGGGTGCTGGTGAGTTATTGAGGTATGGAGAGAGATTA
Organism: Pygoscelis adeliae; assembly: GCF_000699105.1. Lineage (NCBI taxonomy): Eukaryota > Metazoa > Chordata > Aves > Sphenisciformes > Spheniscidae > Pygoscelis > Pygoscelis adeliae. The sequence continues at coordinate 828,156 of NW_008825098.1, forward strand.
GGAATGCTGCCAGGAGACCAGTGAGAGTCCCAGGCAGTTTCTTTCAGTACAGGTAGGACATGATTGACTGCAGGCTTATTTTTCCAGCTTCACAGCACACTGTGAAGTACTTCTTTGTGTGTACCTCAGCTATCACTGCTTCTGAAAAGCCCAGGCAGAAAGGAGGATTGCAGCACTTTGTGACTGCCGTAGCATCTTCTGTTGCTTCCCAGCTGCTGCACAGAGGAGAAAATGCTCTCCAGTGCTGCCCTGCCCTGCAGGCAGAGGCTCTGAGGCGGGATGAGTTCAGCCAGGTGCCAGTGCAAAGGTTGGGCCTTGAAATTTCTGCACATACTGGTAAAATCCTATCAGCAGCAGACCCTCCTTGTGCATTGCAAACAGTTCAGCTGGAAGCACTGCCTCCTGTGCCCACGGGGAAGACTAGAGTGAAAGATGCTGTCTCCTGCAAAGGTGTACCAGAGTATAGGCTGCAAGCCAGATTTGAAAATACAAAGTGCAGTGTTTTAGGGCATGCCCTCCAGCAAAATGAAAATGAGATGTTCAAGAAATGTGGAGCACCTGTCTCTTTAGTGAGAGCTGTGATACCGTGCATTGCATCTCTAATGGAAGAAAATGGCAATCCAGGTAACATATCTGACCACCATCATCTTTACATAAGTCCTAATTTTCTTCAGATATCCTTCAGATCTTATTTTATTTTTGCATAATAGGGCCAACTAATTGTATTCTCTAAATTGAGCCAAACAAGTTCTCACCCAGTATTAAATCCTTCTGCTGGGGGAGTTTAAGTTATGGTTATTCTGCATGTGTTTATGGTCTGTATTCTGAAATAAGTAACCTAAATGAAATACAAGAAAGCCTTGCATAGGATGGACCCAAATGTGTGGAGTCAGCCATCAGCTCTGAAGTAACATATTATGTTTGCTTTTCCCTGTCAGGGAGATTTTTCCCCCAATATGCTGTCTTTTTGTTGCTGTCCCATTCTCTTTGACAAAACCAGGAATTTTTACCTCTAAAGTGAAAATTCTGGGGCTTGTTGCTGCTTCCTCTCTTTTGCATTAGGAAAATAATTAAGCGTTGATGAATATTCCTCTCACAACGCTTCCTAAAGCGATGACGTATTTGCCAAATAAATCTAGCTGTCCCCATAATATCCGCAGTGGCATTTGGCAGGAAGGTTAAACTCAATAAAGTTCTGAAACTTTCACAAAGAAGCCCACTTTGTGATCTAGTAACCAAAAAAATTTTGTGTGATTTAGTGTGAAATCTCAGTTGGCCTTCAGCAACACAGTGATGCTACATGCCTCTACTGGTTATTCTGTGAAGCAGTCCCAGCAATGGCAAATGCAGGGTAACCTGTTAAACTTGTAGAAAACATATTTGATTTTGCACCTGGATCTCAACTTGTATTCTATTAAAATGTCAGTATAACTTATTCTGCTTAGTAGGAAGGTCTAACACTACTACTACTACTACTACTACTACTACTACTGATTTATAATAGGTAATGAGTTAGTAAAAATCAATGTTGAACAAATCCATAAGGAAAAGGCCTTTGGGGCAAAGAGAGCAGGGAGGAGAATGAAGACTGGAAACAGACATTAAAAGGAAGACAAAACAGATCAAGAAGGCACTAGAAGGTGGCAAGCATCATACAACTTTAGAGAGACATGCAGCAAGGCGGAATCAGAAAAACAGAGAGGTTGAAAGAATAAATGACAGGAAAGGTACGAGAAAAACTTATAATGCTAATAACGGAATGGGAAAGAGAAAAAGTCGTCTAATATGAAATAAGGCCTAGAAGAAAACTAAATATCTAAGTGTATCAAAGTGATAAGGAATCATAAGAGAAATGAAATATTGAAGAGAGCTGTAAGAAGTAAAAGAATAAACAAAACGCAGAAACACTATGGGTGTTTGAACGATTTTTTATGTCTTCCTCCTTATTAAGCCTCATCATTAACAGGAACAATGTTTTGTCCTATTTATAGCATCAATATACTGCTGCTGTAAAATCTTCTCCAGTACTATATCAGCAGCAGCAACTACATGTAAATTTGAAAGCTTCAGCAGATTAGTGCAAGGTAAAGCCACAATCAGCCATTGCTTTCTCTCGTTTCCAATGATGCTGATCCCTTTGACTTTGGCAGTTCAATGCTGCTCCACTGAGAGGCTTTTGAGTATCTCCAGCACCCTCATTGCACAACTGCGCAGAGCAGGCAACCAGTGAATGAGAAGAAGCCTGTTGTAGTAATGACTGATTAGGAGGAGGAAAGCAGACAACTGGAGAACCCACATTTGTGGTTCAGTGCTGAAAATAATGGGATTGATGCTATAAAATAAAAAATAATAATGAGAGGACTATGGCTAATACAGGAAAGAGGAAAGGATAGAATGGGGAGGTGGGAACACTTTGAATAATGGGAATAAGGTATGAATGCAGAAAATAGATACCATATGTAAATGAGCCTTTTGAAATAAGAACCAGGAGTAAGATAAATACTGCCATACACTGATGTCAGTTTTGACAGTAATAGTGATTAGTGTGAGTTGATAATTGATGACATGGAGCTACAGCCAGAGCAGAAACTGTCTGCACCAAAGTCCTGTGATGCTATTACTTAACTCAATTAGTTCAAATTACAGAGATGTAGCTGAATAAGCAATATTATGAACTGTGACTCACATAAGCATTTCACTCTGGGAAGGTGATTCAGAATCTACTAACTAGAAGCTAATAGCCAGCAGAAGCACATGCACAATTTATGACTTTCATTTAAAGGAGGCTGCTTACCACAAAATAGCTACTTTAAAAATGAGACTACTTAAGTCTGTTTTAACACCTTTCTGGACACTAAAGAGAAAAATCTGTGTTAAATTCAATCATCTTTCCAAGCTGTGAAACTCACGTGTTTCACTATTAATTTTGACAAAAATAGACGCAGCGTCACTGACACACATACTGCCTTATATCAGAAAGGTGTCATTAGCTTTACTTCAAATATCAGATGAGCTGTAGTTCAAAAGAGGTACTATCAGAAGCATAAACAATATTTCTGAGTGCATGTGGTTTCATTTATCGACTCGCATTGGCTACCAGGTTCAACTTTCCTACTACATTGATCCAGGAGGGGTTTCTTCCGACTCTCACAGCTGCTACCTAGAGCAGAGTCAGGTCAGTTGAGTCTAATGGTGAAAGCATTAATAAGTTGGTGAGAGCTTTCTCTGAGAAAGGTCTTCAAAACTTACCCCACAAGAAAAAAGATTAGACTCCTTACCCAGTAACAAGCTCAGTGCTTACCATTGCCACATTGTTCACAAGCTATACCAATCACCTTTCTTAAAACAGGATGAGGTTTTTTCTCATCACCACATCATCTATCATGTATATCCAGTATGAGAATGTTACCGCTTCTATGGTCATCAAGGAATATACACGCTTCTTATATTCCCTTCAATCTCTACATTGCCAGGGCTTGGGGAATCTTGGGTGAGGCAGACAGAGTGTTGTTGAGTTTGGGGGTTTTTGCCTTGAGCTCTTTTCTCATTGACTATTTCCCAAGCTTACTCTTCACAGTGCCTTTTGTGCATGCCACGTGTAAGAAGATATTTTTGAGTTTAACAGTGTAATAGACTGAGCCTCGAGCTTTCACAAACAGATCTGTTGAGCGGTACACAATGCTGAGAGAGAATCAGATGGTCCTCAGAACATCTGCCAGACGTGGCACGCCCCGGGGCGTACCATCACATTGATCCCATTGATGGTACAGCCTGCTGACTTTGGCAAGTCCAAGTAGATGGCATTAAAGCACATAATATTTTCTGCAGCCACTCTCTCCTTGATTTACACTCATTCATTCTTGTGCTTAAAAATGTAATCCCTGCTTTGAATACATACCTGAAATGATGACAGCATAAGCTTTTTTGTTTTCAAGGATGAAAGACCAATATTTAAAAAAAAAAAAACCCACACACAAAAAACTGATGTCACAGGCGTGCTTCTTCTCATTTAATAATGTCTCTCCAAGGTCTCTTTCTTACAGCAATTGCAGCTGATGTGGCATTATCTCATTCTGAAGTACCTGCTCATTCTCAGTGTAGTCTTTCTGTCATGCCATTATCTTAGCAACAAAGACCGGGTTAAAAATGCCTAGAAATCTTTTGTGGAATATAACAGAGTATGTGGTTCAAATCTAGGTTCAGGTGAGAAAAATTTCCTGAGCTGGGCATCTAAACATATGTAATGATTCAGGCCTAAACTACTAATAATTTCCATTGCCAAAAATGACTGTCTAAAAGACTACAAAAATGGATTTTGAGACCTAAGTCTCAATTGCTGTCCTGAGGTCTCTTTGCTCAGCTGGTATCAGGAGTATTTGGCGGTCTGAGGAGGGACTCACTTCTGCACTTTACTTTACTTTCTGTATCAGAAATAGTGTGGCAGCAGGAGCAGGGAAGTGATCGTGCCCCTGTACTCGGCACTGGTGAGGCCACACCTCGAATACTGTGTTCAGTTTTGGGCCCCTCACTACAAGAAGGATGTTGAGATGTTGGAACGTGTCCAGAGAAGGGCAACGAGGCTGGTGAGGGGTCTGGAGAACAAGTCTTATGAGGAGTGGCTGAGGGAACTGGGGTTGTTTAGCCTGGAGAAAAGGAGGCTGAGGGGAGACCTCATCGCTCTCTACAACTACCTGAAAGGAGGCTGTAGTGAGGTGGGTGTTGGTCTCTTCTCCCAAGTAACTGGCGAAAGGACGAGAGGAAATGGCCTCAAGTTGTGCCAGGGGAGGTTTAGATTGGATGTGAGGAAAAATTTCTTTACTGAAAGAGTGGTTAAACATTGGAACAGGCTGCCCAGGGAAGTGGTTGAGTCACCATCCCTGGAAGTATTTAAAAGATGTGTAGATGAGGCGCTTAGGGACATGGTTTAGTGGGCATGGTGGTGTTGGGTTGACGGTTGGACTCGATGATCTTGGAGGTCTCTTCCAACCTTAATGATTCTATGATTCTATGATTCTATTCCTCAAGTGCCTGGGTTTGCTGCTTGGCATCGTTTCAGCTTTACCTTTCCGCGGAGCTCATTCCAGTAGGTAGGACCCAAGTGCACCTGCTGGGTTGGCTTAGTTGGGTTCGTAGCCCTCAAAGGCTTCTGAAGTGAGACTGGAGCTAGGGATTACCAAATCAGGACGATGGAGATCCAGGTCCAATATGTTCCCTGCACAAAGATTGTAGACACCCACATGTGTTACCCCGCAGGAGACTGACCTTGATGTTAAAAGTGCTCTAAATGGGTGCAAGACTGCTGGAAAAACTATGCTGTTGTGCAAAGGATGCAGAAAGGATGCAGATCTCTGCAGAGAAAGAGCTCTGCTCACAGCCCACTGCTGCTAACCCAGGAGAGAGGAGATCTGGGATACACGCTGGTGTGATCCACTGCTCCAGTGGCTCAAAAAACTCAGAAGAGCTCATGCATTTTTCAGTGTTGACTACACTTGTTTTGCAGGTGATGAATTACAGATCCTTTTGCAGCTATGACACTCTCTTTAATCGTGTTTCCTCAAATTAGCTCAGAGCTCTGAGAAACTGGCATGCAGCGAGGCAGCCCAGTGGGAGCGTGGGATTTTCCTGCCCTTGCAATAGTGCATAAATAAAGGTTCTTTTCTATGATGTTTATGAACAGACAACTCCTCACCTAAAGCCAGTCAGAATAGATTGACTGACTTCAGTGAGGCTATGCGTGTTTACATCAGCTGAGGATCTGGCCTGAAGTAGTATTAAATTATGTATTTCAGTTTTATAAACAACCATGTCCTGCTGAGATGATGTGCCTGATTCACAGGGCCTGTTTTGCCATGGAGGGCAGTTGATGGGCAAGATAACGAGTAATCAAATCATTAAAACACAATTAGACAGAAGGAAGCCAGAAATTCACCCACGTTTCTCCCTCTCCGTTTTGTGCTTCACCACACTGTGGCGATCCCCACGGACAGCTGCACCCATACAAGGATGTTATCTCCTAGCCGCCTTGCCATACTTTGTCCAAGGAAAGCAGCAGTTGAAAAACAGATTTCCTTCCTGAAAATGGGGCATCCTCACGAAAAAACAAACTGAACAAAAGGTCAGTTTGAAAATAATGCCATCATACTCCAACACAATGTATATTCAGACCAATTTTTCATTAATTTTTTTAGATAACTGGTCCAGATAAAAAGCAAGCAATAAGTGAACTAGCAGGATATATGTGGATATTTAAGGATTTCTATTCATTCCTAAACCAAGGGTTTTCTTGCAGGTACTGTGATTGGCATGTTGACAGTAGAAACACTAAAGCTGTATTTGTAAAGAAGTAAGTTAAAGCAATACCTGAATCTGAAAAGTGTACCATCTCTGTTAGGTCCTTAACAAAAAAAGAAAAAAAAAAAAAGAAAGAAAAAAGAAGAATAAAAAGTCTTCATGTGCAAAAAAAAGAGATTTTATTTTGGCATAATACCTGAGGTCACAGGACCCTGCCCTGTCGGATCACTGTCTCAAGAACAGTCCTTCCCCTCTCTCCTTCCAATAATGGAGGAAGCCCCCAAGTCTGGTGTTTTTAGGCACATCTTTATTCAGCTTTTCACTGCAGTTTCTTAGGTGCTCAGTAAAAGGAAAAAAACAATAAGGATTTTGGAATAAAATGTATGTGTTATCATTTCAAATATAGGTGCTCCTAATTTTTGTAGGTGTTAGCTTGTGAAAAGGCCTTGAGGTGCTGTGATTAATGATCCACTTTCGATAGACTTGTGGCTCTGAACCTAAGCATTTTGTTGTGTTTCTGCTACTTGCCTAAGTATGCTGTCTGTGCTTAGCACTGTACTGGGAACCGCATTCACATGGAAGTGATTTCTGCCTGTGCCTTATTTAGCAGGGCTAGGCAGAATAGGAAGCGTGCTGCAGGTTGCCTTGGGGCTTACTGTAGTTACCTGCCTGGATGAGGAGTGGCGAGCACCAGCAAGTCAGGCCGGTCCAGCCAGGTGGCTTTTGGGGAAAATACCCAGCAGTAGTGGCTTTCTTTGCAGGCTCGGAGGGGGCACAGATGGGCAGGAGGGAGTCCCCCTGCTTCACCAGCTCACCCCAGCCATGGCCCCTTCCCCGAGGCACCATGTGGGTCACAGCAGCACCCAGCAGCACTGTGGCCCAGCGTGACCCACCCTGGCCTGAGGCAGCAGCCCCTGCACAGCAGAGCAGAGGCAGGAGGTGCAAAGCAGGGTTGCCCCTGGGGCTCTTTGCTGCAGCCCTTCGCCCCCCTGCTGGGGCAGGTCAGCAGGGAGAGGGGCCCAGGTGCATCCCCAATCTTCCCTTTCTAGCAGCTCGGCCCTACCAGCCCTGCTTGTAGCAGCCTGAGGAGGTGGTGCTTGCTTTACCTCACTGAATCTGCTTTTCTTTGGCTTTATTTAGCTTTCTTCTAGAAAATCCTATCCATGGGCTTGGTGCCAAGCATGCCTATGCACTGGACAAGAAGCCCTGCCCACCAGCCCTTCTCCTGCTGCTGTGCCAGCTGTCACCACCACCACAGGAAGAGAAACAGGTAAGAGCCTCTCAGAAGCACCATCATGCAGCGGTACGGGCATATGCATCCCAAGGGTCCCCCCAAACTCTTCCCCCAGCCCCTGGCAGCCATACCAAAAAGGGCCACCAAGTCCTCACCCGTGTCCATACTTACCTCCTGCTGCCTCCTCACATCCCAAGAGCAGCAGCAGGGCAGCTTGCTGCCTTGGCCTGCCCTGAGATACCCCTGCACGTGCTGATGGAGGTGCTTGTGCCCTCTGCCAGCAAGTCATGCTCCAAATGGCAATGGTGGATCATTTGGGTCCTTTGTCCTCCCAGTAGAGGATCCCCTGATGTCCTTGACCTGTACCCCTAAATTCCCCTGCTGCCTCGACCATCCCCATTTCTGTTCGGGAGCACCTCTCTGTGGTATTTCCCCTCTTTCCCCCAAAGTGAGGCAGCGCTGCCCACACCACCCTAGCGTCAGCCTGGTGTCTGTGTCGGGGCGGACCAGGGCATGTGAGTGGTGCTGCACCATAAGCCTCTGTCCCCCTGTTAAACATGCATAAGCAACTCAGCAAGATGCATGAGCAGCGGCTCGGCATAGGAGCTGTGAAAGGAGTCTGCGCAGCGAGAGCCATGCGGGTAGTGGCCAGTAGCAAAGGTCGGGGAGGAGTATAAAAGAAGACAAATGTGTAACTTGGGGATTCCCTGAGCAAGAAGTTAGTATCTTTCTGTAATGTCCCTCGATGGACTTTTTTTCTTTAAACCAATGTGGATATGTTGCTTTTTGTTCCTGTGACACCCTGTGGAAATACATGCCGCTGCCTGGTTATGTGGAGTGCGAAGCAGCATCTGCCACTGTCTGCTTACCTGCTAAATTCATTTTGGTGCCACCAGTCATTGTATTAAATGTGTTCATGAACCTCTGATCCCCGTGTATACACCTCATGATTCTCAGCATTCTTTACACCTTTATCATGAGCTTCAGAGTTGGATTTTTCTAGGCTGAGGGATTCTGTTAGTTCCTTATGCACATCCATGTCTCTTACCATCCTTATTGCTCTTTTGTGTTGGTTTATTTCCTCTATATGTTTTAGTGGAGGGGGTAGACTGCAACAGTAGCAAAATAATCACCAGTCAGGTGAGCTACGAGCTGGTGTCGGAGCATGCAATGTTCTCTGTATGGTGCTTTTTCCTGTTGTAACAGTTCATAACTTTTTTTACCCCCAAAGTGGTATTTCCTAGAACTATCTAACAGCAAGATCTCTTTCCTAGACAGTTAACTGTCAGATCTGAGCCCATTTTTGTGTATATAGAGTTAAAATTGTTTTTCCTCATGTACGCTACTATACCTTTATCTACATTCACTGTCTCCAGCCCTTTCATCTGCCAGTCAGTGCCAGAGGTCTTTCTGCACCTTTACACAGCTGCTTTTCTTTTTTATTACCTTGGGCAAATGAGTATCATCAGCTGCCTTTGTCACCTCAGTGTTCGTGCTGCTTTCCAAATCGGCTATGAGTTATCTAGCATAACTCGCTTTTCTTCAGTAGAGTTATGCTAAAAAAGAATTTGATGCACTGGGTGAAACCCTTCTGCGCTGCTGTCAGTAGAGTTTTGTTACTGACTTAAACGGGGTTAGGGCTGGACACATCAGGCTTAGGTTTTTCCAGCACTTCCTTTATTTGATTCTTAAAAAGATAGAAGTGAATTTAAATTTTAATTCTTTCTTCTCTTTCTTTTTTATTTTTCCCATGGCTAAAAAGTCTTAAACAAGCATGAATTATGTTTAAGAGAATGTAACACACTAGGGGCCGTCATCCTGATTAATAGATATTAATATTTTCTTGGGCTATTCTGCCTTGCACTACGTTATTATCGATAGTCTGCAAAATATCATCATCTTGCCTTTAAGACAGCTAAGGTTTCATTTGTTGCAGTTAGATGGTGTCAAACACTGGTAAAAGTACTGGAGAATTATTCAGCAGAAATATAAAGTCATTTCAACTATGTAAACTGAACTTACCAAGGTTTGAAAAGTTCTTCTTTGTAGTAATACTTAGCACTTACACAGTGTCTTACGTTTTCAACGCAGAGTGCCAACATTCACTAACTAATCTTGACACTCCTTAGGTAACCTGGAGTTTCTATTCTTATTTTGCATGTGAGATGCTAATTTCATATCCTATCTCTGATCAGCTAGGGGGCTCTTTGCAGTTCTTGGAGGGAAAAGCTTAAAGACTCCGAACTTACTTTTTTTTTTTTCATACTACCGGTTTTCAAAATTGTCGAAGCCTAAATTCTGTTGCTCTTTCTCACTTCATCACAAGCTGTAAATAAAGACTTTACCTGTTTGGTCACTTTTGGAAACTTTAGTTTCTTCCTATTTCTTTTGACAAGATAGGAAGTATGAAACTGTACATGTAATTCAAAAGAGCTGCAGGAGCTTCAGCTGTATGGTATGTAACATTCTGTGAAAACGTTACTTTTTTAAAAATTCAGAAAGTGCATAATGACCCATTTTGAAATGACTGATCACTTGATACTTCCTTTATGCCTTTTTTGGCAAGAACCATAATTTCCCAAATCTGCCTTTCCTTTGTAATAACTTTGATTAAAATGAGTTCCAAAGCTTTTCCAGAGAAAGTTTCCCAATCTTGCTACCACTTAATCTAATATTAACTGTTTTTATATAACTTTCCTGCTCATTTATGATTTGAAGTGGCCAAAGTCTACAAGTAGCTCTTCAGTATGCCAGAAGCCCTCTTAATATGAATCAATGTTGTATACGTTTTAAAGCTGCAATTTTAATGCTCCTTTGACATTTCTAGATTCTTGCTTTCTGGCAATGAGATGACATGTATTAGTGTGATGAAGAGGAAGACAAAGTAGGAATAATTAGTAATTATTGCCGATGGACTCTGAATCTGGGGAGAAGGGTGTTGAGGAAAAAGGTTTAGCAGGGGTAGTCATTTGTAATGTGATCTCTTTCTTTTCCAAATGGCAGAAGACCAGCGTCTTAAGTGGCACACCATATATCATTTAAGGGTGAACAAGATTACTTTATTAGGAGCAATAAACGGCATACATGCTACCTGACTCACAAAACGTGTACATGGGCTCAGATTTCCAGAAGTGATTTCTCAATCAGGGAGGCTGCTGAGGGGGTGCATAACCTTAGTCTTCAGGATCAGTTAGTGGACTCTGTTGATGCAGTCTGCCTTCATTATCATCCACAGCTTCAGGCACCTGAAGGTTAGGTGTCCAAATACCTCATTGCCCCATCTGTCCTGTCCATTCTGCATCCTACCTAAGAACTTGCTTCTCATTTCTCCACAAAACTGAAACATGTAGTTGTCAAAATTGTCATTTCCCTTTTACACAAAACATGTCACGTGATGGGATCTGATAATTTTGCCTATACAGGTGTTTCAAGCTGCTTTTTCTCTCTTTTATTTGTTGGCATCCATTAGACGATGATGGTTACAGATAGCTGCGTATTCCTCATGGTGCTGCTACTGATGGTAGAGAGTTGACCTGACATGCTGTTCTCCATCCTTCTCATCCCAGCAGGTGGCGAGTTTGTCTCCCATTCAGTGACTGGTATTTGACTTGTGGTGTTCAGCATTTGCATTGCCATCTTTAAATGAGCCAGTGAGCTCTTCTCAGGTGCCCAGCTGTTTCTGATAAAACAAGCATGTTTGTGATGGCTGGCATCGGCAGGTAAAACTGCCCTCTTTGTCCTGTGAGTGCTTCTCAGGCCCACACGTTTGCCTCTTAATAGGCATTTCTGGGTCCTGGCTGTTGTATGATGCAGAGGCTGTCAGGAAGAATTCCAGGTAGAAATGAGGCAGACATTTCTAACCAGTCAATCAATTTGAAATTTTCACATTCATTTTGTTCTTCAGTTTGTGTTGTCTTGGTCACACACACACACACTCTCTCTCTCTTGATGTATCTATTTGCTATACTGTTACTGGCATCTTAAACTGCTCTTTGTCAAAGGCAGTATAGAAATATATATGCTTCAAATTTTGTATAGTAGGTTATCTTGGTATCCTGAATACTTGCAAGCATTTCAAAGGAATCCCATTTTAAGAATTGTAATTTAAATTTGCTATTTTTTATGGAGATAAGGGAGAGACCCTGATTTAAGGAGAGTTGCCCACAGCATTTTCCATACAGCTTTTATATTGTTGACTGTTGTAGCACTGATATGGTTGTGAGAGTAGGATGTCACTCAAGATTATGCAATTTTTCAGAAACTATCACAATTCCAGACAAACCAAGTCACTGCTCAGCGCTGCTGGACTGCTGCAGATTGAGGAGTGTTTAAAGCTCAGGCCAGATGTGCAGCTTAGGTAAAGGAAAGTGGCTTTAGTTGCAGTTGAAGAGACCTGAAACCAGCTTGCTAGTAGAAGGCTGGGCTATGCTTTGGAACCTGCTAATGGAGTTCCACTGAAAAGATATTCAAGATGTAGATGAAGTGATCCTCAGATATGTAAATGAGATTGAGATTATTTGTAAATGTGAATCTACATATCATGGGGAGTCAGGGGCTGAACACCTGGGCTGGGCGATGGACTCTGGTATTTGTGTACCTTCCTTCAAAGAAACAATCCTTGTGCGTGTGCTCTGTAAATAACATCTTATTACATACGCCTAAATATATAAAAGTCAACTGTCCTTGAGTGTCTGATTCCTGCCAAGCATAAAGCCAGGACTGACAGGGTACTTGGAAAGGGAAAATGTTGCGATAGGAAGTAAAAGGTGATAAAGCCACTAAGCCAGTAGGCTGCTGGGTTCTTATGTTCTTCCTGAGAGCTTTTTAGAATTAGTGAGTTACAGAGAAGGAGCTAATTTTAGGTCTCTTTAAAGTTTTCTGAAAGTCAAATAAGTCCTTTTACAGTACAGCTATTCTATATTTAGGGCCAGTGATATCCTCCTTTTGACTCTCCCTTGCACATGTATGAAACACTGAGATGGAAGACACGTTTTTTAGAAGGCTGTCTATCCTTCATCTTTCATATACCTTGACTGGATTCTTGGTTGAGCCTGTGTGTATGTATATTTTTCTAAATTGTTGCTCAAAAACATATACAACCTGATGGAAAATGGACCTTTTTTTTTTTTTTTTCCCATGGGCCTCTGTTTAAAAAACGTTAAATGAATGCAATGCAGACTTTTTAGTGTCTGACAAGAAACCAGCTGTGAATTCACTTCAGTAAAGTTTTACTGATGAATTGCACTATTGGATAAAGCAATATTTCAAATCAAAAAAATATGTGTGCATTATTTGAATGTGAAAACTACTTCTTTTGCTGTCTAAGCTACTGCCATCCAGAACTTCTGCACAGTTTTTTAAAGTCAGATACATGAAAAAAATGGCTAAATATCTTTAAAGTCTTGTCACATACTTAGGAATTGAATATGGGTTCAGAATTGTCTTCTAATATTTTAGATTTGTTAATGCATAAGATGATAGAGTTGTTGATGTTCAGAGGACAGTTTTTAATGTGCCTTGCTTGCATGAAGAGAGAAACACTTTTTCCTCCTAGTCTTCTGAAATCTATTTCACATTTCTAAAACAAACTGATGTACTTTTTATTCCTGGAGCATACACAGACACTACAAATTCAGCAGTGTCTTTTCTGGCAAGACAGGAGCGTATTAGTCAGAACAAGAGTTTAAAACCTTCAACCTGTAGCTTTCAGCCTGCAACCTAACAGCTCTCTTTTGCTGCAAGACCAGGGTATTTGATTCCCTCCCACTGATCGTAAGTGTTGAAAGCTTGGTCCTGCTTCCTTTGTGTGACTTCAGATCCATGTCAGACTTCAAATTGAGCTTCACAGCCGGTACAGCCAAAGGAGGCTTTTCATCACAACACCGGAGGAAAAGATAGTGCTCCAATGAGATCAAAGCTTTAAAAAGCCTCCTTGTGTGGTCTGGGCAGAGTAGCCAAGCAATCCCGACCAGATCTCTAGCATTACAGTCCGTTATTCTCAGCAAAGGTTGCCTGCTGAAAAGCTGCCC
>NW_008825098.1:841735-851738 GCF_000699105.1 Pygoscelis adeliae
GCTTCTGTGTGTTGTAAACAATTGCTAGTTAATATAGGGATTACGTACCTCTTCTTTATATTTGTGCACCCATGGGAATAAAAGATCTACTGCATACTTGCAGAAGATATTCTTGTTAGTGTCACCTTAGTGTTATTGATCATTCTGCCACCAGTCTTCTGTAACCTTTGATCCCATCTGTCTGGGCTATAACAGGTTGATAAACCTGAACTGAAATCACCACCAGCACATGGTCTTATTTTTCCAGATAAGCTTCTCATAGACTTGAGAATGACAAGTTCTTCATCCTCCCTAGCCTTCTGCAAGACTGGGTCCCAAAAGACTTGCCTTGACATTTACAAATGCAGTAGATTCACATATTCAAACATAATCTGAGCATCGCTAAAGATGGCTAAGTATTGGAAATAATTAAAAATCTCTAATGCAGTAGTGGCATCATTACCTTTTATTTCCATGGAAATTTTTTAATGGATAGGAATCCAGATTGACTGGCTGACAGTGGCAGCAGTCTGTTACTGTAATACATCAGCAGTCTCACTTTTGGCACTTGCACACATTATTTGAGTATTTACAGTAGATTTATTTTAGCAAAACTGTAATCTGAGGCTGAAGAGTATAGCAGCTTTGGGTGGCTGTAGACTAAAATTTTTTCCAAGATTAACTGTGCTGTGCTCATAGTGCACCTGATTACTTTTTGCTTATTCAGCACGGACTTTGTTCAAAAAAAAACCAAACAGGTAATTCTGTGGCCAGCCCCTGTTTGTTCACAGAGAGGTAGAATGATCTGCAAGGAAAAAGAAATAATGGCCTCACAAAAACTGCAGGTACATTACATGAATCACAAGCATTCCCTGGCTTACATATTCTATGAAAACTCAACAGCTGATATTGGCACTATGGCTACAGAGGTAGTATAAGTTTCATTTCTCTGAAAACTTTAAAATCCAAAATTTGGGCTTGTGTCCTATAATTTGCATTAGACTTCTGTGCTATGTTTATTAGCAAGTCTGCAAAGCATACACAGGGAGCATTCACACTTTATGCGCTGGCTCAACATTTATCATACCTTTAGTCTCCTGATGTGATGTTCTGTTTTTTTCTGAGAAAATTAGATTTATTTTTTTTTTACATTTTTTCCCCATACATTATTTCTTTGACTCCCCTTTCTCCTTTTTCTTTACTAATGCACAGTTGCCATTTTCTAGAAGTCTTCTCACTATCGTCTGAATGGTAAACTGAAATGATGGGCAGCGAAGGAGTTTCTGATAAAATTAAAATCTCATCCATGGTCTTCAAACTGGCACTCCACTAAGGTTAGTCAGATATATAGTAGACTGGCTAAGAACCTGGGATGACAGCAGACATCACTTTTTAGCTGGTTCAAATGAGGAAAGTTTTTTTTACAACTGAGATATTATACCCCTCCCTCTACCCTCGCCACGCAGTGGGCACGCAAGACGCAGGTCAAGCCCTGGGTTGGGTTTTTAACGTCTGTGACACTTAAAAACACCATTCGTGAAACCACGTTCCTCTTCTGATGGAGACTAGAGGTGTGTTTGGCAGAAGGCATGAGGAGGAAATAAAGCAGGAGAGAGCTTTTGTTGGTGGGAGCTTGAGGGGGAAGGGTCTACACCAGGTTTTCAGCTGCAGCACAGTGGCACCGTCTCCATGAAGTCAGTATGAGCACGGCCTTTGATGGTACTCAGTTTCCTGAGTTTCCTATGGGGAGTATAGCTTGTGGGGTGGCTGAGACTTTAAACAGCACCTGGCAGGGGGCAGGAGGAGGGTTTGATTACATCCAGTATCTAATTTAAGATATTAATGCATTTTCGAATGCAAAAATAATTTTCTTATTATTTTACTTAAAATATGTGAAAATGAAGAAGCCTTTTCCAGCAGTGGTTTGGATGGAATGTACTTGACAGAGGTTAGACTACTCTAGGGAGCTGTTTCACCAATGCTCTGAGCATTACAGGAGCTATCAGCCTTCAGATTATGCACTACAGACTATTATACATGCAGCTATTATGCTTGTATTATTTATATTGCTTTTCACTATTCCTATCTGACAGTCTTACTCGCATCCCTTTATATACAAGTTTATATATGTATATGTAGATATAAAAAGACATTGCCATGACTTGATAGTTTAGGGATAGTTAATTCTCAGGCACAGAGATGCATTTGAAAAAAACCAAAAGCGTTGCTTGTTTTGTTGAAACACTGGAAGGGCTGGTTTAAAAGTAGATGTTCTAAAATGTGGGGTTTCTGAAGTTCAGGTAAATAAGACTGTAGTAACATCAATAATGGTTACCTAATATCTGTTGTAAAATGTAATCTGTGTTTTGCTTATAATCCATAATATGTTTCATGAGCTTGTAAACATTTCTTAAAAAGTCAAAGAACAAACTGCCTACTGGACACTTCTTTCTTCTGACTGATAAGGTTTCTAGCATATAGAAGAGGTTCTTCTGCAGCCCCTTTGTAAGGACTGGATTTAGGATTACTCTGCCCTGGACATGTGCTGGTGTCCACGCCTCGTCCCTGGGGTGTGTGAGACTCCCAGCAGGAGCAAGGCTCTTTGCTGTAGGGACTGCTCCTTTCTTCATTGGCATCTGACTTCATGGCCAGCAGGGCTTTTTTATGGAATACTCAATTTGTAAGGAAAAAGCATTTAAAAAAGGCAAATAAATCACAGGCCAGATCATTTTTGCCCTGGTTTCCTCGGGACTTTGAAGTGCTGGATATCCCCACTCTACTTTTGATCTGCCCCTCTGCCTCCCCAATGAGATGACTCTGCCTCCTCAGAAGCAGATCCCTGGCTGTATACAACTATACACAATATGTGACAACATAAACCAGTTGGAGAATTCCCCAACAGTGAAACTTGCCTCAAATATCTCCTTCCTTCTGCTTAGTTGTAGGGGAATCATGATGCCCCAGGTAGCTATGCAAACATACAGATGGGTTTTAGTTATAGAACTAATTAGCAATTATATATATGTATGTATTTCCATTTTATAACCAATGCCATTTGGATGATCGCCTGTTTGTGTATTGTATCTTTGCAGTAAGGAGGACAAAAAAAAGAAAGGGAAGGGGAAGGGGAACATGGGACTCGAGGGTCCTGTATATCGAATATTGCACTAATTACTGGTGAAGTAGCATCACTAAGTGGTGGGTTCACTAGCAGTCCCTCAGTATGCAGTACAGCAGAGATTTTACTGTTTGTAACTTCTTAATTAATTTCTTAGCACTTTTTAAATTATGAGTTCTTATTGGTGACTTTGAATTTAAAGTACACTGTTGTGGTTTAACCCGGCAGGCAGCTAAACACCACACAGCCATTAACTCCCTCCACCCCCCAGTGGGATGGGGGAGAGAATCGGAAAAAAAAAGTAAAATTCATGGGTTGAGATAAAGACAGTTTAATAGGACAGAAAAGGAAGGGAAATTAATAATAATAATAATAATAATGATAAAAGAATATACAAAACAAGTGATGCACAATGCAATTGCTCACCACCCGCCGACCAATGCCCAGCCAGTCCCCGAGCAGCGGTTGCTGCCCCCCGGCCAGCTTTCCCCCAGTTTATGTACTGAGCATGACGTCCCATGGTATGGAATGTCCCTTTGGCCAGTTTGGGTCAGCTGTCCTGGCTGTGCCCCCTCCCAGCTTCTGGAGGGGCATGGGAAGCTGAAAAGTCCTTGACTAGTGTAAGCGCTACTTAGCAACAGCTAAAACATCGATGTGTTATCAACATTATTCTCAACCTAAATCCAAAACACAGCACTGTACCAGCTACTAGGAAGGAAATTAACTCTGCTGAAATTAATCCCTGCTGAAACCAGGACATACACCTACAGTCAGAATACTAGATGTTGTGGTTTTATTTAATCCTTTTTTCTACATAGAGTTTATCTGCTAGAAGCACGTTTTTGTATTTTTCTAGCTGCAAAATCAATATAGGTATGACAGAGAAAGCTGTATTCCTTTGTCTAGTGCATAATAGAGCTGGCTGGAGGACAGCAGTCCCTTTTCACAACAGCCTTTGAGATTTTAAAACTTGTTTTCATTTTGTTTTCTTGTTTTTTAACCTAAAATTACTTTTGAGGTTTTGGAGAAAAAATGAATTGCTTTAAAGGTCAGTTTGTATGCTTTCCTAATAGTTATGAAAGTTATATGAGAAAAAAAGAAAGTAAGTCAGCCACGATTGATTTACTTCTGCAATACTTTACCAGTGGTAAGCAACTCTCCTCAGATTGCAGGCTGTGGTTCATCCAGTATATTTTATAACTCAAAGGTCTGTAAGGACCCAAATAGATTTAATCCCTAAACCTATCCTACAACATGCCATATTATTTCCTCCAATGAATTTCAACTCATTTCTCACAAAATAATCAAAAGAAACTCTTATGATTTTCAGTGTTGATACATGATCCAGTCAAACTGTGCATTGTTTTCAAAAGATACAAGTTTAAAAAAAAAAAAAAAGGAAAAAACCCAGCCTGGCTGGGAAACATAACAGACTACCATTTGAGTAGGAAGATATTTTAACCTTTTAATTTCACCTTTTTCACTTCCATTTTATTTGTTTTGCTTTAAATTAACGTATTCTCAAATATGGCAAGTGGTCCTCTTGAAGACAAAAGGGTTTGGGCTTTTTAAAAATTTGGTTACAGACCTTCAAATAGATTTTTAGTGGGGAAGAAAATAGTAGCTGTATCCTATCACCTCTCACCTGAGCCATTCTGTCCCTTGGCAATAGTGATTTTGGGGTAAGAATTTGCAGAGCAGCAGGTTGACTGGCTTTATCTCCTGCTACGCGCCATCATCTTTTGTTGTTGCACTGGCCTTCATGCTTGCTGTCGCAACACCGGGAAGGAAAGCTCACTATGCAACATGCAGGCAACCTCTTTGCAGTCACCATTGCTGAAATGTAATACGTGAGGTCCCAGCGTGCAACTGAGATCTGTGGCTCTGGCACAGCAGCACAGCCCTGAATTCTGTACATCCATGCAACTTTTCCAAGGAGTCCAAAAATTGCAATATGTTGATGTACTTTCAATACTATTTTGTGTGAATTTACAAGGTTAGCACATCTGCTGTTTCTTCTCATCCTTTGCAAAGGAAGTAAATAAGAGAATTATTGGTTCCTGAGAGTGGAGGAGGAGGGCTGACGGCTGGCTGTACAGGTCTGTGCAGCCAGAGTGAATTATCCTGCAGGTTATTGAAAATACCTTACTCGGAAATCATTGTCAGTGATTGCTGATGGACTTTTTTGATGAGTCATGAATATATTCTGAATTCAATGCCATGCTGAGACCTTCTTGGTGCAAAACCATGAAAATTGTTCCCTTGGCTCATCACAAGTGATGTATTTGCAGTAGCTGCACAGTGACAGTAATACTGCCTGGTCTCAACAAAAGGAAAGCCTTCATTAAGCTCCTGCTTCTCATTGTCTTCTCACCTCTGTAAAGCAGAGGCATTTGCATGAGTAAATCCATCATCGTATATTACCTGAGGGAGTGAAGGACCCAGGCCTTGTACGTTTAATATTATAAAAAAGGGCCTCTGTGGTTTCTGCCTCAGCCTACGGGCTCTAGGTGCGAGCCTTTAAGTGCTGTACGTTTTTTAATCCCCTGAGCCTTCATCAGTCTGGTGCTGTAGAATGCAGAGAGGAAACTTGGTTTTCTTTTTAAAAATTATGTTCCTAATGCTCAATTGGAAGAGCACAGTATAAAGAAACATGACTAAACACCTTGTTATAGGATGTTTTGTCTCTTCTCAGAGGAAAAGCATGGGCAGTGGAGTGTCTTACAGGAAGGTTTAAGGGCGCTTTTTTTTAATACTTTGTGGGGGATATATGTATGTAATGTTATTATATATTGATTGTAGATAAATATCAAGATATAATGATTCACAATTTTATAGCCTGCCATAAGCAGAAGACAAGCTTGATGTGCTTGAAGGAGTTTGTGTTGCTAAGGATATATTGTATGGTTGTAGTCCAACTGAGCGATGATCAAGGAATGAATAACTGAAGCCATGTTATTATTCATTAGAGAGAGGACTCCCTTGCCAACTGGAGATAGAAATTGTAATTCACAAAGGTTGCCATGTGAGAATTTAGCTTCAGCAATCTAAATAGGCACAAACTGAATTAATAAGTGGTTGGTATTCGCTGTCTATGAAGAGACACCTTGAATCCAAATTCTTTGAAATATTTTCTTATGCCCAGCAATAAGATCTTTCTCTTATCTGGGCTCAATTTTATCTGCTGTCTATTGTCCACCTTTCAGCTCAGTTGTGATGATTATGAAGTTGAAGCTTTGTAGTGAAAAATAATAGAAACTTGAGATCTATAGCAAAAGCTAAGATTAAAGCAGTCAAATGAAAAACTAATTTGAACTTTAAAAAGTTTTATATGGCTGACTTTTATCCTTCTTGCCATTAGATGCCAAATCGATGCCCTAAGGCCTTGTTGGCCTCTGACCCCTTCATAGCTAGGAGAGAGGGGTAGGGGAGTTACCTCCACAAAGTCACTGAGAGCTTGGGTAAGACAAATTGCCACAAAGGTCTCTGCGTCTCCCTCTCTGCCTCTCTCATCTCAGGGGGTGTTGATATCGAGGAGGGCAGAAGGGCTGTGGTTACCGGTGTGACCAAGTCCTGTGTGTCACCAGTGGCTAAGGGAGCAGGCTACTACCATAATACTACATGTTACTATTTCTTAACAAAATGACATGTTCTGCTTCCAGGTTTAATAGATCCTTTCATATTTTCTTCTACAGTGTGATTTGGGGACTTACGATCAACAGAGGGATGTGCTACTAGCTGCAGAGATGTTGTGTACCAAGGGTAAAATTGTATTTACAGGAGCTCCTGGGGTGGAAGGACCAAAGGTTGAGGGAACTGGGGTGGGCACAACTCAAAATATCCAGGAAAAGAAAAGGATAGAACAGGCATATTTTAGGATTTGTCTCTTCTAACAAGCGTACTTATCTGTGTAGACTAAACAAGGTTAGGCTGGTGAGATCATTTGGGGCTTTACAGAAACTCATCAGGACAAGCCTATCCACAGGCCAGGGATGAGTTTAGCTCATTCTGTGGTTTTAATTTGGTTGCCTGAATGCCAATAAGGAAAGAAAAAAAAAACAAACCCAAGCACTGTAAGTAAGGCAAACCTGCACCCCTGTAGTTGGATGTCTTTCTTTGCAGCAGTCTAGTGTAGACACTGAAGCAGATCTGCATCTTTGAGCACCTGCCATGGCTGCCAGCCTTGTGCTGGGGACGGCATGAGCAGCTGGAAGCCCAGGAATGTGGCTTCCTCCCCTCAATCCGTTGTGCTGGTTCCTACACCAGTTAAACCATCCACTGCTGCTGGGTCTGATCCTCCATTGCTGTGTATCTTGTGCAGTCACTTACTGCTGTGCAGTAACTGTGAATGCTGACCTTCTTGTTTATTATGTGGGTGTAAAAGGCTTTTAAATAAGTAAGCATCAGTTCTTTTACCCTTTCCCCAAGTATAGTTTCTCCTGTTTTCTTGCACTTTACCTTCTGTTGACCAAGAGTAAGAAGACACATAGGGGTTTTTTGTTGCAAGCCTACATCTCTCTTGCTCTCTTGCTGTAGCAAGCACTCATAACATCTCGGGGACAAGTTGTGCTTTGCATTTATACTTTCTGTGACTTTACTGAATCCAAAGCGTAAATGGCATTGAAAATCAGCTGCTTCTGGTTAGCTTAGTAATACCCTTTCAAAGTGAAAACAGATTGTTGATTTATATTCTCCAGACCCCTCCCAAAGACTTTTTTTTCTCTCTTTTTGCCACTGTTGCTGATCAATGATAACTTGTAGGAGAGTTAAGGAAGATCTCTATTTTAGACTACAGGATTTTTCTATTCATCTGAATGAACTTACCAAAGACGGACAGGCCTGATCCTCTTTTACTTGTGTGTGTCTATGGGAATAAATGCTTTGAAGTAAGCGGACTTCCATCAAGGAGGAGTTCAGTCCTGCTGCTGTTGTTCCCCATGTGAATGTGCATGTGTGAGAGAATATATATTTATAATTATGCTTGTATCTGTAATAAAAACACTTATTTAAATAAGAGAAGGGGGAATGAGTGACAGTAGGTGTTAAGCCCGTAGAGTGAGTGACTAGACAAAGGCAAGTGGTGCAGAAGCCCTGCTGAGCCAGCGCCTGCAGAGCGCGTGCTGCCAAGCAGCACTGGCTGCGGCTGCTTGCTGTGGACCACTGATCCATTGGATGAACAAGGCTTGAATCAAAGAATAGGAGACAAGCCATGTCTTTTCCTTTTCCACCCCTTTGCTACTCATTACTCCCCCTGCCCCCGGCTTTCCTCTAACATACATGCAGACGTACACACACACACACATGATCATCTGTCCTTCTCATTGTGTTTAATTTCCAATGAGACTGACGAGGGAAAGAAACGCCTACCGACATGTTCACTGATAACTTGTCAGATGGTCATACAGAAACAAAACAAAAATAAGATAACTGTATATTTTTCAGGAATTATTTTTTCTGTAATAGTTAGGTGGTCTTTCATGTCCTGAAACACAATAACAAAGAAATATGCAGGTACCTCTTTAGCTGCAATGCTAACTGTGAGTGACTTTCAGTGCAAGAACATTTTGGAACTTGAATTGGTAATTGCTGCTGCAAAGGCAGGTAGCTCTGATGGATTATGGCATAACAGAGCTATGCAACACTTTGAACACAAGTCTAAGTGAGCTAAGGCATATGCATTGGTCTGTATTTGCTCAACGATAAATAAAATTTACTGCTCATACTTAATGTGCTTTTCAGCCATGCATCTGAAGTGTTAACAAAGTGTTAACAAAGAAAACCATTGTGTAACTGGCCTAATAGCATCTCTGTTTAGGTTTTTTGAGCTGTGTGGCACTGCTGGTGGGGAGTATTATCCTTAGTGCTGTGCACGAGGTGGAATGCCTAGATCAAATGCAGTTCTGTGTTTCCTCAAAGTTTCAGAAGTGTTTGAACCTGGAAGTGTCTTTTTAAATCAATTTAAAATGTTACTAGATTTTCTTCTGACCAGTATTATCAGGATTATGACTAAACACAGGAGTGATGTTAAGTAACTTGATTTTTCTATCATCATCTCAATTGGACTGGGCTGTTCTACAGTGGTGCTATTTATGCCTGTTTCAAAATAAAACCAATGAAATGCTGGTTTTAAAAATTTTACTCATGGTACAGAAATTCAGCACATCTAATGGAAGGGTGAGATTGCACTGACTGTTTACATTGTCAACCTGTGAAGGAGAACGATGAACATTAAGACAGCCAAGCAGTTAAATTAAGGTTCAAGATAATTCAGAATATGCTATGCTGTTTTTTGTTGGTCTTGGATTTCACATGACGTGAATCCAGTGAAGGTTGGGGTTCAGGATCAGAGGCAATAATGTTTCTCCAAAGAGTTTTGTCATTTTGTCACTAGTGGACGAGGGAAAGGCTGTGGATGTGGTCTACCTGGACTTCAGTAAGGCCTTTGACACCGTCTCCCACAGCATTCTCCTGGAGAAGCTGGCGGCTCACGGCTTAGACAGGTGTACTCTGCACTGGGTCAAAAACTGGCTGGACGGCCGGGCCCAGAGAGTTGTGGTGAACGGAGTTCAATCCAGTTGGTGGCTGGTCACGAGCGGTGTTCCCCAGGGCTCAGTACTGGGGCCAGTTCTGTTCAATATCTTTATCAATGATCTGGACGAGGGGATCGAGTGCACCCTCACTAAGTTTGCAGACGACACCAAGTTGGGCAGAAGTGTTGATCTGCTCGAGGGTAGGAAGGCTCTGCAGAGGGACCTGGACAGGCTGGATCGATGGGCCCAGGCCAACTGTATGAGATTCAACAAGGCCAAGTGCCGGGTCCTGCACTTGGGCCACAACAACCCCATGCAGCGCTACAGGCTTGGGGAAGAGTGGCTGGAAAGCTGCCTGGCGGAAAAGGACCTGGGG
>NW_008825098.1:852255-858381 GCF_000699105.1 Pygoscelis adeliae
GGTTAAACATTGGAACAGGCTGCCCAGGGAAGTGGTTGAGTCCCCATCCCTGGAGGTATTTAAAAGATGTGTAGATGAGGCGCTTAGGTATATGGTTTAGTAGGCATGGTGGTGTTGGGTTGACGGTTGGACTTGATGATCTTGGAGGTCTCTTCCAACCTTAATGATTCTATGATTCTATGATTCTATGATTCTATATTCAGACCACGACTTAAAGCTAGACTCCTCTTGCCATGGACCTGATTTAGAAAGCCTGGGCTGAATTTGTGAGCATCTGAAAGAGGCTTGCATCTGCACTTCTGTTCTGCAGCGCTCAACTTTTCATACTGGAATGGAGAAAAAGGTAGAAAAAAAACTGTTCCTTATCAGCAGAAAAGCAAGTCCTGTGTAACATATGGTTCTGTGGGAGACAGTCCCTCAATAACAATCCAGATTTCAAAATTGATATTTGCTTCTGGCAAGAAGTTCAAAAACTGCACTCTAGTGTCTCTAAGTTACTTGTAACACTGGTTTTGGCCATGACTTTCAAGGGATTTGAAGGACTTTCTAAGCTGTGTCAAGATCCCAAAAAGGAAAAAAAAATATATAATTAGTTCATAATCTTCAAACTAAGCCACTTCCTTACATTCCAAGATTTCCCTCATCTTGGAAGAGTGTGATCATGAGGAAGTTGCTGTCTTTGAATTTCTCAGAGATTTCCTAACTAGAGAGGAAGAGTGAGATCTTTGCCTTCCTTGTTAAAGTGCTTGAGCAAAAATAGTATATCATGGGGAACTTATTATTATGATAAACATCTACTGTTTTTAGAAAATTTGAATCAGTGACTGAACTGATAGCAGTACATATCTTAAGAGAAATGCAAATTATATTTCACTTGTAATATGATGCTTAATTACATTGCTTATCTTCCTTGAAACATTTCACAGTAATGTACATATAAAGTGCAATGTCCACTAGAAAGGAAGACTGATGCAGGGAATACTGATGATATCCACTTTAATCAACTATCAAATGCTACTGGAATGTGTCACATTAAGGAGCCACTTGCTCAATGTGCCCCGTCCCAGCACGGGCTGCTCCTAATTGACTGGCATGACCTTGCAAGCCCCACAAATGGTCTGTCAGCTTATGTTCCCTGCATCGTTAAGAACACAAAGGTAATTGTATGTTGCTCTGCAAAGTGTTTGCAGCCACCTTTAGCAGCATAACTGGGGAGGAATAAATCACTTCAGGCTGGTTTCTGAAGTTGCACTGGAGTGACAGGATGCATGTTCATTTTTAAGACACTGTTACTTAAGTATTATTTAGATAACGAATTGACTTAACTCAATTACCTTTAATGAGTTCCAGTGCATGTAAGTCATACTTGCCTGGGGAAAAAAAAAGCCAATAGTTCTCTACTTGTGAGAGCTGGGAAGGGATTGATTTCTTTGCCCTATCCAGTGGCCTCCTGGCCTCTTACTTTTCCCTTTCTTGATAACACTTCTTGACTGGGGCAGCTGTGATGGAGAGTCCTGTGTGCAATAGCCCGGGGGTGAAAAGGCACCCTCCTTCTCTCTGAGGCTCAACCCCTTGTTAGTTGATGACCCTGGACAAATCGCGTCGCCTCTTGGAGCCCCACAATTTCTCCCTACAAATTAGAGGCAATAATGCTTTTCTGCACTGACTGGTAGACAACAAATCTGTATTTGATTAGCAAGGCGTGCTTAAGGGCTTGCTTCATGCAGTAAGGGAGGAGCATCTGCATACAGTGGAGTATATTCTCTCCTCAATATCCATCCACAGCTGCTTCTCACAGTACAGAAGAAAATACGTATGAAATGTCTGGATGAAATAGAGGCTAAACCTAATGTGTTTATACAGAAGTGGCAGAAGAAAGGAGCGTGCCCTCATTGTTTCCCAGCACTGTGCAGACTAGTCTACAATGGTTTAGACTGAGGAAAATAAAGTTTGTAGTAACTGTATTGTTTGGTTAAATGTACATCTCTCTTGGAGAAGAGAGGCACTCTTTTATGTCATTCACGTCTCTAATATAAATACAAATTATACTACAGGTTTTTCTTTTTCACTTCATCCTTGTACTTCAGAAGCGTGTTTGAAGTGTTTTTCTCCTTTGAGAAAAATGTAAGCTCATTTCACTAGATGGCCATGTACATTATTGACAGGTGTCAAAAGTGCGATTCACCCATCAAATAAGCTTCTGTGTATCTCTAGTGAAGACTTTTGCAGTTGTCTGGCTCAGAAGTGATTCCAGTTTGTATCCTTTCATCCACTGCACTGAGATAAAGATGACAACAGATTTAGTGTGTAAAGCGTTGGTTTTCCACCTCTGGGATTATGGCTCACATCCAACTTGACCCTCTTAAGTGCAATCACTGAAACAGATGGAGATGAGGCTTGGGTGGGCATAAATCTGAACAGTTACTAGGATGGCTTGTAGCAATTTGAACTCACTAGACAGAGAAGACAAAATATACATGAGTAATGGGAACCACGTTGAGCATGTTTTTCTGGGGAACACTAGTATGTGCACAGGAAACAGGAAGGAGTAAAAAGGGTTTTCAGAAAACTCACTAATTGGGCTGGTGCATGTTTTCAGAGTAACATGGAGCCATGGGTAGGCAACAGGCTTCCTGTCCCACATTACAACAACCGAAATAAAAAGGGATTGTACTCAGCCTACAGGGCAGAGGTCTGATTAATAAAACTTAAAGTTACAGGAAAAAGGAGTTCAGAACTGAGATACTGTGTGTAGGGAGCAAAAAAGGACATCTTTGATATACTTGGGGCTTTTGGGGCAGCTGCTATTTTTCTCCCTGAAAATTAGCTTTTTGGGAATGTTCAAAAGCCTGAACACTAATGGCTTCGATAAACGGGGTTATCCTTGGATATGTAGAATTATTGCTATTTACTCCACAACTCATCTACCAGTTCCTTATGATCTTTCATGGTTTTTAGTCAAAAGTGAAGTGGTCCAATCTGTGTAGTTTTGGGTTTTTTTTCTAGTATCTTTGTGTAGGCCCAGAAGAGAGACTTCTGCAACTCATCTTTAAAACTGCAAGATCATGTTCTGTGAGCTTTAAGGAGTGCAGCTGAGCTTATAAAGGGAGGGGAAGGGGGTTTAATTTTGTTGGCTTTAAATACCTTCAAATACTTGCTTCCTGCCCCAGGTAGTATTTTAGATTTTGTGTAGAGTTTTTTGCCTTTTTTTTTTTTTTAATTTGCCACAGATAGCTTTTATATTTCCTACCCCAGCCCCAAACTATCACAGCTGACTTACTCAGTTTTCAGCTTTTTGGAAATTAATTGCTGGTGTTAGCAATTCACTATTGTTTTTTAATCCCATATCTGCGTTTTTCTCTTAATCTTTAAATTGTGTTTTGAATACTGGCTTAATTAGATCAGTAGGTACCAGGTGTGATAAGTTGAAATAGCCATTCAGTCACGCTGAAAAAAAACCTAGCTTGGACAGTGTGTGGGGCTTATGTGTGTGTGTGTGTGTGTGTTTTGTTGGTTTTGGGGTATTTTTTTTCCGCCAGATGCACCCTAAGGATAGTATATTGTTTTTTAATGGTAGTTCCTGAGCCTTCTCATGCAGCTGGGGAGCTGGCAGTCTGGCAAAAGTCTCTTGTATGAGGATGTGGTTGAATTCTTGAACTGGCCAACCCAGACAGCTGTTCAGGATGGTGCAGATCCGTAGGCACGGTTATATGCCCTTACTAGCAGCTTGCAGTTGGTGATGAGAGAACACTTTGGAAACAGATGGGGAACAAGGACTGGGGATATCAGTGATGGAAAAGAAAAACCAAAAAGCCTTCTTTCTGAAGCACTGTGACATCTATTAGTCCACAAATTGTGGTTTGAATTATCAAATACATGGAAGAGAACAAGTTATTAGACATTAACCCTCAAGACAGTAACTATTAAGTAAGATAAAGAGAAAAAAACCATGAATGAACCTTAGTTTAATTTTTTAACATAAGATAGTAACCTTACTTAGAACAGAATTTTGTGACAACTAATCCACCTAAGAATACAAAGACTTAAATTTCAGAAGAGCCTAATGCAGTCAAGGTGCTTAAAAAAGAATTGATTTAATTGACTTAAAATAATCCCTTAAAAGCCTTTTGTTAATCCCAGTTTAAAATGTGTTGTCACCTATTTGAAACTGTCAGTTTTTCCTTTATTTTTATACAGAAATGGTCTGAGCTTAAAACCACCTGTCTAAACAACTGAAAAATTCAAAATCAGAATAGATTTGGATAGATCTATAGAATAAATTTTGTTTATTCTATTTATTTGTGTACAGCCAGATTTTCCTATATGTTGGTTTATATGGCTTTACATCTGTAGGCCCACTTTGAGAAATTCAAAAGCACTATCCCAGAGAGCACTAGTTTGATCATCAAAATTAATAGTCTACAATTTTAAAGTCTTTTAAGATATGTTTTGTTTCCCTCTGACCCCACTTTTATCTGAAAGGAAGTAAAGTTTTCTGAAAGTCATTCAAATTGTTCTTAGTTAAGAGAAAACAAACAAACAAATGAGCGCACTGCAAGCAATCTGGTGCAATTAATATGAGAGCTGTCAGGGGGGTATATTATAATAAGATGAACTGACAATGCTGTTCAAGGGCTAAACCTAAAGTTTCTACTCCAAGGAGGAAAATGACATTTACGCTGATTATAACTTCCTTTTCAGTGACAGCCTTCTTTTACTAAAGGTGAATTTATTTTGGTTTGTGGGTAGATGAGGAAAAAAACCCTCTCTTTTCCTTGAAGGAGCTTGATTAGGACTTTAAATTATGATGGCTGAAACGTTAGGGAAAAATAGAAAGCTCACAACAAACACCAACCAGCTGCTTCTGCTGTATATTTAATATGTACAGCTCTATTAGATTGGTTTATTAATACATCTGCAGGTATCTTGCAACAGGGGCCAGGTGGCTCAGGAGATGGATAATGGCATAAAAAGGGTTGCAAGTAGCAATCTATTGCAGGTCAGAAACAGCCAAATGATGTTGCCTTCAGCATGAATGACTCTGAAGAGAGGGTCTCACTCCAGCGCCTGGTCCTGTACCACCAAAACTGCCATGAGTATTTGTCCCATATGAGCAGAAAAAACAAAATGTGTAGAAGTGGTGACAGGTAATTAGGCAAGCGCTGTCTACACGTTAGCGATGATGCTCCTTGGTAGGATGCTGCAGGACGTTCATTTTATTTTGGGGAGTAACAAGAGACCAAGCTCAGCAGGTGACTGTAGGTGGGAGGAAATCGGTGTCCACAGTCCGTTCCTGGGCTCCGAAACACATACGCAGCGGGTTTCCAAAGTTGGCATCAAGGGCTACGCTGGAAACCTGCCAAGGGACTGCAGCCTATGCTGATTCATACACACAGTAATATAGTAGGCTGCGTTTTTAAATTTACATGACTGACTCTATGGTCCTGAATTGCATATTGAAGTGCATTCTTAAGGAAACCCTTCTATCTGGGTTTTCTGAAAACTTAGGCAACAAATATTAGGAAAGAAGAAGTGCCAGGCTTTGTGCTTGTTTCTCTACTTTTATCTTCTAAAAGTTTAGAAGTAGTTTGTTGGTTTGAATTTATGAGCTATAGAAACTGGTATTATTAGGTGACAGCAGGCAAAAAATTGAGAAGTTATGGTACTGCTGGCTTAATAATGCTGGTATAAAATGAGTTACACATATGCAATACAAACATGATCCTGCTTTCTCTGTTTGATGGGGCCATAAAGAATCACTGTGAGATTCATCATATGATCAAACCTGCAAAAACTCAGTTTAACGGTCAGAGCATGCTGTAAGTGTATTTGTCCAGAAACCCCACCTGTGTGTGGATATTATCTTGTCACTCAGGGTATCATGACATAGTCATAATACAATATATGCCTTGTGTCAGATCCCTTGCATCACTCCTGGTTTCAAGCATCAAAAGTCATCATGGGTCCTGTCTCTCAAACTCCAGGAAGGCAATCCTTTGCCTTCAATCCTTTGAACTGCTTTTGGAATTAAAGGAGTGATACTACCTGTATTTTATGGTTACACTTGAAGACCTTTTCTGATGTTAGCTAGCCCAGGTGTACCACATAACTCAGGAGACAAATGGG
>NW_008825098.1:858493-907789 GCF_000699105.1 Pygoscelis adeliae
CACACACGTGTGCTCTACACAACTTTGCACCCAGACAAAGGGGGATGTCGCTGCCCAACACTGCCCCGTTGTAAGTCTGAGGGTGTGCTTGGAAAAGCTGTTGAGGGTAGTCTAGGGAGGTATCCGTGACACCAAGATAAGTGTTCTTCTGATATCTCTATCTCTTATAACACTCTAAAGTTATTTGTACCTTGCAGCTCCGTTTGTAATAAATCACTCTGATGGCCATTTAGTAGAACAGTGGCCTGTTGCTGTACTTCAAATTCAAAAAATCCCCCAGTCTCCCGGCTTTTCAGGGCATCTGTTGAAACTTAAACTTCTCATCCCCAAATGCTAATGGATATGGCTGTTCAAGTAAACAGAGTTGCCCTTTCAATTAATTATTGTTTTGGGATTTGTCCACATGCTGGTTCTTGGTGTGTTTTTTTAATTATTATTTGTTTGTTGTTGAGCTCTTCGTCGTGCTTTGTTGTTGCTAGTCCTGTAGATTGTACAGAAGATAGAAAATCCTGAGATTTCAAATGGGAGCAGGGACAAGGCTGGATTCTGAGTAAATCCAAAATCAGAAGGAAAAGAATGAACAGCCACAGCTACATGTGTGTAATTCTTGAGAATGATTCTGTAAAAGCACATCAGCCTTGCACTGTGAAAGCATAGGAAGCATTTGTTTGTGTGTGTGTGTGTCAGCTGATGTACACTTGTGAAGTCAATTATGTTAAAACACAGAAATAAAGGCCAGATCCTTAACTGGTTTAAATAGATTTACCTCCATAGCTTCCTTGGACCCATAGCAGTTTACATTTGCTGAGGATTTGACTCAATATAATAAGTCCAAATATCTATAAAAATAAAACATGTAGAAACAGTAAATAAAAATTAAGACCCGTGTTACATAATGAATTTAAAATCATCTTCATTATTCCATGGAATAAGATCATTTGACATGAAAATACAACTCTATTACTATAGATGAAAAGGGTGGTTATTAAACTTATTGTTAATGTGACCAGACAGTAAGAACTATTCAGTGAAACATGAGCTGAAGGACTTGGGCAGGTAAAAGCAGTTATTTCAAGTCCAAAATTACATCCTGTAAGAAGTCAGGTGGAAGAATCAGATTTGCAGTGTTAAATCTGAATCCAACAAGAATTTGTTTCTACTATCCAGTGACTTCTAACTTGATCTGCTCAAGCAGATAAGTAATTATTGTATCTAAAAATAAATAACTATTTTATTTATTTAGCATGCTTTCAAGCTGTCAGAAGTGTTAGAGTGTGTTAGAGTTAGATGTGAAACAACATCTGCCATAGATAAAATAAGAGAAAGTAGAGCAAGAAGGTTCTTGGCTAAAATTGAGTATATTTGCCTTTACAAGGTAAGGATCTAATCAAATGCTTTACTGGCAGAAGAATGTATACAACTTCATAAATCAATCATAAATTAATCTTATAATTGCTGCAGCTATCCTTCATTCATGCTAGGCGTCCTACCTATAGAGTTCTGTAGCTACCTGTTTAATATCCCCTGGCTGGTTGTAGATGGTAATTTTTTTCTCATCTGTTAGCTCCTTTGGGCATGTACTTCAGTTTCCCTTGACTGTTTTTAAGGAAATTCTATTATGTCCTTCAACTTTCCACCTCTCACCTCTCTCTTGGCATCCCTTATCTTCATCACACATCTCTCTTAATCTGCCCCAAAATTCACTCTTGCTTTTCGCTATGTATCTCTTCACTGTTCACACATGGTAATGCTTCATTCTTCTACTCCTGTTACTCACTCGGTCACTTTCAATGCATGGGAGGAAAAAAGGCTTTTCACACTGCCCACTGTCAAGTGCATTTAAGGGACTGTATTCATGCCAGAGAGTAAAAACTATGTCTGGAGGCAATTAGATGCACTAGTGAAGCAGAAGTTTCCTGACTGCAGGGTCCACATGAGCATAATCCTTCCAAGAGCTGAGAAATTCTCATCCTTTGCTGGAGCCACGGGGAGCTGAAAGGCTCTGAATGCTTTGCAGGAGCACATCATGAAATTTATGGAGAAGACAAAGAATATTTCATAAGGATGACTTTATGAAACATTACTCTTGCCTTGTAGGGGCCAGCAGGCTTTATGGTGCTGCCTTGTTCAACGCAACACCATTTTCAACATAGGAATAGCCTTGGCAAAACATTAGTTAAGAGATAAAAATAGAAAACACTCCAGTGAGACTTAGATTTTGCTGATTTCTCTGATGCCATGCTACAGCAATGGCACTGCTCTATTCTTCAGTCATAAATAACCAAAGCAAACAACACATAACCATGGCAATAGGAGTGCCATAAATGCAGACAGATGTGCTAATAATCTTGCCCCTTCTTTTGGTACACGGGTTGAGGTGATTAGTTGTTATGCAAATAGCTGGAATCGCATCGCAAAGTGTGATTTTGTAGTCTGAATTTGTTAATAAGCTAATTGGTGTGCATATTAAAAAGGATTCTTAAGGTATTTACAAATGACAATAGATGATTTTCAATCTTTTATCAACTTGGCTGCAATAAAGTAAATCAATTAAATGAAATAAAATGCCATGTTCAGTACTAGGGATTAGTGCTTGCAGAGATTTCATTGCAATAAAAATTTTCTAAGAAGAAAAGCCTAAACTGATAGACTTGGGGGATTTTTGTATTTTTTTTTTTCTTAACTAACTGGCTTACATATTTTCAGATGTGTTTCAGTTAATTTAAATGTTCCACTTGTGTGTTCCTCTCCCTATCTACTACTGTGTTCACCAAACAAGAAATTCATGTGCTAACCTAGCACAAAATTGTAATCCTTTAAATTACATTGAAATCTTGAAAGTGCAGAGGCAAATATAAGAGAGTTTTCAATGATATGCAGCATGCTTCTAGTAAATGTGGACCAAGTGCAATAGAATTGGTTCAAGATTAACTAGCTCCAAATCAGCAAAATCCTGCTCCGCCTTCTGTCCAAAAACTTGCTTAGGTTATTCCACGTGAGTGAGATGAAGCTGAAACACCATCTTCATCAAACAATAACCCCATTCTGCTTTCTTCATTCCTCTCTCCCTCAATATGCCTTGCTGACTAACAGTGGACAAATATAGTGTCCAGTGTATTTCTGCACTCGAAATGTTAAATCTCATGATTCACTCAATAATATTAATGGTGATGGTTCTCCCTTTCTGGGGAGGTAGGAGTTGGAGGAGCCCAAATTGTATTTTTTTCTGGTGGTCAGAAAAACAGTTTCTTAGCATAGTTCCTCTATTCCCACTCATTTGCCATCCACACCGAACAGAAAGATATCCCACATTGGTATCCTTCGTACATACAGGAAGGGGTCACACATAACGTGCACAGACACAGATTTCAGAGCCGTCTTCTGACTTTAGCACCAAGTTTGACCTGTAACTGCAAAAACTGCTTAAACAAGATGGCCCTCAAAAAACAGTTAATAAGATACTTCAGAAGGACAAATATGCTGCTGGTTTAACAAAAGACTGCAAACATTCTGCTGAATGGGAAGGTAGCCGATACTTGAAAGATTTGCTAAATAAATTTGCTGCTAAATGTTCCAAGATGACCTTACACACTGATCTAGTTCTCCAGTCGAGCCTCACTGAAACTTGTTGCAGTGTTTCTGTTGCCTGTAGTAGGCTTTCCGTAAGAGAGTGTGTGTGTGTGTGTATGGACCTGCATGGCCACACTCAGTGAATGTCCACTAAACGTTTTTTTTCTTCAGTGAAATGGTGCAGGGGCATGAAGGAACATGCAGGTGCAGGTCCATGCTGGAGCAGCGTACTGATATTTTCCTCTTGGTAAGTTTGGCCCGACAGTTTCAAGAGTGGATTAAGCCGCTCTGTTGATTTAGCATGCAAAATCTTGTCTGTGTTAAAATATTCAACCAAGGTAGGCTAATAGCAATATTAAACTCTTGAAAGAGTCAGCATCCTTTAAAATGTCCTGGGGGCTTAAAAGCCAATCTCCACTGGAGGCAATAGGAGTTTTACTACTGATTTCTCTGGATTTGGGATTAAAATAGGTATATGTTATTTTATTATATTAAATTATATTAAAACACATCTATTTGGTATTCGCAGAATGAGGCTGGATTAACCATCCCAGCCGACCAAAGAGCTGCATTTCCAAGAGATGATTCCATGCCTGATGGATTCCTATTCAGTACAGTTTATATATATAATATTCAGATTAGAATTATACTGGAGGAAAGAATAGTGAAACATCGTGATTGTATTGAGGTTGAACAATTATAATACAACTAACGACAGTGTTTAAATATTCATTTTTATGAAAGACATTCATTAGGCTCTTCATCTGGTAAGTTGCTCTCACTTAAGACTCATTCCAGTGTTCAGTCTCTGATAGAACATTGGAAAAAAATCATAAAATATTTAAATGTTCTCATTATGTTTTGGACAGCTTGTATTGACAGTGTATCCCACGCTTCATTTACAACAAAGCTTACAATTTTTGCCACTTAGAGATAGCTGCAGCTCGTCTGAGGCAGAAAGTATTTGCTACTAAGAGTTAAAATGAGAATTGCTGGGAGAGCACAACTAAAAACCTAAAAGGCTCTTGACTAGCCTAACATTTCTGAGACTTGCACTGAACCATTATTTTAAGTTATAGGGTAGATAAAAACATTTAAACACACTGCATGGCATCCAGCATAAACTACAACACCATACAGCATAATCTGTAACACCAGCATAAAAATGGCAGGAAATGGGATCCTTGCACATTAAGGCTTTTTAATCTCTTAGCTTGCATTTTGTTCTGCCTTGTTCAGTGCAGCTTCCGCCCATTACTGTAAAACCTAACAGGTACATCTGTAATTTCATGCACTCGCTAAACCACCTATTGTTGAATAGGTGACTATGTCTTAGACTGAATTGCAGTGCTAGCATTATTTTTGCTATGTACCTGTCTTAGACATCCACCTCCCTAGCAAAAAAGCTTCCTTTCAGAAGGGAGAGTATCAGGCTGTGATATCTGGATCACTTTTGTCTTTGTGCTGAAATCCTTTATGTAAAAACAAGACATTATGTGAAGACAAACTGAAAAAAATACATGTATATTATTAGACAGAGGCTAGACACAGGAGTTCTGAGGCTTCCTTTTGGATAAGCTCTTCAAATCTGAATTCTTATCTGAATATTTTGAGGAAGGCTGAGCTTTTCTAGGCTACATCTGCCTCCATATTCTCTGTAAAGTCTGCCAGGAATATTCCAAATGCAGAGGAGAACCGCAATCACCAGCCACCCTCCGTAGCTGCTGAAGACATTGGTCTTGGCTAAAACCCACCAGCGCAGCCTTTAAGATGACGCTGTTTTGAACACGATGCCGAGAGCTACCAGGCCTGCAGAAAGTGGGGAGGGGGCTGTGGCTTGGCCCCCACCACCCTGCAGTACCCAAGGCTGCGGGCAGTGCTGGCTCCCCATTGAGCCCTATGCTTAAGGGGCGGCCGTTGCCCTCTAGCTTCTGCCTGGCACGAGCTCCCTCCTCCTAGCATCTCACGCACACAGCTCCTGGCCGTTTGCGCCTCTCACAGCCCCTCCAGCCTGCAATGTCCCTGCAGTTGTCACTGCAATCTCTTCTTCCAGATGCATCCTCAGGCCCTGTCTAATACCTTAAGGCACAGATGGGGAGTTTCAACACTTTTTCTGTGGATTTATAATGAGCAGAAAAGTTGTAAATGAGTATAAGATGTATAATGAATTTTACTTCAGCCTTCTCTGCCCTCCTTCTGCATGTCACGCATTCTGGGATATAGGCTTTTCAAGGTGGGGCATTGTATTTTTGCCAGTGTTTGCATAATGCTTTGGCCAACAGTGCCTTATTGACCTGAAGGTCTAGGTATGGCTGTAATTTAAATATAAATAATAATGTAAGCTTCTGAGAAGGTAAGAGGTTGTTTGCTCCTTCCTAAGGTGAAGAGAGCAAGGAATGGTCACAGCTGCTTTAGCTGCATGACCTATTTACGCACAGTGGCAGATAAATAGAGATGAAGGAGCCACTCAGCTTTTGGTGGCCATGGGGATTTTAGTGATAGGAAAAACTTTGTTGACCGAAGCTTTCTACTCAGAATTTCTCAATGATGTTTTAGGAGCCATTTTAACATATGTGAACTTAAAATCCTCTCTGTCACTAACCGAATGACAGACAGGGAAAGGATGCTTATTCTGTGGTGATGGAAATGCTCAAGGGATGTTTGTGGAGTACCAAATGCAACATGGTGTCAGACCCTTCCTGGGGCTCGAAAGAATTATGGCAATACAAATAATGGGAATGCTATGCTGAACTTCACTGTGTGAGGTGATATTGACTGAGTATTTCCCAGAAAGAGCTGTTGCAGATAACCTCACAGCATGGAAGAGAAGCTGATGGGACCCTACTATCTGAAATACCTATAGCAGGATGAGGGAACAGAGTAGGACCAGGCACTGGAGGGATGCCTCCATTTTGGGATCGTGCTGTCCACTGAAACTGAGACATGGCAGTATTTTCTGGAAGGGAGGAAGGATCAGCACAGTCATGAGGGAACATTTGATTATTGGATATTTGCACTGGAGTGTGATGAACAAACTTAACTCATTAGTTTGTCCTGAAACAGAGGGTTGCTTTTTATTCTTTCACAGAGGTATTGTCAAGTGTTTTTACAAGGTGCCCTGGTGAATTTTTTTTCCTCCACTAAGGTTTTTTTCTTTCTTTATACACATTACTCATAAATCGGAGAGTATTGCTTATTAAGAGTACCTTAAAAACTGACTAGTGAACCCCCAAATTCCAGATTGATGCACATGGTATAATTTTAATAGGGAGTCTTAGTTGTTTCTACCCAGCCTTTGTGCCAACAACTGCATCTGACAGGATGGGTATAATAATAATCCATTCCCTACTTGATGCTTTTGCAACACTGACTTATTCAGTAGCAATCACGAAGGATTGTTCAAAGCACAGACCATTGGGCAGGATGAAGAACAATGCCTTCACAAATGCAGGGTAATCAATGATTTCTATTTTCTGAGCAAGAATACTTTCAGTTGTACTGTAGACAGAATTCCCTCTGGTTGAATAACTTGCTGAAGTGGAAAATTTTATTTAGCAGCATTTGGTAAGAGTCTTGCAAGTCTCCACTGAGTCATTAGGAGTGGTACAAAAAGTCTGCTTTAGCTGAGAGTTAAATTCTGGCTCCTTCCTGGGTGAATATTGTTGTGAGAGGTTGCAGTAACCCTGCAGGTATTCTCTAACACCCTTTGTCCCCATCCACACAGAGCAGCCACGTGAGCACTTGGTCAAGGGCTCCTGGGGAAAATTGCCCAGGTTTTTAAAATTCCCCAGCCGTAGCTCCAAACTAAACAACCAGGATGCTTAAATATGACAGAACTTGGTTTTATTCTGTTACATCAGTGTTTACCAGAAGCCCCTAGACTTACTTCACTGATTATCAGCAAGATCAAATTTATGCCTTAAACATTGTTTGATAAGGGCCAGGTTGACCAGAGATCCAGGAAGCTACAGAGGGCTAATGTCAATTTTACCTATACTTCTTCGTTTATTTCTCCAGTACCATGAACATTATACATGTATATCAAGAGCAAAAGGTTGCTGGATGATGTTCTGTCATGCATCCTATAGCTTCACTGAGGTATTTCCTAACATGCTAATTATTATCAGAAAATGCCAACTGGTCAACGTGCTCCAAATTTGACCTCCACCCAGCCCAAACAGGTGCAGAGGATGAGCATTTCCTTGGGAAATGGGAAACCAATTTTCAAGTTCTCTTACTACTTCATTGAGCCTAAGCTTTCAAGGCCAGCCTCCTGTCTGAATGCTATTTGTGCTGATCCAAACCACTGGCCCATGAAGTTACTAGACAGTCTGTCCTTCTCTCTGATTCTTCTTTCACTCATATTTTTTTTGGAGGGAGGGGGGAAGAGAAAGATATTACTGTGAAATATTTTGATTGTACCTTGACATAGAAAGGGAGAAAAATGTATAATAAAATACAGGTGGGAAGGGAAAATATTTTCTGAGAAACTGTATTTCCAGTACGTATTTCACTTGCTTATCTTAGAGTTGTGTGGGTGAATGAGTATGTACACTGTCTGGTCAAATTAGAAATCTATGACTAACCTATTTTTTATAACATTTCTGGAGATACAGCGTCATTGGAAAGACGAGCA
This sequence comes from Pygoscelis adeliae, assembly GCF_000699105.1. Taxonomy (NCBI): domain Eukaryota; kingdom Metazoa; phylum Chordata; class Aves; order Sphenisciformes; family Spheniscidae; genus Pygoscelis; species Pygoscelis adeliae. The sequence goes on from NW_008825098.1 coordinate 866,700, forward strand.
AATGCATCCTACAGCTTTTACATCAACTCAACTGTGATGCCCCTTCCTGGGTCCAGCTGGAGTCTGGCACAGAAAGAGAGAGCAGCAAGATGACTCTGCCCTTTCTTCTCTTCCCTCAATGTCATGCTCTGCGTTAGCAGACACAGGCTGGGTCCACAACCCCCAGCCAGCGCATCCCTGAGACAGCACTGCACTCGCGCTAGCCCCCAGGGCCAGAAGACAAACAAGAGCACCTCAGGAGGAACCTAACTGCATAATAGCGGTGCCAGCTGGAAAGGTTAAAGGCCACCCACCATTTGCACTGCAGTAGGTTAGCATCACTGGCCTCCCTCAGAGCACAGCCACAAAAAAAAAGTAAAAGATGCCACTTTCAAGAGTTACTAGAATGCTTTAATTGAAGCAGAGCAAGCAAAGACAATTCAACACATTATTAACTGTTTTTCTTCATGGGGGACATCTGGACAGCACACTATCCTCTCGTGAAGGGATACCCGAGCTAGCTCTCTCTGAACTAGTTCAAGTACTGCAAGTAATATAACCAGACTAGCGTGGCACTCTGCCCAGACTAATTTATCTGTCTTTTCAAAGGCAGGAAGTCTGACAGGTCTGCTTTATTCAGTGCCTCAGTTGTCACTAATGAGTGCTGTGTAACTAGAGCCTCTGAAGAGCACAATAATCAATTTAAAACAGCTCTTGCAAGAACTCCTTGAAGTTGAGTTCTCAGCCCTGTTAATGATGCAAGATGAGAGTCCATCTATGTAGACTGGCTGTCTAGAGTAAGCTTGCACGAAAACTACAGAAGTGCAACACGAGGTAGAAAACATGTCTCTGTGGCTGGAAACAGACACCACAGCTTCAGCTTCTGAGAGTAGTTTCAGAAATACCAGGGTTGGCCCACCTGTACACCTACTAAAAGTCAAAGCTAAGACATCAAGGACTGGGGACAGTGCTCAACTTGTGCTTGAAAAATCCCACCCGCAGTCTGTAACGACCCTGTTTCAGCTATTGCTGCATTTTAAATTCTTCAGCGTGCTGTTGAGTCAGGCCATCAATGAGAGGGCAGCAGAGATGTTAAGCCTCACTGTCTGGCCCTGGCTCTTTGCTTTGACATTTTTATCAGTTTTTCACTTCTTTTGTCTGTTTAATCTATTTCATTTTCCAAAGCCATCAGCTGTCTACTACAGTTATTTTCTTTCCAGGCATTATTACTTTTTTATTTTGAGATGTTATTGACAGGTATGATGTGGGCAAACTGATACCTAATGCAATAATAAATTAGATACAGCTGAATCCCAGTTTCCCGATATAATCATATTAGAAGAAAGTATTCTGTTATACACATGAGACCCTAATGAAGTCAACACAGCTGCTCATGTGTAAAAACAGCAGAATTTGATCCACTGAGTTCAGCTGGATCTGGCAGCTTTCCAGATTTTCTGAACTGAACTATTCTCGTTTCAGACACCACGGTCGCCGGTAGGAGCCAGTAACATTCAACATCAGAGCAGCACTTCCCAGAGATAGTCCTCTCTAGAGCTGATTAAAATAACATAACCTCCAGAAATATAATATCAACAACTGTATTTACATTCATTGCTTGAGGGGATATTAGTTTACTGTGCATTACATCGTAACATTCAAAATAATATTTATCGTAGCCTGAACCAATTCTTTGCTCAGAGTCATTTGTAAAAGTCAACGAAAACACGAGTTAATCTACCAACTCTATTCTAATGGTTCAGAAACCTGTATCTCCATTCGTGAGCTGTCTTTCCTCCAAACTGCAATTTTAGTTTGTCCCCCTCCACCCACTTTTTTCTAGTTTTCATCTTAAACTCAGAAAGAACAAACTGGAATATCTAATCTTTCTCTTCAAGCTCTGCTATGCCCTTTCCAGAAGATGGTGATCGATACCTCTCTCCTTCCTCCCATGCTCTTTTCCACTCTGGCACCTCCATGCACGGCATCCAGGCTATCTCTGCTTCAGAGAAGGGTTTAGAATTTTTTTGTCCCTAAACTGCGATAGCAGCTCTAAGAGAAAATCTTTTTTGCTTCTCTAAATGTCTAATGGGCTCATCTGCTCTGATCACTTCACATCTCAAGTGCCACAGAATTCTTTTCACCAGTTTTGATAAAGGATGTCTTACACTGGCAGCATCTTCCTGAAAATAACATCTCCCTTACCTAAGGCTACTTCATTAACTTCTTTCACATCTATCCTCAGATGTGAAAATATACACTTATTTTTCCATGATGCTACAAAATTGTTTAGTGTATTAATGTGGTATGATTCTCATCATAATTTTGGCCCTGCATTCTTTGCAGGTTCCTACCTGTTTGTATTATCTGTACATTGTATCTTGAAATTTATTTTGACTCAATTCAATAAGGATAGAGTGGTTTTGTGATGCACGCATACAGTCCCTAGCCTGAAGGGTTTCTAATAACAAGGATTTATAAGCACTGCACAAGTATAAATTACAATGTCAACAGTATCTTTAATTTATATAGAAGGAATAGCAACTATCATTTCAGTGGTATTTTTACTGCATACATATTCTTATGCTTGCCACTGCTAAAATAGATATCTAGAATGTGGAGCTTCTGAATAGTGTGAGATACTGGAAATGCAGGATGATGAGATAACCTGTGGAAATTATTTTAAAAATAAAACAAAACAAAGAATAATCAATATACTATGACTTAAGCAAAAACAACAAGAAACAAATTACTAGTGATGTTACAAGCTTCCACTATTTTCTTCCACATTTTCATATTACTTGGCAGCCAAAAAGGATGAAACCAATGATAAATTCCACTGAAGTTAGTTATTTTGTCTTTAACCAAATGTAGCGACTCATCATTATAAAAGCTAAACTTCCTGTGACAGATCAGGGAATGGGGGGAAGTGATACTGTCCAAGGTGTGCAGTGAGTCTGAACTATACAGTAAATTCAACACTAGTATAAGATGGAACAATGTATCACCATTACTACTATTTGCTGAAACACACATGGCTTCAGTACTTCAAAATGTGTAACTCATCCCCACTACCTCTGAAAGGCATGCCAGCAGATAACTGCTTTTGGAACTAATGCTTTGGCCTTAGAGAAGGCCATATTAAAACATACTTTATTTTGTAGGTCTTTCTCAGAATCCTTTTCCAGTCAATATGTAAATAAGATGCTAATCGAGAGGTGTGCAGGGAAAACATATTCTGACACGTTGGCGCATAGCATTTTCAGGCAATACACAGCACATTTATCATTATGTTAATGTGACATCCCAAAGGCAGCATTGCCTTTAAGGCATACTTGAGCATGCCAAAGTTTTCCCTTTCGTAGGAGGCAAAATAGAAGCTAGATTTGTCATTCATGAAAATGTGAACATTCCCTGAGTTATGCACAGCAGTCAGAAACCCTAAAATGAAATAATATTTTGCTTTTGTGCAGTGATATTTTTTCATTTGCAAACCATGAGCAGTTTATTATTTTCCCCCTTTTAGAGATGGCATAACTGAGGCATAGAGTTTAATGCAGCATTTTTTAAATAATGCTGGTTGGAGCCCCATGCAGTTGGGCTGCTAATGGCATTAAACACCAGTGGTTTCCTCTTCCTTTCCTTTTGTAACTTATACCTGAAAAGAAGATTGTCTAGATAAACAAGCGAACAAACAACAGTCAAAGAACACAAGATCAGAGAGAGCTCCTAAAGTGTTTGCCTGAGCCACTTGCTCAAGGTCACACAGCAAGTCAGTGCAAGGGCTGGGAAAAGATTCGTGACTCCTATTTCTCAGCACATTCCAACCCTCATGTCAGGTAATACTCCAAAAGCTTAAAAGATGTTCCAAATGTCATATGAATCTCCTTTGAAAAGATATGCAAATCTCAAGGATATGGCTTATGGCAAGGTTCTGAGAATAGCTTTTTCCTGTGAGCTTTAGGTGGTGAGATTTAGCTATATCCTGTATCATTAAATGTCCCCAAACTTTCAGGTATCCCAAGTTTAATTTGAAGATGGTAATTGATAATGACTTAGCCTGTATCTCCTTATGTTTCTCCTTCTACTTCTTGTCGAAAAGCAAGGCACAGAAATAACAATGAAAATATACAAAATTTAAGGTAAAGGAAACCCTTCCAATACAGAACTCAATGATTTTCTTGTTGAATCCAGGTCCCTACTGGCACAATTAAATATACATAACATGCATAAATGCATCAAGAATCATTTTAACATCAGTTAGATGTCTTAGCTTTCTTCTCTCTTTACTAGAAGGCTGCTCCAGAAAATTAGTTGTCACTCATAAAACCTAGATCCCAGACATTTGCAAACTATTAGCTGTCCTCAAACCACTCAGGAAAATTAAACAAATCTCCTCCAACAAAGAACAAGCATGTTGTTCCTTCACCTCCAGGGAGAAATTGCACATGATGGGTTCAGAGGACGTACTGGACAAAAGTGCGTGTTCCATTTCTATTTTAATCAAAGCACCCTCTACCTCTTTGGTATCAGGATGCAGTTTACTACTGCTATGAACCACTGCTCTGCCTTCTATTATGTTGCTTCGTGACAATGGGCTCAAGTATCAGAAAGATGTCCTGGATCATCATGGACGATTACGTACCCATCTGAGGCTACTTAAACATTTACATGGTTTCACTGAGAACATACCTGGTGGCAAAACCATGCCCATTAAGGGTTTCAGATGCCCTAAAAGACAAGCAAATTCAAAGTCAGTAAAAACATAAAAAGTGTAAGAGCAGCCATATCTTTGTGGCTGTTCATACCTTTAGTACCTAATCTCAATGTGAATGTTTAAGGTAGGCTTAATTATGGGTCATTTAAATGTACAGAGTTCAGGTAGACAACTTTCCCCACAGTGCAGTAAAACTCCACAAAACCAAAATGCTTCTGGTCAGCAGTGCTAAAATCTGGAAATGTTGACAGTTTTCATATGGTCAGGAAAGCTTTTTTGCTTCATCTTATGTTACTTTACTTTGTTTTAATCTTATCTATTTGTGCATTAAGGTAGACAGTGGTGGTTTTGAATGGCAAACTTGTCACAGTTAACCCAGCAAGCAAAATCTGCATCTGAGGAATGCAACATTCACCAAGGACTTTGGCTTGGGTTTCTCTCTGTTGCCAGGAACCTTCAATAGAATGGGATGTAGTTATGAAACAGGAAAAACTGCAGTTGACATTCAACCCTGTTAAAGCCAAACAGAAAAGGGCACTCTGTTTTAAGAGGTTTATGAGGAATAATACAAGCATTGAGCAGTGGGAAGCCTTAAAAAAGTACAAATAGCCTGGCTAAGGAAGACAGGAATATCTGTTAAAAAAAGGAAACCACAAGTTAACAAGATAATTGAAAGCAGAAAATAAATGAATTGTTAGTGGGATAGAAAGCTCACTAACAAAACAACACAGTAACTATGAATGACTTTCATTAGTTGTGCTCTTTACTAAAATGAGGTAATTTATATCAGCACTGCTGCCCCAACACTAGTTTTGAGCCTTCACTTGCTATTGGCGTTAATAGGCACAAGGTGAAAAATCAGAATCTGTATTTCAGGTGCTTCATAGTCTGCGCATTCAGTTCATTTATCTTCATGGCAGTCAGGTGAAGCAAAAAATTATTTTCCCATTATCCATAATCCTCTTATTTACCAGCATTTAAGCCAGTGAATTTTTATAAAAATAATTAAATAATAATAATATAAAATAGAAATACAATATAATAAATCTAAGTAAGGTTCTTGGGAAGGCAAAACATTGGGAAGAGTTCTCCTAGACAATGCTTTCTTTGGAAGCATTGCAGCAGGCATTTCAAAGGACTGGATGAGGCTTTGCTGTGCACATCAGTAAACAGAGGAAGCTGAACATCTGCTGCTGTCTCTGACAGTGCTCAGGTTGCTGTTATGACAACAGAGAAACCTCTCCTTATTGTCCCTGGACCTTGCCACCACACTCAAACTGAACTTGAGGAGAGTACATGTTGTCCTTCACAAACGTTCAGTTGCAGTTCCCTTAAAGGCCTGCTTCCCAAGTTGTAAAACTAACAAGCAAAGACTTTTCATTAATTAATGAACAATATACCTCTCCTTATCTAACTGCACGGATAAGTGCCTAGCTTCAGCAGCACTAGCTGGAAAGTATTAGCCGCCCAGCCTGAAGGAGCAAAGATTAACTGAGCTTCAGGTGTCAGTGAACAATTCACACTTCTTTATTGCATTGTATTGTAGATGTTCCCATATTTATGGATGTATAACTAAATGTAAATAATTCAGGAGATGAAAGTATAGCTCAGAAAAGGGTGTCACGAGTTCTTCCTTCTTGTTGCATTCCCAGCTGCAGGCCCTGACAAGGAAAGAGGCTGGTATAGTAGTATAATGCAGTGCGCGTACCTGCCGGTACAGCAACATGAATGTGCCCACAAGCAAACCCACCATCTAAAAGGTCAAGGCGGACGCAGGTGGGAAAGGTGAGGGCAGTATGGGGAGCTGAACCACCCGGCCGAAAGGTCGTGCTGCAGGTTAACGGCAGAGCCAGGATCCTGAGCCCTGACCACCACGATGTCCAGACTCAGGCACACCACTTCCAAAGTCCTTGGCAGAAGTAGCTTTAGGGCTGGCGGCAATGGCTCTGTGTCACCCACTGTGAGGCTCTGTCTCAGGGCATGGGGGTTAATTGCTGGGAATGTCAAATGAGAGGGGCTAATGATGAGCTCAAAGAAATTTCAGTATTGCTACTGAACCATCCGATTACTTGGGTAACACCGTGGGAGTAAAACACTCTAATGCAATCATCATTTTTTTCCAGGGGGTTAATTCTTTTATATATATTTATATATTTTTATGTACAAACATGCACACAGATACATTTTCTTGTTCTAACAATGCTGGGACATGAAATAAGAAGCCTAGTATTTCTTGTCAGTGCTAACCTGCCAAGATGCCACATCAGCAGCACTAGGAGAAGTGAAGGGCCCCCCGAATATGTTTTACCTCTTTGTTAGTGCTGACTCAATACTCATCTCCCTTCCTATTATCCAAAACTTACATCCATTTATAACATGGCTGATACTTCTAGGTCATGTATGTCTAGAAATTTCCTGAATTTTCAGCACTTTTAAGGATTACTTTCTGACACATTCTTATAAGTAATAATTTTTGTTCCTACTGCAGCTCCGGTGCCTCCTCTTCATCTGGAACTGTTATCTGGCTGCTGAAGAGACAACTGGGTGTATCAACGATTGCAACTATTCCTACAGAAATTTTTGTGCAAGTAGTGATTCTGTCTTTTAACACTATTGCTTTAAATATAACTAAAGAAATAAAATATTTTTTCAAGGAAACATCTGCAACTATGAATAATATCACAGATGTGATATTATCAACAGACATAGATGTCTTTCTGTGTCCACCACAAACACCCAAGTGTAAATTCTTATAATCCACTTCAAAATGCATGTGTTTTTCTCTCATATTAAATACCATTGTTTGCTACTGAGAGTGCAAAAATACCCTTTTGCTTTACCTGTTCTATTTCAATGAGGAAACTATTTTTTTTTAATTTTCACATTACTGCATTTCTCAGATTTAATTTATTGCCATGTAATTGCCCAAGATTTAAAAATAGAATAGCATTCAGTCCCAGAACGTATCATCTCCCTTAGCCAGCAGGAGATGTCTGTTTAATCACTACTTTGAATTGTTACAGCTATAGCAGGAAAACTATAGAAAGATTTGCCTTAAAAATTAAACCACAGAGAGTGTTAGGACTGCCAAAGACTGGCTTTCTAAAGAAAAAAGAAAATTCTGACACTCACAAATAAATCTGTGAATCTGTTCTGTGTGTTTGTAACGCTAATGTTTTCCTGCAATCATACAGAGAAGATTTAGGGATTTCATTAAAACCATGACACGCTGATCATGGAGACTCAGATAATTTGCTAGCACCTTAAGACAGATGTTCAACTTACCTACAGCGCACTCAGGATGCAGCAGAGTGTTGCAATGCCCTAAACACATACTGTCCTCATGGTCATGATCCACCTCACACCGCTCTGTAACAGAGACTGGAAAACATTAGAAATGGCTACACCAGTAAAGTCTTCTCTTACAGTAAAAGTTAATCCCTTTGTCGTCATTAATGTGGCATTCCTAGTCCAACTGCAATTCTAAATGTATGGCCAGAGAATTGGCTCACACGATAAAAACACCTGTATTTTAAAACAGAATCAATATTATTCAGTAGCCCGTGGTAGCTACCGTCTGTCTTAAGTAATACATATTCCTAAAGCTGCTCAGATGCTCTAAGCTTCTACTCAAGAGGCCCCAATGACTCTGAAAAAGCCACAAATAATGTGCTTGCTGCCTGACTTCATTTTTCAGTGAATTCTGAAAAGATTTTGTATCTGAAGGACTTTAGGTACAGCAAAGACTCTTTTTCTTCTGTGTTATACCCATATCAGGACTGTGATAACTATTGGCTTCCTTATCAGAGAAAGAGACCTTCTGAAAGCCTATATAAGCTTGTCAGGATTTACCAGAAGTGCTTTGCGTAGTTTCTCAAAGATCCAGCAGTGTACGCAGGATAAAGCTCATTCTCCTGGGAAAGCTAGGAAAGACCTTCTTGCTTTGCACTGCATGCTGATTTTGTCTTTTTCTTTATTAAAGTGGCATTAATTTCATTACTAGAAAGTCACCAAGTAGCATATTTATTATTTACACTGTTTATTAGCACATGGGTGTTATCCCTGGGGGAACCTGTGTGTGGCTGTAATAGTTACTATCCCAAAACTTCATAGTCCAGGACCAAGTAGAGCAGGCAGCACAGCTATCAGCATACGTCCCTCACTGCTTGCACACTAGCAGAACCAGAGGTGATTATTCCCAATAACAAAATTTAAGATACATGATCCGTGATGTTTTGCAGGGGCATTTGCTTAGAAGAGGACTACATCAACACTTATACCCTCATTAACCACCAGGGAATTGTACTTTTGCCTGCGCAATGGGTATCCCTGCACAGCACAGTGAAGGATAGACATGTTAAAACAAAGAGACATGGTGAAGCTGCCCCTTTGCAGTAAGTACTCATATACTGTTTGAAGTGTATGAGTTAGTTAGTTCATAATATGTCGTGGTTTAACCTCAGTCGGCAACTGAGCACCACACAGCTGCTCGCTCACTCCCTCCCCCGGTGGGATGGGGGAGACAATCAGAAGAGTAAAAGTGAGAAAACTCGTGGGTTGAGATACAAACAGTTTAATAATTGAAATAAAATAAAATACTAATAATAATAGTAATAAAAAGAAGAAGAATATACAAAGCAAGTGATGCACAGTGCAATTGCTCACCAATGTACTGAGCATGACGTCCCATGGTATGGAATGTCCCTTTGGCCAGTTTGGGTCAGCTGTCCTGGCTGTGCCCCCTCCCAGCTTCTTGGGCACCTCCAGCCCTCTCAGTCGGTAGAGCATGGGAAGCTGAAAAGTCCTTGACTAGTGTAAGCACTACTTAGCAACAGCTAAAACATCGGTGTGTTATCAACATTATTCTCAACCTAAATCCAAAACACAGCACTGTACCAGCTACTAGGAAGAAAATTAACTCTATCCCAGCCAAAACCAGGACATAATATAAATTAATTAACTATTATTAATAATAATAAAATCTGCAGTATTTCTGCATGACATTATGTTACACTGTCTAGCCAAGAATGCAAAATATTGCTACAACTGAATCAGAATGCTGTAAAGATGGGTGAAAACCCATCTGCACCTCCCAATCTGCATAAAGATGGTGATCTAATGTTGTATTAGCATTTAATTCTCTTGTGAAAATCATGCATCTATCATGTTTTTTCCATACATGAAAAATGTAGGTTTTTTGATTTAGTCCTAAAGCTGGCATTGCCTTTCCCACACACACACACACCCCGTCCCCTTCACCAGCACCAGTTCTGGGCAACCCTAAACATACATTATTGCCTCTGGCATGAAATCAGAGGATACAGCTGTATGCACAACCATATATGTGATGACCAGTATAACCTAACAGAAAACTTTGCAAAAAAAAAGGTACTGTGGTTTATAGTTAATGATCTTTCACTGTGACAGCATCTATTTAAACAAAGGTTTTCTTGCTTTAGCTGTAATTCCACTGGTTAATTGGAGAACTTGCCCTTTCTTTTCTTTAAGCATTCACCTCTTCCTTTGCAGTGGCTGGAAACTTTTTGTTGAAACAATTTCTGTGTGAGAAATGCCATTGAACCAAAGCCATTTTCTTAAACATATAATACCTTTTTTTACACCGTTGTTTTAGGAAAAAAAAAGTATTTGCAATACTTCCAGACATTCATTTGTTCAGCTCTTTTGGAGTATGGATTTTAAACATTTAGGAGTAGGGCCCCATTATACAGATTGTAAGTGTACGATGGAGGAAAAAGATTTACTAGAAATTTTCCCACTGTCAGTAGATGTAGTGTGGCAGTGACACCTTATTTCAGAAGTTCTTGCCTTTATGAGGAAATACTAAATCTATGCGCTCTCTTTGGTTTTAGGAAATGTGATTAATGGATCTCTTATAATAGAGATGAAAAAGTATGCAATGATGCACAGATTTAATTTCTATCTACTTGTATTCAGGAGAATTTTCTGCAGCATGTGTTGCTTCTTAGAAATCTCCTGTAGCATATCCATGCATTCAAGCCACTGAAGGCTTGGCTTGGATCTCATTTTTGCTATAAAATCCCCATTGCACACCATGACTTTTAAGTCTTTGAGACTGTGCCTGCAAAACAGCTGGGCAGTCTTAAGGAGGTTTAAGAGCTTTAGATTTAATACTGGACTATATGCCCCGGTGGACTTGGGAATGAGAAACGCTGAGCCCAGGCAGTCCCATGGAGCCTTCTGCTGGCACTTGCTCTGAAGCCCCACACTCCAGGCTTTCTCTTATCTATCTCCCACCCTATGGCCAGTAAGGTACTTGAGAAAGGGAGTTTTTGGCATTGGAAAGAACTTGTAAATATCATTTTACCTCCTCTGACACCTTCTGAAAAAAAGGATAAGTCTTTCCTAAATTTGACCCAAAGCCAAAGCCTTAGCCTTCTTGATGCTGTCAGTGAGGGGAGAGCTGACAGGGAAAAAGCTTGTATTGATTACAGAAGGCTAACCCTAAAGGGACTGCGAAAATGTGTTTTTTCACACAGCTTTAAGAAAAATTGTGTGGGCTTCAGAGATGCTAAAATGTTGTTTTGAAGTTGTAAGCCATGTCTAACGGCTTTAGTAACATTGCTATGTAAAGTTGGAGCTGCAGAAGTTATCCCGTGTGTGTGAATTAGGTGTACATAGGAAAGTGTATTCTGTGTGTATGAAGTGTGCCCTACACTATTCAAAAGACTATCTGCTTTTTTCAGTTGATTAGATACAAGTAATCAAAAAAAAAATCCTCTTATAAAAATGTGGACAGTCTTATTGTGGAAACAAAGTGGTTTGATATATTGCATTCATTTACACACACGCTTTTTATCTATGATATGATTGCAGTATGTATTTTGCCACTCAAAGTGTGTGCACAGAGCTTTTTATCTAATAGTGTCTGGAAAAGCTACATTAAAAGTACTACAGGCTTCTGAAGTTCTGTTCAATGTTTTCCAATATCATGTGTAAAAAATGTTCTTGTCTGATACTGGAAGTGATCCCTATCAGTTCTACTTCATAAAACTCCTAGAGCTTTCATTTTCATGCACCTTCACATTCTTCACAACCGGTGCTATTGATATGCCATATAACAGCCTATCTCTAGGATGACTGCAGTAAATAAGTAATACTAAAAATATCACAAAGATTGATCCCTTTTTTTCTGCCCAGTTATCTATGCTCAAATGATCAGATAGTACCCCTGGGCATAAACATGAATAGCAAAAAAATGCCTTTGAGAAGCAGAGTAGAACGTTCTGGATGAGCACCGAATTTTGGGGAGAGTTGGGCAAACCTTGACCCAAATTTATACACGTTATATCACCCTCTCCTATGTGAAAAGAGTGCAAGATCAGAACATCTATGGTCATCTAGTCTACTCAGGGTTTTCCCTGACCAGTTTGCAACGAACTCAGTTTATTGCTATCTCAGCAGGCGAGTGGTGAATTCTGATGCAGACTCCACTGGCACCACTACGAACGTGTTTGCAAGCTTATCCTTCAATGTAACACAGTTTCATTATGCTTCAGATGAGCTGGTCTAGTCTGTAATAACAGGTCAATAAGTCTACGTGCAGTAGCCTTGATGTGGCAGTTTATGTGAGCTGCTGTACCTGCATGTACTGGTGCGCTCTGTGCGGCTCTGACACCCTCTTCTCACTGCCCACACATGCGAATAATTCCCAGAAGCATCCAGGACTTTTAAAATGGCTAGATACAAGCCCCCAGTGCCCAGTAAGCTATGAAGAATAGCTTCTGCAGCAGTACCATTACTCCTGTTGAGTATAGCCTGCTGTGTGAAAAAAAGATATTCAGTCTTGGTGTACAGATTTCAAGTGACTGCATGAATGATATGGATGTGATAGCACTTACCAGGTATGCATATTTACAATATATGTATGTATAAACATCAGCAGGACAAAAAAGACACATGCAACCCTGCTTGCTAATGTAAAGACTTCTACAAGTTTGGGACCGAACTAAGAAAATTATGAGCATTTCTATTTCATCCTCTTGATTGGGCTTTTCAGATGTCCAGAGAAGTGGCTAAGCCACCTGAACTACCCTGTGTCGGAAAAACAGCAGAGGAGAAAAGAAAGAGCCTGGAGAGGAGCTCAGAGGAGAGTTACTTCCAACAGTCCTTCAGCAACATTGAATACCACCTTGTTTCTCACAGCGGCTTTACTCACTTACATGCACCAACAACAGATACCACCCCCTGAAAAAGCAGAAGGATCACACTGAGTACCTGACTACTACCCCCCAAGAAAAATACTTGTTCTTTCCATTCAACCAAATGCCCCTAAGCCCAAGGCAACCTAGTGCCTTTTTTCTTTTTACCACAGGTCTTGGTAGCAGAGACAACAGACATCTTACCGTGCACTTCTTCAAGACAAGAAATTTCCATTAGAAACTTGAGATGGAGGAGCACTGGGTCTAGAGGATCAGGGTGCAGAGGTGAGGGGGGCAGAGAGGTGAGCGGCTTCCCAGGGAGCAGCGTGCGGCTTCTGGGGTTTTTTCTCTGAAGAGGGCAAATATAGCAGCAATGCTCTGAGGAAAGCAGAGCATAGGATTAGTGGATTTAGAGCAAAGCAACGGAAGCAAAAACGGTGGAGATGGACCTTTGCTTAAAATATTGGCAGCACCTTGCTTTGGCTTACATTCCCTTTTTTAAGTATTGGTATTCGGAAAGGAGATGCAGCAGTTTGATAACTTTGGTTCGGTAATAGATCATATAGCACCAATAAAAAGGTAGTGGCGGGGGGGGGGGGGGGGGGGGGGGAACTCATTCCTTCCGGGGAGGAAACTCATTCCTTCCAAAGCTAAAGCATTCCCAGCTAATGAAAACTGTGACAGAGTCATTACCACCATAGGGGTTCTGATTACATCTGTTGATACAAGATTGATTTTTCTTGGCCCACAGTCAACTGCCATCTCTGCAAACAGTTCACAGCAATACAGCCCATGGGGGGTTATTTTAGAGCCGCTGGCCTAGGCGGCACTGTTTGGTTTACTGTTTTCTCGTGAATGCTCCCAGACATTTTGGTGCCTGCGTAAGTACGGGGCTCGCCAACAGCAGCCAATGCAGGTCATAAAACACTGTAATAGAGGATTTCCATTTCAGCTATGACTCCGTCCTGAATTCAGGGTGGCTGCCTCTGAAGCACTATACTTAAGGGTGTTTATGATTCAGAAGAAATTTCCAGCCCATACAGTAGTTGCAGCTTTTATCTCTTTGGCTTTGATCTCCTCTGTATTTTCTTAAATATAATTAAACCTGTCACATCATTTCCCCCCTTCTCGCTTTCTCTCTAAAACAAAACATTTATGCACATATTAGGAACATTAAACAAAGACAGTTCCAAGGAGTAATAAAATAAATTTGGGACATTTCAGCTCCACCTCGTATATCATTTCCCAGCAAACATGGTACATTCCATCCCGGCAAACTCCTGAACCAGAACTTTTTATTTCATTTTTGCTAGCACAGTATATTTTACCTGGAATTGGGAGTGTGAACATTAATGTCATTCTTATAACACAGCATTAAATGAAGTTGACAATGCTGGCATCCAACCAAAGCACAAGTCTCACTGACAAACTGCACAAACTCCATCTTGTGGTTTGACCCGTTGATTAAACACATGAAAAAAATTTGTAAGAAAACCTTAAATTCATTGGAACTTTCAACAAAGCCGTGCATTATTCAAAGTTTTAACACAGGCTGAGGAGAGTAGGGCAGAGCTTGCCCCCTTAAACAACTTCATCCAAGCCCAGTGTCTAAGGAGATATGAAGTGCACAATATCGCTATGACCCATTCATTTTATTCTTTACTGTGTATGCAGTTTTGCACAGCATGAAGAAACAATAACCAGGCTACTTTTCAAAGCTGTTTTGTGTTGTCCTGTTAAAACCTGAATTCAGACCTCAGAACTTTTGTATCTCCAGCAAGCGTTCTCCGCTTGTTACTAGTAAGATCTTTCCTAGCATCTCTAATTGCAACATCCCACTACATTCCAAGTACTTATGGGTTTATCCTCACAATACTCCCTCCCATCCCATAGCAGCAAAAGTATTACCGCCTTACCTGAGGCACAAAACGATTACATGTTTTACCCACTGTTGCAACAGAACTTTGAAGAGCAGCAAAATTTTATCCCACGCTGAAGGACTGCTTTTACACTGATACTAGAATCCTATGCAAGAAGAAAAATTAAAAGTAAGATGTTAGGAGAGACACCTGATTAGCTCAACTGAACCTAATGGATTACGTGAAAGACTAGTGAATTACATGAAAGACTGATGCATGACATGAAAGACTGATGAAACTACTGAATGTACTGTGCTGAGTTTCATTAAAAGTGTACTTGCTTTACAGTAAGTGATGGCTTGCTCAGAAAGATAGAAGCTAGGCTGCTTGTGGTCAACACCTTAACAGATCAATCACAAAATGGGACACTCATTGGGCTGTACTTCATCTTGCCAGATCAAGTGAAGAGTTTCTCTAAAATCTACCTGAACAGGGTGTTGCCAAGTTACTAGCCCTGTCCAAGTGACCTGAGCTAGGTGAGGGCAGCCAGGATGTCTTAGACTTGCTGTGCCTGTGCAGTCTGGGTGTGATTGCATTAGTTCTTGTGCTTCCTGGGACCACTGGGGCAATTGCACACACACACGAGAGCTTTGCGGTGATTCTGAATGCAGCTATTGCTTAACATCAGCCAAGTGACAAGTCTAGAAATCAGAGATCCTTGATTTAATTAGTTTATACATGAGAAGATTACAAAAAGATCCATTCAGTTTTACAAATACTTACAAGGGAAAAAAATACTAGGACACCAGACATTTCTTCAAGCTAATAAAAGAAGACACTGCAAGATGTTGCCAGTGGATGGGAACAGAAGCTACATGAATTTCAGTGATTTTAATTGATGTGATTTTTTTTCACCTTTAATGCAAGTCTCATGACTTAGGGATTTTTCATAAAGCCTCCAACTGCTGTAATTATTTCATTCCTAGCCTCTCTGTTTCCACTAAAAAAAAAAAAATTATTTCTATCCCTCAATGGCTGCACACAAAACACATTTAAACTATGAACACTGAAGTCTTAAGTACCAGCAGAACAATGAAAAAATGCCCACACCTTTTTCATGCATGATGTTGGCAATGGGGAAATTAAGCTGGGAATGAAATGCACAACAGTTTAAGAGAACATGGGAGGTGCACAGGAACAGGCTGTACAGATGGGTTGCCCCATTACTTGGAGTCTTTAATTTGCATTAATATCTGGAATGAAAAAAAGAAGTTAACTCAAACTTTTGGACATGCAAATATTAAAGGTGCTCTGGCCTGTGTTGTGCAAAAGGTGAAATTAGATGCCTGTCATTGTTCTTCCTCAACTTTAAAAGAACCCCACACAATACGAGTGCCGGCCCCGTGTCCCACTCACAATGCATCCTGGAGAGCTACTCTGTCAGCCTCCCACTGCAAATACCCTGCAATACCCATCTGGTACATTCTCAGAGGATTTGTCATCTTTCAGCCACAGATCTTTGATATTGCTGCTTAGTAAAAGCTTTAAAAAGAAAAAAGAAAATGAAACAAAACTAGATGCTCAGAATGAAAGGATAAATAAACAAAACAGAAGCCCAGCATCCTTGAGAATGTGTGACTACTCTGAGTCAGTGTTTTACAGATAAATGAAGGCTAGATGAGTGAGCACACAGCAGTCTTAAAGAGAGCACATTCTCTTTTTTTTTTTTTTCTTATTTTTTTTTTTTTTTTTTTTTTTTGGGGGGGGGGGGGGAAGACACATAATCCAGTCCTGTTAGCATATGTTGTATAAGGCTGTTTTTCGGTCATATCAGACACTATCTGATGTAACAAGTTTTGTCAGCAGCTCGATGTGACAGCACAACACAGCTCAACAGAACCTCAAAGGATGTGATTGTTTCAGGCGTGTTTTGTTTAGAAGCACAATCTTTTCCCGGGTTCCAGTCTTTGAAATAGTGCCAGGCTGGAGCAGACTCACATTGCTGGAAGACGCAGATATTTTTGCTGTGCTGACAAGATGTTCCTTCTAGACACGCTCTGTAAAGCATGTGGGACTGTCACATGTGTCTCATTAAATGAACTGACATGCTGAGGTAGCAGCATAGGTTATTATTTATAGAGCCCTACTATTTCAGGTATATACATGAGAGAGTGCCAAATACTATGCAGGACTATCCATACTTTTCAAAGCTGTAAATTTGGGCACTGAATATATTCATTTTGGAGAGATAACTGAAAAGGTGAAGCATAATGAACGGAGAAAAAAGGAGGTGAACTATTTGTGAATGCCACCTTAAGGCTCTATTTTGCAGACCACTGCCCATTCATTTCATCAATAAATTGCCCTATTTATCCCATCTAAACTGAAGCCTTCTTGCCCAATGTCCTTGTACTGCACTTGGTCCATTGCTAACATCTCACTCTATGCCAGCAAAACCGATCCAGTAATTACCTAGGACTCATTTGAAGAGAAGAAGCAAGAGCCACGCGTAGTTCCTCATTCTCACAGAAAAGCCCTCAGGGTATGGTGCAGAAATAGAGAATAAGGTAAAAAGGATACAGAGAAGTATTATTACTTATTACCTGTGATTTATTTGGGTAAAAGATAATGCCAATTCTTCAGTTGTCCAAAGTGGGCCACTGTATTTCTAATTATTTTACAAAACAGGGGAGATACCACATAGGACCTAGGTGGCAGAATACGACTGTCATCTTGCCATGATGTAGTTCTGGAAGGTTTATTATCATTTATTAGGGCAGGAAGAATTAAAATAATTGAGATTTGTCCCTTCAATCAAATAAGACTTAAATGTAGCCCTTTTTCTTCAGTAACTCAGTATGACTTAGGAGAGGAAATGCCCTCTGCAGTGACTGAGGTATGATGTAGATCTATACATTGACAGAAATACCAAATAAGTTTCACAACCTACTTCTGATCACACAAAAAATGAGGTGAAATGCTATTTCTTCACAGAAATAGGTTCAAAAGTTATATAGCTTGACCATTTCCTAGTTGACTTACAGATACAAAACACCTTCAAAAGATTGTGAGCAACTGAGAATATGATATGAAAAATCAGATTCAAGCAGTGAGAGCCATGTTATACCTGCAGTAAGGGAAAGAAGAAAATGGAACAAAAAATGCAAAATTGAACACATAATATAAATTGAATAATCATGGCAGTCAGTAAGATCTACAACTATGGCATTACCTAATAGCTGTGCAGACTTGAATGACGTAATGAATTGGGAAAAAAAGAAGAAAAAAACCTACAATTAAGAGAGCGATAGCAGCCAAATTTTGTCTGAAAACTTCTCCCGTCTCCCTCTACCACCTCTAAAGCTGGCTGAAGAACTTTGGCTATTTTTATAGCTGGCCAAAAGTTAGTAGGAAAGCTTCACTCATTTTACTTCAATACTTTTAACTTCACAGCCTTTGGAACAGTTTTGGGGAATTATCCACTTCTTATGAATCAGTGCATTTGAGATAATAGTCAATGTGTTACGTTGAGGTGTAAAAATAAAACAGCATAAAAATGGGTGTGACAGAAAGGGTCTTAGAAAGCCGCCAAGATACGTACAATATGGAGTGTTTGAAAATAGTTAAGAGAGGAGGCCAGGGACTTAATACATATGCTATATGCCTCAGCTCAGTTCTTCCATCTTTGCATACTTGTCTCTTGACTGTATTCAGGTATGGTTTATTCTATGTCCTTATTACTAAATAAAGGAATATCTAAATCAAATGAATCTTCTGTTTCCTATTGCCCTCTGAAGTCCTGAGCATCCTCAACACTCACTGGAACTGAGAAGCCTTTCAAGAGCCACTCTGTGTACAATAACTGTTATTGACATAACTTGCGTTGATAATACAGAGAAAGTCTTCTTTGTGTAGCCAGCGCTGTACCACATACAGTATAAAGGCAGCCATGCCAGATTACATTTGGTGGCTTTTTCTCAAAGGTCTTGAGAAACAACTGTATGTCTTATTTGTCAAGAGAGCTCCAATTGTTACCAAGTCAGAGCTCCAATTGTTACCAAGTCAGATCTTTTTATGAGCTTGATGTGTTGTTTCTGCTTTCGCTGATTAATGAGATAGTGCCCCTTATAGTAGGTCACAAATTGCGTTCTGTAAAAGAGGACATTACAGGTTTACAACTTTTGGGGGAAAAGAAAGAAAAAGCAAAAGCAAGCAAGTGCAAGGCGCAATGGGCATTGACC
This sequence comes from Pygoscelis adeliae, assembly GCF_000699105.1. Lineage (NCBI taxonomy): Eukaryota > Metazoa > Chordata > Aves > Sphenisciformes > Spheniscidae > Pygoscelis > Pygoscelis adeliae. Next base: position 885,676 of record NW_008825098.1, read on the forward strand.
AGCTCTTCCTTTGGGACTCTGTCACTATAGCACCAGGGAACAAATTATCATTTCTCAAAGACTGCTGATATTCTGATCTACAAGGCAGACACATTCAGGGTATTTTCATCAAGGAGTGTTTATCCTCACTGAATCTTGCATGTAAACCTAATAAGGTCTTTGTATGTGTCCCACTATATGTAGTGTCCTTGGGAACAATACAGAGCTTCCCAGCAGCAGGCAGGCTTTAGGTGCCTCTTCATCACTTCTGAGAAAGGATCACTTCAATGCATTAGCAGCGGCATAACAGATGGAGAACCTCTTGAAACCACCTCCGTTACACAGTATACCACACCTACTGACAAGGCGCATTACCTACGTGATATCCATCTGATCTTTCACTACAGAGATTGCACTTTTGTGAGCTGTTAAGGTAGGAATTGCTTTTTGCATCTGCCACAGTTTAGCAATTCTACAGAAACATTTGGTCTTAATTATATGATATGATGGTCAAATATGCTTTCTTTTTAATCACTGCTTGGACGGTTTATTTTGTGTACATTCAATCTAATGGGCAAGTACTTTCAAAAGTAAACATATTAACTAGCTCTTGAAAAACCTATACAAAACATGATTCTAAATCTGCTTGCAGTGCATTAATCAAGTGGCAAAGTAAGCAAATATTGATATGTAATTTAATCTTACAAACTGTCCACAAATAAAGACATACGGCTTCAGACAGAAGGTTTCTGTATCTGGCCCTTGGTCCATAAGCAAATATAAAACCCACTGCCTTGTAAGGCAAGGAAACATGAGTTTAAGAGTGTGCTGCTTAATCATCTGAACTGCAGAAAAAATATGAAAAAATACATCAATAATAGTTTGTAATTAAAGGTGGCATCACTGAGGATGGAGCAGTGCTTCGGCGTAAAGTGACAAGAGGATACAGAAAAGGAAGAGGAAAAAAAGCAGACCCTAATGCCAAAAGCAGCCTCCTGACCAGCGCACTGGGTTTGTGCATCCCGGCTGAACACATTTCTAGACAGGCTGGTAATGTTTGCAGTGGGCTTTAGGGCAAGACTGTTAATGGTAGGGTGTTCAAGATAACATAACCCCACAAGCTGATCTGAAAACAGAGCTCAGCAACGTTAGCAAAATTAACCACAATAAGTAACTGCAAAGAACGTGCTGTAGGCAGAGAAACATCAGCCTCTACTGTGGCAGGAATAAAATGCTTAAAAATATCTTATTCCTGCCTAAAGGGAGCCAGTGCTTTAATGATACACCCTGGCTCTGAGTGACCCTGAAATACATCTGTTCTTTCTGCATCTGAGCTCCTGCTGCTCTGCCATGCCAACCCCTGCACAGGTACAGTGACTCCTTCCACATGGCTCATGTGAAAGCCTGTTTAGAAGTGCAGCTCCCAACAACATAAATCTCTGCTGCAGAGATTCCCCTGCAGGCTGCAGAGACCACGCTGGAGCAGATATCCACACTGCTACCCAAGGAGAACCCACGCTGGAGCAGGTGGATATTCCCTGAAGAAAAAGCCCGCGCTGGGGCAGGTTTATCCTGAAGGACTGCTGCCCATGGAGGACCCATGCCAGAACAGGGGAACAGTGTGAGGAGGAAGGAGCAGCAAAGAGGAGCTATCATGGACTGACCACAACCACCCATTCCCCATCCCCCTGCGCTGTTGGGCAGGGGGAGGTAGAAGAGTGGGAATGAAGGAGTGAAGTTCACCCTGGGAAAAAGCAGTAGGGGGGTAAGGTGTTGTTTTAATTTTGTCTTTGTTTCTCACTATCCAGGCCTATTTTAATTGGCAATAAATTAAATTCATTTTCCCTAAGTCGAGTCTGTTTTGCCCGTGATGGTAATTGGTAAGTGTCTTTATTTTGACCCATGAGCTTTTTCATCATATTTTCTTACCCTGCCTTATTGAGGAGGGGGAGTAACAAAGCGTCTGGGTGGGTATCTGGCTGCTGGCCAAGGTTAACCCACCACACATGCATATTGAAATCATTGTATCCAAGAAAGAATAAGGCTTAAGTTAGAGCCTAGAAATCCAGCTGATGCTACCAGCAGCTTCAAATGCACTACATTTGCTAAGTTTCTCAATAAACCTTAAGATAGTTACACAGCTGGGAAAGCAGTTCTGACTGGGTTTTTGGGTAAAGAGATTACATACCTCCCTTTCACCTCCCAAGAAATATAACTGTAAACTGAGTTGAAACTTATGTTATTTCCTAAAAGAAACAATGATTTGTGGACAATCCTAATTTTTGCTTTAGTTAAACACGCCCCTTGAACTGTAACACATAGGATAGGATAGGCATGCTCTTCTGTCTGGTCAGGGCACTTGTCTGATATTCACATAGGTGAACCACTCATATGTATGATATGATTTGTTACTTTATTGCAAGCTTAAACACAATTTACAACCCTCTGAACTCCTGCCTTATCTGACTCCCAGTTGATAAATGGCACACAGTGACTTCAGATGTTTACTTAAAATAATTTTATTTAAATACCTGTTAAACTATTGTGAAGGTCAAGACCAAGGTGCATAAATCTTCTAGGGACAGAGAGTCTAAAAAGCAATGGAGCTATAGGAAATAAATTCACAATGCAATAATGAGAGATTATACAGTTGAGACCAGTATGATTGATGAGCTTTATCATAGCAAATTTGCAAAAGCTCTCTGATTTCTTTTAGAAAAGGATTATGTGTATCAAAACCTCAGAATTTATTATTCTGATAGGTATCATATAGGAGGTATTTCAAGCATCTTTTAGCATAGTGACAAGAGCCTTCATATCAGGCCAATATGCATTTCAAAGAGTCAATATGCGTTTAGTTTCTTTCATTAGAAGAAAGCTGAATATAGGCAAATATAAAATATTGAAACAGCAGTACTGGATGTGAGTACAAATTAAACACACTCTCCCTTTTCATATGCCACATCCAGGTGAAGACAAAAATCCTTCACTCAAACTAACTTTGGTATTTCTATACTATGAAGTCCCAAATCTAGGAATGATTTTTCATAGAACCCTTAGTTTCTGCAGGAAACAATATACATGGTTGTCTTGCTAGATAATGCATTTTCTGTCAAGTGTATCCACCAGGCCTTAACAGGAATTGTCTCTGTAGTCTATGCCAGAAGGATGCTTTTCTCTACCAGACTGCTCTGCAAACTAAAACCTTCCCGTGTCTTACTTCAGAGCTGTTGCATTCCCTCATTGCTGTGATTTCTGCTGGCACACGCTCTGTCCCATAGTGCCGCTCACCAGTGCTGTTTTGGCAATTGCGTGCATGTGCAAGGCCAAAGAGTCACCTTCCATATACAAAGATTTTAATCATTTCAGGAACTGTGGGTTCCTGAGTGTGCGGAAGGGGTGCGAGAAGGCAAAGCTGGCTGCACAGACCCTTGAATAAATTAGAAGAGCCTCAGAGCTCCTAGAGGCAGTGCAAGCAGCAGGAGCTACCCACACTCTGCCCCTTGCACTGATGCCCTGCAAAAGTCAGAGTTCGGGATGTCTGGAATGAAAAGTCTTACAACATCACTGCCCACAACACAAGACACACATTTCAAAACTGTTCTCTAATTGCACCATGCCTGGCTCCTGCCTGCCTTCCTTACACTTCGCAGACAAACAGTGGTTGACTTTGAAAAAAGCATGCAAAAGACATGCCTCATTAGAGGCTCAATTTTGCAGCGTGCTCAGGGACTCGATGCCTCAAAGCGGGCACTCAGCTGCCTGCAGAACGATGCTCTGTGATGCTATGCGCTAGCCAAAGATGTTAGTGTCATTATGCTCTATACAAAGTGTGTTTGTTGTAATCGAATATGAACCAAAGTTTGGTGCTGCAAAGTGGCAATTTTTCCACCTGCAAACTGTAAACAGAGGCTGTACAAACTGTGAGCCATGGATGAAGGCTTCCTGAAGTCCTTAGGGGAAAAAAACCCTCTTCCAAAAATAACACAAGATGCAAAGCAGCTCTGGCAGGAACAAGGAGAGCAAAAATGGGAAATCAGGTTCCTGAGAATGTCAAGGCATCTTCCCCATCAGTTCTGAATTTGTGTATTTTACAGTGTTGAAATTCACTCTGAATAGCTGAATTTCCTGATTCTCCTTCATGATTTATTTCTAACCATGCATTCTTGTAAGGATTTCTGATCATCAGTTTACCCTGTCAGTTTCGTTTGGAGTTAATAAGGTATGTCATGTGGGAACCGTACCTATCCAATCTACTGTGCTTCTTTAGCCTGTGAAGTACAATACACTGGATTATTACTCACTGACAGGGATCACCATGCAGTGACAGACGAAAAGGCAAGGCAGCAGAAAGGATTTAAAGTAGGTAGATCTGAAGGGTGAAAGGTTGCACCTGGTCTCCGGTATTTCCAGACTGTTGTTTTAAAATGTGTGTAGCGTGTTCACAATTGGAAACGTGAGATGTCAGTTTTGATTCTGGCTTGTTTTTGTGATTGCCAACTATACCGAATATGTTTTTTAAATGGAAAACAAAAGAGAGTGATCATTAGCGGCTCATTCACTGGCACTGGATGTCATTAAATAATTAGCATTTTCCAGTCTGCAGACCTGCAGCATTGACATTTCTGTTATTCTAGGTACAGTAAGAGAATCTCAGTAATGTGTGGTTTGTATAATACATAATAAGTTTGTAGCAAAGCCTTTTCTAGATCCGCTCTACTGATAACATGCACCTTAGATGATACAACTGCATCATGCTACATTGCAAAACAGCATCAGTTCATTAACTGGCAGTACCTTCCAAACACTTGAATCTTGTTGTACACGTTGTTTTAGTCCTTTGTAACAAAGAATTATAAGCTAGAATGAAATAAAAATTGAGCTAAATTTTTGCTCCAGATCTGAATTCATATTTTTCTTGTTTTTTAAAGAAAGATCTTAATGAATTTTCTAATTTTGTTTTTCTGATAGTAGTTATTATTCTTTGATCTTTACATTATTTAAGGAGGATATAATAATATACTAATAATTTAGGCCCCTATTCTCCATGTATTTCTATCTAAAGTAAGTCTAAGCTGATTCCTAATGAACTGTGTTGTCATTTTCACCATATTAAGAAATGAAACTGAAATTTCTAAAAGAAACTGATGGTATTTGGTTCCCAGATGCCACAGGTGTTATTTGGGATCCAGCCTACGCTCGGTTTTTGTTTTGTTTTTTGGGTTTTTTTTCCTCAGCATCTAGGACTTAATGGCAAGGTTGTTAACTGCCTTTAATTAGCAAATTGACTTTACATTCTCTGACATTTTCTTCACCTATTTGTTCCACACTTAGTTCAATGGCAATTAATTTGAAAGCGATAGAAGGTAAGGTGTCATTTTCTGGTTGCATCCGATTGTGACTTTCCTCTTTTTAAAGAAGGAAATATTAACGGCCTGTCGCTGTACATGCATCTCTTACCTTGACCAAATCAGAAGGACCAGATCTGCCATTGCTTTTCTGGTGCTTCCGCTCCACGGCTGCCGGTCACCTCCCCATGCAGTTTCGCGGGAAGGGAATGCTCCCCTTCCTGTCCTGCGCAGGGAAGCCCACAGCAGTTCTTACCAGCTGCATTAGGCTGACAAACAGCACAAGCATTAATTGCTGTCTACATCCATTTATGTGCTAAACCTAGCTGCTTTCTGTCTTTGGAGAAAATTGCATACGAAATCAATAAGCTCAAGGAAAATGGCTATAAAAATACAAGTCTTTAAGTGGAAGGAAAGTAAATTGCCCATGCTGCTCAGGTAGTTTTGGATTTGTTGCCTGTTTCCATATGAGAGATTTCCTTCCCAATAACTTAAGTCTCAGAAATTATTGTTAGTCAGTGTAAGCCTAAAAGTCTGATGCATTAATCTTTATATATGTTCCTTTCTATTGCTTCTTGCTTTATTTATGGAAATCATTTTGCTGGAGTAATACCATAAGCTATACAACTTGTTTTCATGAAGAACTGAAGTTTGAAAAAATAACTCAAAATAAAACTAGACACGAAATATCATTTGAAAGCACCACGTAACAATTACAAATATTTATTACTTGCAGTAAATATTGCCCCAGTTTCTATGTAGGTGAAGCTTTTTAGTACTGTTACAAGCCACTATTTACACCTCTTCTTTATCACTCAGGAGTTTAAAACCTCTCAAGTGCCTCCTCCTTACTTTGTTTCACTGGCCCCAATCCTTATCTAAACATGCTCATTTCAGTGTTAGATAGCAGCATCAACATCCAAATTAATTAGTTTACAAAACACCTCGTAAACAGCTCAGAATACAGCTTTTTACTTTTCAGTAACCTTGTCAAATATTTTACAATAGCTTGCTTATTCTTTGGTTAAAAGTTCAGCATTTATTGTCCTGTGTGTTACATAAGCCTACTAGCCCCAGTTTACATCATGAAATGGTAGCTAAATACCAGATAGGTCCCCCAGAAAAGATGTGAAAGGTCCATTTTTGCTGGATTTTAAGAACAGGTTAGACAAAGACCAGGTGAGGATGGCTAACATACAGCCTTTGCACGAGCTGAAGAGCTGAACTTAGTATCACTCTGTTGTTAGCCTGCAGACTGCTAATGGCCTGTGATCATTAAAAGCTGTTTATAAAATAATCAAAATAATAAAAAGACACAACCAATCACATAAATGGTTCCTACTTCCAGAAGCAACAAATACTTTAAACGGAGGAAAATGAAAGTAAGAAAAGTATGCTCCCAGGCCAGTTATCTTTCCAGATGAGCCTGTAGAAGCTCTCCAGATGAACATGTGGCAAGTTTGAGGTTAAACCAGCAGTTCCCATACCCCCGTACGAGAACTATGAGCATTAAGCACACCAGTCCAGCTGATATGAAGAAACATCTTTCAATGACCAATGCTGGAATATACATTAGAGTTGTAGCAGTAGGAGTTCACATTTTATTAAGCCGGCGAAAGAAGGAGTGCTAAATATTTCCCAGCGCACACGGGTGCTCGCAGATGCTCACCTTGCCACAGGCACCTGACAAAACTCAGTGGAGAAACCACCTGGGCTGGACGAATGTACATTTACTGATGTGAAGAATTTAAATGTAAAAATCCCAACAAGGAATGTAATCCTGCAGCTGGGTTAATCCTCCCCTGTACCTTGTTTGCTACCCGTCATGACTCCCCCAAACCTGGACACACTCCCTCTCCTGACCCACCACCTCTGCTTCCTTTCTGTGTGCCCAGTATCCAGCAGACCCTGTCTACCACTTTGGTGTCCAAGGAAGGAAACCAGCCTGTTTTCTCCAAGCGCTTTGTGCACCAGCCCAGAAATACAATATACAACAGCTTGCAAACTACCTAACAGTCACTGATGGTATGCATGTCTTCATGTGATTCCGAACAGGAAGCATTTTACCACGATCCCATAAAAATACAAACAACAGAGGATTTGATGTTTAAAATTCTTTACTGAATATTTGTTTTGTTCATTATTCAGTATTGCCTGCTATCAAATTTGAAAGAATTTTGTTTTGGTTTGTACAGCTCCTTGCATGATAGGGCTCTGTTGCATGATGAGGATCAATTCCTACATGCTACAGTCATGTAAACAGTAATTAATGACTCAAACGGTTTGTGCTCATCTTTGCAGTGCATTTGGGCTATACAAACATTTTTACAAATGCTGGCAGCTGACAAAATACTGGTAAATCATGAATAATACAACTTAGTTAATAACAGAAAACCAAACACATTGGTTTTATTACAAATCAGCTGTTGGTACTTGCAGAAAGCAGTATCTTTCCCCATATTGCTAATTACTTCAAAACATCAAAGGCTTTGAGCACTCTAAATTTCATAGCTTAATTACTCAAATGGAGAGAGATTTGCATTTCAGGTAGACAGACCCACTGGAATCAGACTGCTGTTACCACTTTATTTTTGACACCTAATTACAAATAAGTACTTTAGGTCAGATGACTGGTTGCATCCAAGATCTGCTGACAGAGCAGAGGGCAGTAAAATAAGGGCAAAGTCAGCTTAAAGCCATCCTTGAGAGCTCCCACACCTTGACATAATTTAGAGTTTTAGATATGTGCAATAATCTTCAGGAAGCAATTATTCTAAGCAAAGATTTTGGCATTTCAGCAGCACCCAAGCCACTCCATCTTCTCACCATGTACTTCTACACCCTCTGAATTAGGGCTTGTCCCACTGCCAAACTGCTCTGCCCAGCTGCAGGCATGTATGAGAGCTCTGCAAGCACGGGGCTCTGCTTGATAATAAGGAAACAAGTATGGAGCAAGAAATGTGTTTCTGGGGCAGTTTGATCAGGAAATCACAGTACAACAGTGAGCTGGGTTAAACTATCTATCCTAACTTACGTTTTCCATTTTTAACATGGGGAGTTGGCATAGTTTCCTAGCTAAGGAAAAAAAAAAGGTGGTTCCAAAGGCAACTTGCAGCCAAGTTGCATTTAAAAATTGAGCCCACCCATTGCGTTAGAGGCACTGCCTTTTAAGGATTAGCTACAATTTCATTTGCATGCTGCAAATTGACAGCCAGCATCCACAGCATGCAAAGTTGCTTAATCTTTCTCTCTAGATGGCAATAACTAGAGCTAGTGGTTAAGCAATGGAAGTTTATTCAAAAGTAACATCTGTTTGCACTTCAGACTTCAAATCGCACTGTTGTGTTTGCTTTCCATCAACACTTTAGTTGTGAAGAGCAGTGGCATTTTGCATAAAATTTAAGAATTTGCTTATGTAAAACACAGAAGAATTACTTGTAAGATTGTGAAGAAAAACCTCATATCAAGTCACATTTTCTACATTCTCATCTATATTTAAAATACATACATCTAATATTCTTTCACTCCTTGTCTCTTTCTGACCTTTTGTTAGACAACATGTACTGCTTTGCACATGAAAAGCGTTATTTCTGCAAAACTAGTCTTCTTCAGTTCTTTTGATTTGTGCTGATCCATGGTACACTGGTTTCATTGACTTCTACTACATGGCACTATGGCATTGATCAAATGATCTGTGCTCATGTGATAATTAGATCCCACATATTCTGCTTGCTGACTAAAAGGCAACTTTTGAGAGTATCACTGGATAACTTGCTCACAGGTCCAGACAAAATAGACTGATATAGTGGCAGTGAGTTTAAAGGAGCTGTGAAAATTATATCAGCTGTGGGTCAGGAGAACATCTTCTCGTTTGCACCAAGAATACTCAGATTAGAGCAGTGGAGATGCCCAAAGTACAGTGGAGGTGAAGGTGGTCCAGAGGAAATTTATACCTGTAACCTGCAGTGGTGATCTGCATGATCCCCCATGCAGCTTTGCTCATGTTCTTTGAAGTCCTTCTTAAGGGAAACGCTGAAGTAAGGAAGGACAAAACTATAAAAGAAGAAAATAAATTTTGAATTATAACCATTTTTAAAAGTTCTTCAGGCTTTGACCAAGATTTCCAAAGGCAACCAGTGAATTTATGTTTCTCATCGGCAACACAGCAAAAGGCCCTGATCTTCAGAAAAGTGCTGAACCACCCAGAATATTTAATATACTACTGTAGGGTCTTGGAAAGCCAAGCCACTCTTGGCATAAAGGTGAAAAACTTAAAAATATCAATTTCATTTGAGTTATACACTCTTCTTTTTCCAGCTGAAAATTTTTGTTTGTTTGTTTTATGAGACCGTTACAGGCTACAGAGAAGGTGGGTGGCATGGGGCTTCCTTTGTTCACAGCTGTGGGGACATTCCCGCTGCCTGTAGGACTATGACATGGTGCAGACTGGGGCTATGTCTGTTTTGTTATCCTTAGGTCAATGTACTTGTACAAAGCTGCAACACTCTCTGGTTGAGTGGCAGAGGAGGGTCAGTACAGGAGCGTGCCATGATCTGGTTGTGTCCCTGTCCAGAACTGAGACTGTAAAAACCAGGAGAAACAAGAACCAGCAGACACCCTCCATCGCCATGAGCTGCCCCTGCCTCCCTGCGCAGGACTCTCCCAGCCTCAGGCCAAGGCTGTCTGTCCCACATCTCCCTGACAGCCAGGAGACACACATCCTGGGCCAACTGTGTCACCAACCCCCTGTGACACAGCCACAACATCACCAGGGCTAGTGCCAGAAACTGGTGGCAGCCCTTTGTAACATGGCCATGACATCACCAGGGCTGTCAGTGCTGCATCAGTGTGACACAGCTATTATCTTCTACCACTCAAGTGAGAAGAAACAAATAAAAAAGAAAAGAAAAGAAAAGAAAAGAAAAAAAAAGAAAATATTTTAAAAAATTAAGAAAAAGGGAAAATAACCCCCAACAACTGGTAATGCTGAGCTGGGAATTTAAGTAGCTGGAGCAGTAATTTAAAGAGCAGCAGCTTAGCAACTGTTAAAAGTGAATTAAAAGCAACAGGTCCTACCAACTGCCTAATGTTAAGATTTGTGTGGTACTTGCTGCTGAGATTTGTGGGTTTGAAGGCTAAATTCTGGAAGAAAAATGCTTTTTGAGTTGACTGAAGGTAATATTTCATATCTTTGGAATGAGAGACATGTCCCGTGCCAAACTCTGCATCCACAAGTGGCTGACAGTGCTGAGGATGTTTCAGCATGGACTGCCAGAGTCACGTCTGTCTGCCCCTGAAATGAACCAAAGATTTTGCTGGGGACTGCCTCATGCTACACACTTCTGTTTGTCACTAGAACAAAATACATAAATTAGCTTCCATCTACTTGGTTCACTGCAGACTATTACATCCTCTTGAGTGACAGGACAAGGGGCAATAGGCACAAACTGAAACACAGGGGATTCCCTCTGAACATCAGGAAACACTTTTTCACTGTGAGGGCGACCTGGCACAGGTTACCCAGGGAGGTTGTGGAGTCTCCATCTTTGGAGATACTCAAAAGCTGTCTGGACATGGTCCTGGGCAACCAGCTCCAGCTGGCCCTGCTTGAGCAGGAGGGTGGGACCAGATGACCTCCAGAGGTCCCTTCTAGCCTCAACCATTCTGTGATTCCTGAAAAAAAAATAAGTGTGTATTTTGCCCTGCAGATCCATGCTTACAGGGATCTACGGAGTGCAGATATTCTCTCCTTTATATTTTTTTTTAATTGGGGGCAGGGTGTGGCTTTGGGGTATTAGGGATTTTTTTAGTTTTCTTTATGAGGCCACATCATCAAGAACTGGCTAATGAGCACTGAAAAACTATAGAAAACATCTCTCCCCTCAGAGAATTATGCAAGTTTCGTGAAATTATCCTTTCTTTTTTAAAATCTTGGGTTCAAACCCTGGCTTGCTCAGAAGAATTCAGATCCAGAACTGGTTAGATAAACTGCTGTGCCTCCTTTCTTCTTCCTAAGTGATAAAAATAAAAATACATGTATTAAAAAAAATAAAACCCAAGACTACCGTTCACACTCACTGCAATTAAAATAATAAAAAATAGTATTTATGTTGTTGAATTTATGTTGTTTACCTGTCAGGGAAGCAAACAGACCCTGAGAAGGTCCATGGGCATAAAAATTTTTTTCAAATAAGGGGCTTATTGTGTCTTTCCCTTCCGACTGAACCACATTGCCTTGTCAGAGGAAGAGCTCAGCGCAGAAACTGGTGCTTGATTAGGCATAATTTTTGCTTTGCTCTTGCAGTTCACCTTTAAAAGTTGAGAGCCATTGCTTTTCATCAGGTATGCCAGAAAGTGCTGGAAACAACGCTCTATGCTGTCTGTTGCAGATCCTTCCTCAGAGTCAGCAATTGTGCAGCTATCTCTCCACTCCCATGTCCCTGGGGATTTCTCAAGGACAGGTGGTCTATTTTTCTCTTTACAGTGTCCATATCCATCCTAATTAGTTTGAACCAGGCTATATGGATTAACGAGATCCCCTCAGTAAGAAGCTTTGCAGAAAGGGTGACCTCCCACCCTCCCAAGTTGTGTGTGTGTAAGCTCAGTCGCAGATATCTGGAGCAGTGTACATGGTAGACCTGCATTCAGAAATGGCACAGGAGACTACTGTAATATTTTCCCTTTAATCTCTAGAAACCAGACACCGAATTTTTCCTTTACACAATTTTATACTAGCATAAATGTCACCAAAGTTGACAAAAAAAATTTCTGATATCACATGACAGGAGAAAACGGGTCCCTAAATGTACCTTCTGTGGACTTCAAGGTTTTGGTCTGCTGCTTGTAATACTCAAATTATCCTGCCTTCTCATTGCCATATCCAGTTTACCATAATTAACATGATGCTTTTAATCATATAAACGCTATTGACTTTTTTCTGTTGTAATCATTGATTTCAGCCTACCTTCTGGAAGTTTTGACTGCTTTTATAAGAAGACTATGCTGCTGTGGCAGAAACTAGATTTGTTTTAATAGGATACCAAAACACGAATGCAGACAAATTGGAAGCTCTAGGTCTGCAAAGATTTCCAGTGACAACACTTTTGGGAAACTTGATAAAGTGACATGTGAAGTAGTGTTGTTGGAAGCTGATAAGGACTAAATGCAAAGACAAAAAAGCACAAAGTGGGATTGTTAAATAGAACGTACGCGCAGTTCACAAAAAAGGTGAGGTTTGAGAGGACATCAAAACCATGGCCCTGAAGTGAGTTCAGACTTTTGTATTCCACCATGATTTCTACTTAGTGCTAAGATCAATGGGATTTTACAATGGCTGTTTTAGAAGTTTCCCGTAACAAAAATGCTGAGTTCTCACTATGCAGCTGATTTTACTATCCTGGCTATTCTGCAGAATAAATCTCCTGAGAACAGATTTTGCTTCCCATTACCAGTCAGGATAACTCCAGGCTTCAGCAAAATTATCCTGGATTGACACCAGTGCCAGTCAGATCGCGGTATCTTGCCTGAAAGTCACTGTCTTCAGGAAATTTTCTTCTGTTTGTAATAATTTTTATTTTGAATTGCCATTCAGTTTTACCAATTATTAAAAAAAAAAGAAAAAACAAATCTTTCTCCTTCCCTTTATTGTTCTCAAAGCTTCTACTCCTAATTCTGTACTCTGCGCTGGGTAAAAAACTGGCTGGACGGCCGGGCCCAGAGAGTTGTTGGGAATGGAGTTAATTCCGGTTGGCGGCCAGTCACGAGCGGTGTTCCCCAGGGCTCAGTTTTGGGGCCGGTCTTGTTCAATATCTTTATCAATGATCTGGATGAGGGCATTGAGTGCACCCTCAGTAAGTTTGCAGACGACACCAAGTTGGGCAGAAGTGTTGATCTGCTGGAGGGTAGGAAGGCTCTGGAGAGGGACCTGGACAGGCTGGATCGATGGGCCAAGGCCAACTGTATGAGATTCAACAAGGCCAAGTGCCGGGTCCTGCACTTTGGCCACAACAACCCCATGCAGCGCTACAGGCTTGGGGAAGAGTGGCTGGAAAGCTGCCTGGCGGAAAAGGACCTGGGGGTGCTGGTTGACAGCCGGCTGAACATGAGCCGGCAGTGTGCCCAGGCGGCCAAGAAGGCCAATGGCATCCTGGCCTGTATCAGAAATAGTGTGGCCAGCAGGAGTAGGGAAGTGATCGTGCCCCTGTACTCGGCACTGGTGAGGCCGCACCTCAAATACTGTGTTCAGTTTTGGGCCCCTCACTACAATAAGGACGTTGAGGTGCTGGAGCATGTCCAGAGAAGGGCAACGAGGCTGGTGAAGGGTCTGGAGAACAAGTCTTATGAGGAGCAGCTGAGGGAACTGGGGTTCTTTAGTCTGGAGAAAAGAAGGCTCAGGGGAGACCTCATCGCTCTCTACAACTACCTGAAAGGAGGCTGTAGCGAGGTGGGTGTCGGTCTCTTCTCCCAAGTAACAAGTGATAGGACGAGAGGAAATGGCCTCAAGTTGTGCCAGGGGAGGTTTAGATTGGACGTGAGGAAAAATTTCTTTACTGAAAGAGTAGTTAAACATTGGAACAGGCTGCCCAGGGAAGTGGTTGAGTCCCCATCCCTGGAGGTATTTAAAAGACGGGTAGATGAGGCGCTTAGGGACATGGTTTAGTAGGCATGGTGGTGTTGGGTTGACGGTTGGACTTGATGATCTTGGAGGTCTCTTCCAACCTTAATGATTCTATGATTCTATAATTATTAAACAGGTCTTCCTTATGCTTTTTAGTAAAGGTACTTATGTTACAAGGATATATTTCTTACCTACTTTTGATTAAATGATGCTCAAGTCAAAGCCTACTGAAGACAGAAAAGCTCTCTCTTTGAAAAAGTGTATAAAAATTTTATTACTACAAAATACTGCACATATGATGTAAGTTTGCACTGTATTTCCCAATGTTCTTCTTTTACTCCCACCACAGTGGACTGTAACCACATCTGTCTGTTATACCAGACATAAATGCATGTTAGTTTATCTGCATTTTAGCTGTCCTCTCCTGAATCTCATCTAATCTGTTAATTTCAGGTTTGTGATGAGAAGCCCCAAACTGCATACATTTCCGACTGCACTCTTCCCGAGGCTGCCAAAAAGCTGTTGCTCGGAAAGAAGAAAAAGTTATTTATTTCAGTCACTCATTCTTAACCTTAGCAGGCCAGGCTAAGCTGCACTAGGGACATTTACTTGTGTAGAAGGCTTAGCCAAATGTGGAAACTCATATACCATATTACATCTGTATCATAGATATTACTCCCTAATACACTAAGGATGGCAGAGTTAGATAAATGTTATTTCTTTATAAGACAACTTTCTTTTTTATATCTATCTTTGTGGGTTTTTTGCAACATAACTGTAGAGTCTTTTAACCCTTTCACTCAGTATACCTCCCGCTAAATACACCACACTGACATCATCCACTAGTATTTCTTCTAAACCAACAAAGCTGAAGGAATGAGTGACACAGATAATTCAATTGTTAAATATTAATTCTCTTTAAGCAGTCTAAACCAGCCATGGTCACTTCCAACAGGTTACATGAATCTGATGCTGTACTCCATCCTTGCAACCTCTCTCCTGGCTGTTGCCACACCAACGTGCCAGCTTGAAGGTGATCAGCTATATTTGCGCTATTTTACAGGGACAGCATTAGGAGAGCAGGAAACAGTGCT
The DNA here is from genome assembly GCF_000699105.1 of Pygoscelis adeliae. Taxonomy (NCBI): domain Eukaryota; kingdom Metazoa; phylum Chordata; class Aves; order Sphenisciformes; family Spheniscidae; genus Pygoscelis; species Pygoscelis adeliae. The sequence continues at coordinate 900,714 of NW_008825098.1, forward strand.
GACTGACTACCCCATCAAGTACCAGTGCTGGGATTCATGGGACACACCGCAGACAAAGTTTGCCATGAATGAGGGGAAAAAGCACTCTGGAGAATGTAATGATATTGTAATAACACCTAGTTTGGATGATATAATGCCTTTCATCCAAGTGATCCATAGCATTTTACAAGCTAAGTACAGTACTACTTCACCACATCGACTGTAACACTTAAGTCATTTAAGAGTGTAAAATAATATTGCCAGTAGTTCCTGACAGGAGGTTTTGGGGAATAACTGAAACTGCCTATTGAAATGGGATGCAATTAGAACAAAATACATCAAGAGATATTTGACCAGAACCTGAGCCAAAACAGCCTTAATTTTAAAGAAGAATTGGAAACTAATATCTCCTCTGCTCTCCCATAAGATATTATTTTACAATGCAGGACAAGAACTTCAAGTGATGCATCTATGACAGCAGGCTACAGCGTTGATGGGGAGACAATATACAAAAGTAGTGTGAAATCTGAGTCACACACTTTTTTTTCTCCTTCAGAAGTACATCCATTGCAGAAGAAGCCAGAAAAAAATGCCCTCTTGCAATGATGCTTAATTCACAGAATGTCCTAGGAACCATGCCTGGAGGTACCACTGAAGAAAAATTCAGCTTGTTCCTCTGAATAAATAAACAACCAAGCTGTAATCACAGCAGTTTTCTTAGTTCATACATTCCAAGAAAATTTCTAATACATTGACAACGTGGTGGCTCCAATACTGTTAAGCTGGTGGGTATCTCAACAAGAAATTTTTGTCGTAGGTACATGTTTGTACATGCATACATGTGTACCTGTCTACTCACATAAGACAAAAGAGAGGTTTAAGGAAAGGATGTTAAGGAACATGTACTATTGGTTTTACATTACCAAGATAATATTAAAAGACAAAAATATATAGTTGTTATACACTGGACAACAGAAAAAAATGGTCATTGCTTTGAGAAGGTAATTGTAAATCCCTGCTTCAAGCTTCTTCTTGCACTCAGCCCAAGCTGCCCCATTCCTGTCTCTGCAAGCCTGGGGATAGCCAGCAAACCCCCCACTGAGGGCTCTGGCACAAGTGCCTCGCAGCATGAGAACTCTGCAATAACTTTGACCACTACTTAAAAATATATACTTATGGCCTGGCAGCTTCTTACATGCTGTAAGAAGCTTTTACATGTTGTAACTTGGGTGTTGTAACAAGTTTGCAGGAGGTTTGCAGTTACCTCTGTTGTGATATGCTGCCACTGCATGTCATCATCAAGACAAGATAACAAAGAAAGACCGTATGAAGGTCTTTAAAATTCTGGTGAAAACAGGCCATGCTATCCCTGAGGTAAAAGCCACCCTGGAGTTAATAACCCTAGATTTCTCCTTTAGCTAAAAAAAAAATATTCATAATTCTGCCTTTCATACCCATTGCTTGATTTTAGACTTTATTTTATTTTAAATGTATGCCTGTAATTTGTAGTCTAAGTATAAACTACCATATTACATATATACTTATTTATGCTGCAATATAATACAGAGCTGTTGTCTGACACAGCTGATTGAAATGAAATACACCATAAATTTAAAATGTCTGTATTTACTGTGACAGTTAAGGTGTTTGCGTTATGCAGAAGAAATAACAGAAATCATAAACTGCATTTTAAAAGCCATGGTACTTTTAACCATGGAAAATATCTGATCCACAAAAGAATGAAACTCCACTGTTTAAACATGAAAATCCAAATGGTCTTGTTTCTTAAAAATCTAGTATTGATTTCAGTGAAGTCAAGTGTCTATTGGCTTTAATGACTCTTTGACTAGAGAATTCCTTGGGTATTTCAGAAAGTAAAAAATATAAACACAAGCACTTCAAAGGCTGAAAAACAGGTCAAGTCCCCCCACTTATTTTCTGCTGTATGTCACATCCACATAATTTTTTACAATTATTATGGAAAAGGTTTCAAATATGCGTCCAACAATTATGAGATACATACATTATAGAATGCAAACTGTTTTCCTTCCTATCACAGACTTAATGCTAAATTAATATCAGGGGAAAACAAAACAAAACAAAACCAAAAAACCACAACAAGAACAAAAAAAAATCCGAAAGCAAAACCACAAGAAAACTTACTAGTCCTGAAATTTGGTATAATGTTTTGTGTTAAAAGTCTTCTTGAGAAGATGTTGCACACAGATTTCTTAACCACCACAAATGTAACTCTAAAATTAAAGTTAATTTCAATCCATGGACCATCAAAGGGGAAAGACAAGACAATGTCTCTGTAAACAGCCACGCTCTCCAAATCATGTGAAATCCAGCAAACATTTATATTCCTGAAGCTACGGAGTTGTTCAAGCTAACCCTGACCTTCCAGATACCTGGGCAAACATACCAAACACTGAAAAAATATATTCTACCAGGCTTTGCTACAAGTTCAAGGGTCTGCACAACTCAATATGACTTTGTGCTCTTGAACCTTTTGGTTTCCTCCATATAAGGCACCCCTAGTCCTGACTCCGAAGACCCAGGAAAATCCCCCAGTGCTCTAGCTTCCAAGATGCTTATTCCTATCAGAGCTAATCATGAGTATAATCTTAAACTTAATCTTAAACTCTGACCTGAATTTGATACCAGGGTCCTTAAGAGGCAGATTAATCACATGGGGGATCTTATTCTCCCTGTTCAATGAAATAAATGAAATACCAAATTTAGAAGCTCGATTGCCCATAAAATCACACTGTAACCAAGATAACACTCCAAACTCCAATGAGAGAGACACGTATCCCAGTAGAAGTCTTCTTTCTGTCACATTTCCAGAAATCAACCTCAATAACACCAAACATTTTCAGCTTACTGGTGTATTCATTACAAGAATTAAACAAGATCAGCATCCCGACCACAGTTCAAGTGGTTGATGCAGGCTTATAAGAAGCAGTGAAAAGTGAAGCCACAGGAAGAAACACCTTTTCTTCTTTAATTAGGTGAAAATGAAAGATGTACAACAACTTGGTGCATTTCAAGGTCTTTGGGGGCTTGACTGGAAGGCCACCCACTCTAATGATTTCCTGCTGTAATTGCACAAAAAGGAGTTTCCTCCTTATTCATTTGCATCTCTTTCTTGTCCCACTTTTTTCAGTGAGATGATTTAGCACCAGTGTCCACTGAATAAAAAAAAAGCCTGATTAATATGCAGCAGCTGACATTATAGCATGTACATTCATGTTAGTGATGGAAGAGCCTCATGTAATTGGATCAGAAATTGAATAAAATAATGAAAAATTTAACACGGCCTTTGTCTTTATATGTTACAGTGGGATGGCTGGGAGGTCAGCGAGCGGGAAACAACTCGGGGCATTTTATATTCTTTTCTGGTAAAAATTTGTTTAACACAGGCCCATGATTAAAAAGAATATGGTATCCCACTGCGACACAGAGGTACAAGAGAGGGAATAATAAATTGGTGGCATTGACAAGGTGTCATTTATTATCTGCTTTAAAATGTCAGGTCATGTCATTGCACTGAAATATTTTCTGTCTTGATGTATGTCTTACAAAGCAAGTTCAATGTTTGGCACTTTTCGATTTCAATAAAAGAAAACAGCTTTTAATCTGGAAAGCATAGTAACCAACAGGAAAATAAGGTCAATTCAAGGCTCCTATTTGAACATTTTTTCACAAGCCTCTCAAAAAAACATATTCTAAGCGGCCTAGTTCATCACGGAGCCCTGTTCTTCCTCACAGAGCCCTGGCTGGCTCTCTGCCCTTTGCTTTTTCCTCTTTTTTAAAAAATTAAGTATGTTTCTGTGATTTCAGCAGCAAAAAGTCAAGAAGAGAGAAACGTTCATTTCTGTAGAACTTGAGTGTTGTGATAAATAAATCAACTTTTCAATCATGGAAACGTTTAAGGGAACATTTCCCAGGCTGACATTAACTACATGCTGGAAACACATGTGAGGAATTAAAGTAAGTTATGAAATTATATTGATGACAAAATCCATTAAATAAACCAGACATCTTATAGGAGAAGAGAGTGGTTATTATGTGTGTATTTTTTGCATTAGTGGAGAATAAACAGAGATGAGTGAAATCCTCATTGCAGAAGCCTTTTTTTTCCCATAAATCTATCAGAAACATGGAAGCTGGAGAAGTGGGGGAATGGACTGATAATGACAGAACACAATGCAATTTCAAATTAAGTCACAAATTTCACTCACAGGATGCATTTGCGAAAAATAAAATTAAGACTAAAAACACTAGTCAAGGGTCACAGAAAAAACTGAAACTTGCTCCTACAAAGTGCTCACAAACACACTTCCTAATGAACCTGAGCGTTAGTTACTGCTTGAACCTACCCTCCAAGAAGTACTTTATGTTATTGTTTGGGAAACATGCCATGAATAAAAGCAAAACGACAAGGCTGAGAGTCAGCAGCAGCAGATTAAAACCCAAGTCATTTGACATTTTTATGAGTAGGTCTAGACCAAAGCACCATGGCTCCTCACTTGCCTGGTCCTTGAGACACAAAATAGCTGAGGGTAGGAGTGGAAAGGGAGAGAAAGCACCCTATGTACTTATGGGCAGAGCAGCGGATGACTCTGTTTTGCTGGGGCTGTTGGAGGGCTGGCTGTTGCCAGAGCAGTATTAACTGAGTAAGCATCTAGAAAGTCCTGTTGCGTTTGAGTCTATGTGCAAGTCCACCTTTTGCAGTGTTTTTCTCTCCTCCGTTTGTTTGCACAGCCCTCAACTTCAGGGCAGCATCATTGCACAGGGCTTTGAACTTTCCTTCACAAACTCAGCAGCAACATTTGCACTGGTAAAAGGGTGTGTTTCCCGAAAATGAAAGGGATGGACTATGAAGATCCCTGGCTTGGCAGGACGGGCATGCAACAAGCTGAAAAAACGAAGGGTGAAAGGGTTTTGTTCCTTCCCCTACCCAGTTCTTACTGGATCCTGCTTCTCTAAGCTTTTTTCTAGGTCTTTTCCTCCATCAGTAAGATACATTCAGCTCATCAGTCCCCAGGTAGATCCTAAATCCAGTTTCTTCCAAAGGACGTTACTTAATATCTCTGGCCCACTATCTCCACCAGTCATTGTATATTTATCCAGAGGAAAATTTGGAGATACAGCAAGTAGTACCATAAGAATGAAGATCCTAGGGTTGTGACTAGGCTTTATTCTGCTTCTTCTGTACATCAGTAGAAACACAGAATAACTCCACTGAAATCAGCAGCTGCTCTTGTTTCCTGTCATCTTAATGAAGACCAGATCCTAGTCCATCAAACCTCTGTTTTTCCAGTTCAACCACATCTCAGCATCAGTAATTTTCAGTCTCTTCTTACCACAACTCCTCTGGATTTATCCCCAGAATTCCAGGAGGAAAACATTGTGGTGGGAGGGATGGGGAGGAAAATTTTTAAGGAACAGGATGAAATTGCATACAAAAAAAAAAAATCTGTAGCAGGTGTGCATTAAAAAATAATAATAATAAACCAATTTGGACTCGCTTCCTGGGCAATAACTGCTTTCCACGTTAACAGCTGGTTTGTATGATATAATACTGTAAAATCTAATTTATGATCAGCACCTCACAGAGCACACAGCAAGTTCTCTTACATTTTTCATATTTCTGTAGTCCAGCTAGATTTTTTTTACATCACCTTGAGCTGAACGCCTTGAAGACACTAGAAAAAGCAAGCACCTTGAGTTATGTGGCAATGTTTCATTTCAGCTATTACAGTACAATTGTTTAGACTAGTAGAGTAATAAATGGCCCAATTGTTCGCAAGGGACTAGGGATTGTCGGGCAGGGGGGATTATTGCTGTTGTCTGTGGTTTAGTAGCTAGCATTTTGATTCAATGCCCAATACAGATTCATAATTAAAATTTAATTTGTGTGTGAGCTTGCGAGAGAGAGACAGACAGAGAAAATATGCATGCGTTGTACAGATGATGGGGAGAGAGAGATTTTTCTCTGCGTATGGACTGGTTCCAGTGAGGGATTCAGGAAGTTTCTAGTGAGGTGGCACAGCAGAGAAGCTTGAGACTGAAAAAACTCTAATCTCTAGGGTTAAGAATCTATTACACTGCATGAAAGATCATCCAAAATACATGCCTAGAGGGCAGGCAGTTACCTAGAACTAGCTACTAGGAAATATTAACCATACAGGTGCTCAAGAAATCTCACCTCTCCAGAGCTTAGGTACCTGCCTTAAGGATGTCAGAGAAATGCCTTCATTCCCTTCAGGATACCGATCTGGGAATCCATTCCTGAAAGTATTAACCTACTCCTTGAACAAACCTACTCTGCTCACTCCTTTTTTATACTCCTGGAGGAAAAGGAGTTGCTTCTATCACTCAGTTTTATTCTAATAAACTAGAAATTGAAGTTACATCCTTTTTTTTTTTTTTTTTTTGAAAAACATGCTGTGATATTTATATAAGACTTCTGTCATTTAAGTGATGGGATGCTAATACTAAGTTTTCCCACAAGATATATTTCAACAGTCTTATCCCACTTATTGAAATAAGTGCAAGTTTTACCATGAGCAGTGTTAGCAAGATCTTACCACTACTAAATGCAGTGCACCAGGAAACATCTTTTACACTAAGTAAACTACCAGTAGGATAGTTTATTTTATACTTCAGTCTGGGAATATTTTACATTACTATTGAAACAGTGAATGTCACAGGAAGGCAGATGACCTGTCCTCATTTTAACAGCAGGAAGTATTTGGCATCTATTGCCTGCAAGGAAGCTGTGATGGAGGGAGCTGCTGCCATAGATGTGCATGTTCCACAACTTCCAAAACACACAGACACACTCATTATCACCGCTAACAGCTCATTCGGCGTTAGCAGCGGTAAGATACTGCTTCTCCACTGCTGTAATCATCTGTTGCATGTCCATAAACTCTTTATTTAATAGAATTTCACTTATAAATTAGAGATCATTCAGACTTTCCTGCAATATTTTCTGACAGACAAATCATAAAAACTAAAACAATTACGATTTACTGATGTGCAGCTATAGCGTTGGACATTATTACCTTCTCTTAGATTTATTG
>NW_008825098.1:907818-910771 GCF_000699105.1 Pygoscelis adeliae
AACTGAATTGCGCAGGCTTCAGAGCATACATGTCTTACCCCTTTGCCCATCACTGACCAGATTATGTCCCAGGGTGTGTTCTTTGTGAGTCTTTAAGTTCTCAAAAAGATACGTGATTGACATAATAAAGGGGCTTGGTTTTGGTTTTAATGATAATGGTGATATACACAACTTTTTCCCCTCCTAACTGATGTCAGCTGAATAACTTATTTTTCTAACATATCAGACTCCTTTTTCTTTCTTTCTTTCTCTTTTTTTTAAAACAAGCTTTCTAGGACTGAGAATTAAACAGTGGTCTATGCATCTAGGGGATGCCACTTGCCTGCTTCTACCACTTGCTCAAAGAAGTATTTTTTAAAAGCTTTCATAAGAATGAAAACAAATAGCTATGAATATCGGCAAAAAGGAATAAAAAGGAGTTGTAAACAGAACTGTTGAGCAAGAGCCCAAAGTTAAAAAGGAGACTTTTTTTTTTTTAAGTGGAAACACATTTCTTTTATATAGATTTCAATTAAATACTTTGTTCCATCCAAACCCAACTATTTAGTTTCATATTTGGCCTCTTAACACTAGTGAAGCTACATTTTGGCACTTTAAAAGTGATTTTGAAACATCTTGGACATTTCATTCCGAAATGGCCAAAATTATGTTCTTTGCCTTTCCTAAATTTGTGTTTTCTGCAAAAGTCATTTGCAAATCTAGGTGAAATTCCTCCAATAATTCTAATCCCCTGGAATCCTAATACTTAACATATAAAACTGTGCCTGTTTGGTTGCAAATAGTTTTTTCAGCTTTTCTTTAGTTCTAACAATAAGGTATTTCAAATATTATTGAAAAACTAGGATGAAAACTTGGGTTTGGAAACAAATACATCTAACTCCATAATCTTACTAACATGGCTTCCAAAAGCAACAAAACCATAATATTTGAACAAACCTGAGATGTCTGCTTTCTCAAATTCCTACTGTCAAAATTCCGGAAAAATTTTACTTGAATATGCTATTAGAAACCGGCTGTAAAACAGTAACGCTATCAGGTAGAAGTAAACAATCTTTTTTTTTTTTTCTCATAAATAATTTCCACACCTTTCCTCTGTTAGTCTAGATTTCACAAACAGTAGCATATCTTCTGGTCATTAAAACACAAATATTCTTTTAAAAGAAGACACCAAACCTTTGCAGATTATAATCATATACACAACATTCTAAGTGTTTTAAGAAGTGTTTTTATACAAATAATTATTCACATTCATATAAAAGCATCATGCTACAACACACACAAGGGAAAGGTGTAATAAGCTTCTAGCATCATACTTGACAGTTTCAGTCAAAGTATATGAAAGGTACATTAGTTGCATTGACAATGCTGAAATGTGCTCTTATTTTGTAGTACCATCTCTTGATAAAACAAATTCTCTTAAAATACAGCATTTTTTATCCAGATACCAAAATTGAGGCAGATAATAATTCGCACATTTTCTTATTATTAATGACTGTGTCCAGTATATGAATGTACTGACCCTGCCATTTCCATGTTTGCATCTATTTCAAAAAGATAACTTGGATCTGGGGGTTTGGTGGCCCTCTCTCCCCTGTTTTCCCTCCTGAAAGAGCTCACCATAGAGGAGGTGGCAGGGAGATGCCCTCTCTTAACCAAACTGGGACATGGCAGTGACATGGGAGCATTCAAGAGAGCACTCACGGGTGAAGGGAGGCAGCTCTCAGGGAGCAAAACTCACCATATTGGGAACGTGAGGTCCCAACAGAGAACAGAATGCCAGAATGAAATGCCACAAAAAGAGGTCAAAAAAAGTCTCCTTTTATTGGAACCAGAGAAAGTACCTAAAGATACTGATAAACAATCATGTCTAACTTGGCAAGATCCAAATACAGCCTGGTGAAAGTTAAGATGAGTTATTTTATATTTTTCCTCACCCTCTTAAGTTACTGATAGTCAAGACCAAAAGCAGCTATATGCCATAATTTCATTTTTCAAAACAGAAGCCTACTCTTGAGCAACTTTGGTATTTTCCAAGAATAAAATTCACTTCTGTCAGGCACTGTAAGGCAAAATAATCATTTAAGAATAATGTAATAAGCAGCCCTTGAGCTGTACAGCATGAGAAAGTTCTTCTTAATTACATGTTGGTTGTTTTTTTTTTAATAATTACACCTTTTGTTAAAATAAACTAGAGGGCTTGGTTTTGGGGGTTTTTCTTTTTATGCTACGAGAAATGACAGAGCTACTACCAACCGGGGCAGAATCCCACCAACTGCAAGATCACAGCCTAAAGGAAAAAAATTTAACATTTTTGGAACAGATCCAGAAGAACTAGTCTGAGGTAAATTCTTTTGTCATTCATCAGAACCTAACTGAAGGGCACAGATTATACCTGTCCATAAATTCCTCAAACTTTTTATAAGCATACGAAGGACTGACTTTGATCTTATATTAAAATAAATATTCATGAATCATAGTGCTGAATCAAGTGAAGAATAACTTGGTCCCAATGACACTCTTGGAAATCCAGAACTGCTCTATTAATTTCAATAAAGTTGTTGCAGTTTAACATTAACACCAAAAAGCTGAGAACTGGGGCTGCTGGAGCATACCTGCTTAAAAGGTGTCTCATAAGTCAGTGATTAAAGTCTCACAAACACTGGTTTTCCTCCAGAATAATTCCACAGGGTGATATTAAAAAATCTTATTTTGTACCAGTCTTTGTATAAAAGTCTGATGGCAGCAAGTAAATCACAGCAGGAGGACGGTAATTTAAAGGGGAATGCAGGGGATTGCCAGCAGAAGTGGTTGCACTTCAGTGCATCTCCAAGTGGCTACTGCTGCTGTATTAATAGCACAAAGGCAACACAAAGCATACTTGCTGGTGAATGAAAAGTACACTAGAGACTTGAAAAACGTCAAAACAAAATGGTAGCAGGATATTTTTCCCAAC
>NW_008825098.1:910825-918263 GCF_000699105.1 Pygoscelis adeliae
CAACCCCAGCAGCTGGCTTGCTGAGCAGTCATCTGTAACCAAAGGTAGTGTGTTTCAGCAGATCCCTTAGCCCACAATCTCAACAAGCACTGCCTTGTTGGAGAAAGCAGTGAAAACCCGTCCGACGTTTGCTGCGGCTGGACTGGGTAACAAATATGAGCAGCTGTTAAGGAAGGTCGATGAGATGGAAACCCATGCAACCAGAACTGGGGCATGCTGCAAAGAGCCTATAAAAGAACTGAAGCAGCGAGCAGCAATCCCAGGAAGCACGGCACGGGGGATGGAAGCCATTCTGGGTAGCATTAAACTGCTGGAGAACGGTATCTGAGGGGGATAAGCATTAATGAATCTTTAGACGTAGAGAAGTCCAATTGAATGCTAACTAAATACATGCTCCCTGCTGACAGCAATATCCTACATATCCTACCACCATGATGAAAACTGTCAGTGTGAGGCCTAAAGAAAATTTTCTGCTCAAAGCAGTAAAATCTTAAGTACAGCTGTTCAAGTCCCCAAATTGATAATAAGGTCTAACTGTACCAGGAGCACTCCCAGGAAACACTGGGGCACCTGTGCTTCGTGCTTCTGAACCAGGCAGGACTACTATTCATCTGGTTCTGAACATCCTTACTCCTTGCCTTTTAATGACATACATAAACACACATACAAAATACTACAAAATCAAACCACCTTACAATCTACCACTTTACATAAAAGCTAACGAACATCCTGGGACAATTTGTATTTCTGGTGAGAAAGAGTAAGGAAGAACAATACTGCAGAGGTCCACAACCCCTCCAATCATCATCCCAAAACTCATCAGTGGTCAAGTGATCCAAGTGTAAGAACAAATGAACCGAAACTAATTCTTGTGCAAAGGAACAGGTCAAGACAGATGCAACACTACTGTGTCCTATTGCCCTAGCCCTTGTGCTAGTCTGACATAGGCAGGTACAATTTAAGCTGAGTGCTGATATGTACAGTCCACTCACATGGACACCACATAATTTTGTTAACCAGATATTTATAAGGTGAGAGAATGCCCATTTATGTATACAGTCATCCAGAAATTGATTTGCACATACAAAATACTGCAGATGGCACATACATGAATTTCCCGAGCAAGACGCCATGATAAAATACAAAACAAAAAAACTCAGGAAATGTTACCAGTCAGATCACAGTAGTCTGAATTTTAAAATGACATTTCAAATTTAACACTCAATTTTCTGCAAGAAGTGGCTTATTTTTTCTTTTAAAAATACTTATAAAATTCAAATCAGTTGGTAAGAGAAGTGCCTATTTATTCAAGAGAGAACTCACTTCTTATATGACTAGCATGAAGACCATTCACAATTATGCAAGCTATCTTGTAAGCCTTCATGTTTCAGTTTATAAACTAACCCTGATCTATCTGGGATTAGAAATAAAAGTGTGACAGGCAGAGGATCTCCGTTAATGATCCCCATTACGGAAGGCTGCCCTCTGAAAAATCTGAGAAAATATTCATCTGGAATGTCAATCCTATATTTTCAGTTTGCTTCACAAAGGTATCACTGCTTCCAAAGGCTGACTGGGTAAGGCACGATATTGCAGCAACAGAGGTAACAGAAATACTTCTTATTTTCTGATAACCATCTGTATGGGGCTTTCTATTCAAGTATTATAATATTTCGATTTCAGATATCTTTGCATAAAATCTTTTACTGACTATGTGAAATACCGCTTTAGAATTGTTTGGGTGATAATAGCTCCCCCCCCCCCTTTTTTTTTTTAAACAGTTTCTGAGCTTCTGACTTTTTTTTTTTTGGTCCCACATTGAAATGAAAACTAAACCTTTACAATATCCAGAAATCAGAACCACAATCTCTCTTCTCTGTTTCTACAGAATGTCAGAGTCCTTTGGTTCAGGGCTTCCCTCTCCCACTTTTTGTCACATATATAAGAAATGGCCAGAAATCAACAAAGAGGCCAGTAAAGCACACAGAGACTAAACAGTTCTCCAGATATCACTGCAAAAGTCAAGTGTGCAGCCGGGAAAAAGAATGGATTTCTTAATTAACGCTATGTTGCTTTAATTATTAACCAGTGATGTCCATCCCAAGACCCACACAAAGCAAAAAAGGTGATAACAAAATCTAGCTGAGATATTGTCCATATTTCCATGACAAAGCACTAAATAACACTTGTAAGGTGCTAAAGCCAAACCAACTGCAACCGTTTTCATGCAGGGATATGTAGAGTTTGATTTATCATTACTTAACATCTGTTTCTAAGTTAAAAATTAGACCTTGTAAAATGTTTACTTTCGTAAGTAACTTAAAGCAAAAGAAATGAGCAAAGTAATGTTAATAACAGTGCAGTTTTAACTAATAGAACATACTAAGGGGTACTAAAGGGAACAAATTACAATAAAACTTTCATCTAATCTTACCCAATGGATAGGAAGAACAACGGTCTTTTCTACTTAATGTTTTCTTTTGGAAGAAAAATCGTGTAATCCAAGTCTAGCTTTTTTTGCCTACGTATCCTTACTTCAACTTCTGCCTAAAGAAAATACAGGTTTATTTAGGCTGCAGCCTAGTTTTTCCAGTCTGTTTATACTTTTCTCTATTGAAAATTTTATTTGAAAAATATTTAGCATTTACAGGTTGTGACTATACAGCAAATCCGTGACTCCAACTAGGAATTACAGATCCTGGGGTAGAAACCAGCAAAGCTTTACTGAAAGTCCCTGACATGGATCATTCTGGTATATACCAGTATTTCTACTTTATGCCATTTTTTTGGTCATTTTGTCCAAAATCCATGAAATCAGAGAGGAGCTCTAGTGGCTGCACATAGTAAAATTTTTCAGCTTGAGATTTATTTCATTTCATTGGAAGGGGTGGGGAAGGGAAAATTCATTTGAAACTAGAATTCAGAGAAAAAATTGCAAATTAGCTCCTGGCTGTCAAAATACTGCACTCTTTAAAGCTGAAGGAAGTAATCAGTTTCAGGGCAAATCATAAAAAAGATGATTTTCAGGGAAAACATAAAAATCATAAGAAAATCTGCCATTTTGCTTTCTTATTTTTTTCCCTCTTCAGTCATTCATATACAGTCCTGCATATAATCTTCCTTTCCAGCAAGGACAGATTGTCCTATTAAAAAGGACACTTCCTCCTACACTACCAACAGGAATATAATATTGTGTGGACTCATCCTGAAAGGAAGGAGGCTCTTTTAGGAGCCTAAAATAAAACAAAGAGCTGAAGAAATGAAATTAGGTTCCATTCAGGTTTTCTTTGCTTTTTCTCTCTTAATTAACTTCCTAAATATTTTTTTTTAGATTTTACACTGCAAGCAGCGGTTTAAAGTTAAAGGAAAAACAAACAGATTTCTCTAACATCAAGAGTCAAATAAAGGACACCGTGCACCTTTCCAGAGGCACCTGTGCTCAGCAGCCTGAACACAAAATGAGCCAACATCACTTGGCAAATGGTTTCTTTACTGGCTCTAGCAGAGATCCCTTGGCTCTCGCTACTGCCCTAGGTGTTGTGAATCAGCAATAATGCTGTACTCCTTTTTCTGCAAGTTTTGGTTGTTTGTCTTTTCTTCCTTCATAGCGAAGGAGGTGCTTTTGAAACACAGGACACAATCTCTCATCGTGTGTTTGCTGCAGCACTATGGAAAAGGTTAGCCAATTCTAAGCAAAGTGGTTACCCTTTCAAAGGGTTTTTCTAACAGAAACAGATTTTTTTTTTTTTGTAAAATCTGGGAAACCTGGGATTTTCCCAGGTTTAGAGAAAAAAAGACCCCACATTTGAACAGAGAGCAAAAAACTAAAACTAGGAGATTGTCATCAAAATCTCAGTCTCAGAGTCATCTGAACCAAATCAAAGAAAACATAATGAGATTTATTTTCCTTAGATAAACCCACCTATGCACTTCTAAAACCACTTGAAATAGCAGAAAACAGCTGTTCCGCTGTATCATCACATCCCTGCTGACTGGGTTACTCTTTGCACACTAAGACGCACTAGCATACATATAATACAAATCCCTCCCTTTTTCCCCCTTAGTATAAGCTAATGAAACTTAAGCAGAGTCATCCAACAAACTGCAGGCCAGCACAGCAGCTGGCTGTACTTACACAACTGTTTCAATTTGGCACATCATACTCGGAGTAGGCAATATAGAGTCTATGCATTAATAATGCAACACAATCTTGCAATGGCTGGACCAGCTTTTTTCCTCCTCATTGTTTTTTAGCATCTCAAATTCTCCCGCTTGTTTCAGATGTCTCTTGTGCTTAAACTTGACCTTCACGCAAGGATTTTTGTAGGGCACCGTCAAAATGTACCTCCAAAACAGCTAAAGCATATAGCTTCTTTTTTGTGTTAATGATTTCTTTCCCTCCAGAGAAGGTTAACTTACCTACCCTGCAATTCCTTATATTGGTGCTGCAGCCCTAACTCTTAGCCTTCCTGATTTCACAGAGTCACATTGCAAATGCTGTTGCCATCGCCTTCACAGGGAGTCAAAGGTGTTCCCCTGCCTGCAGGACCCCCTGCGCACTGCTGGCAGGGAACTAACCGCAGGGGAAAGCAGTTTCTTTCATCCTTCTCTGTGTTTGTGCATGGCATGAGAAGCAGGAGGAGGATCACCACGGGCTGTGCTTTGAGCCCAAAAAACTGTTTCTGCCCTTTCCAAGGCAATAAAGTAGGATCCCTCCAAAAAAAGAGGAAATATCTGTAAGACCAAATAAAAACAGCAGTATTTTCTCTATTAACAAAAGCAGAAATTTGCTGCCATAAGTACTACCATTTCCTTAGGCTACTTTGTCACATCCTTTAAAAATGCCTGGGAAGTTACCTCAATCAAAAAGGTGCACTTCAAAGCAGCTACAACCCTGCTCAAGCGTCCCAAGTGCTCTTAGCTCCCATCTTGTAGAGGCGACACGAACAGGGAACGTCTGTGCACAGAGCGCGAAGGGAGGAGTCGCTGTCCAAGGTGCTGATGCCCATCAGGAAGATATAAATCGGGAGACGAAACCGTGGAGTCCCTGAAGATTCCGTCATTCACGCTCATGTGACAAGGTAACTCTCACTTTATCTACCTCAACTCACAAGCACTGCAACTGAGCTCTTAAAAAACAAGCAGAAAGTGAGGTCTCCAGATATAAGAAAAGGATCAAATTCCATCCCAGCTAGCAGGCGATTACTGGAAAAGGGAATTTTTTTAAAGCAGCTGCAAGCCTAAGCAGAATTTACCTGGTAACACAGATTGTATCAGAGCTTATTAAGAAAACTGAAGGTAAGTGCTGTCTTCTAAGAATATTATCACCTCCACAATATGCCAGCATTACTTGCTATCCACAGACCAACAGCTTCTTTCCTCTTTTCTTCTCAGCACCCATTTTTTAAAATTCTGAACCAAGATTAACACGCACATTTTTTTCATCCAAACATGAGGGTGAAGTTTACTAATAGCTGCATACCAAGATCCTGAATTAGGACATGCTTCTGTGTGGGAAGAACTCCTGAATATTATTTCTTCACCATTTGTAACAGGTGCTACTATGCTGTGTATTTTCAAGTTAGAATATGTAACCCTATCAAGATTTCTGGATCTTTTAATTGTTCAATAAGATTTTAGATTAAAGCCACCGTTGCTTTCAGTAAGAGCTGAATTTCACTCCCTCCCAGTTACATATAAGGGTATCTCAGCTATCACAGAAGTTCCCTTTCCTTTTTTTTCTTTTTTTTAACTTTTCATTAGCCTACTTTATCATAAAACAGAAGTCATTGACAGACCAACGATCATTATAATAGTGTTATAATAATGTAAGAGGCCCTCATAACAGACTGCCAAAAGGCAGCAAGCCTCCCAGTGATCAAGAACTGCAGCATGACCTAGAAGCAAAAGGTCATTATTTTGAGCTATCCTCTCCTTGTATAATACTTCAACTCTCAGCTTCCCAACCAGATGCCTGCTTTTCTACCCTGGTTAGGTTTCTTTTATTATAAAATTCAATTGAACTGAGTCAGCTTCCATCATTCTCAAGGCATAATCCGGACAGCCCCCTCCTGTTCTGGCACTGAAACCTATAGAAATCCATTTTCACTGTGTACATTTCCCTGACTGAGAAGACGAGAAATAAAGTTTTGCAAAAGTTCAAAATATTGTTATTACTTTGTGGGCTGTGTCATAATTGCTTGAAAGAAAACTCATGACATACTCTAATACTTCATATTTACTATTACTTTTTTTTTTCAGTCAAAATTATTACATTCTGCACTGAAACACATAAAAGTTTCTTCACAGACATTCCCCAGATAAAAATAAGTTCATGAGGAAAATACCATTGCCCACCGTTTCCTCTGGTGCCCAATTTCACTTTCGTAAAAGAATCTGAAGGAAGAAGTTACCAAATGTTTTCAGCAATATTTTTTTCTTCATTTACAGTGAGACACATAGCAATATAATGGAAAACAAGAAAACTAGGAAAAGACCAACATTTGCATCCATTGTTCTCTGCTCCAACTGAACAAATCATTTGGTATTGTCTCTGATACTTTGTACAGAATCCAAATTAGACAACTCTGTTTATTGACCGCTTGACTATCCAAATAAAGCCAGAGAACAATCTGCAAGCTGTAATACTCATCTTCCTGTATGTGTGGATTAATCAGCACCAAAATACTTTTGCACTAATTACTTTTACCATTATGTTTGCTTACTGAATTTAGCTACTGGAAATACCATTTTCCTCCATTATATACTTCATACATTATAAATCAAGAATGCTCATGTGTTTTATCCTGAAGTTATTTCAGTTTACACCAGTAAAACAACAGCAGAGTTTAGCTGTCTAACTAATGGCTGCATGGGTTTACTACTGCATTTGAATGTTACTGCAGGCTTGATGGTGAAGTGTCTTCCTAGCAAAAAAGACATGAGTTATACTTTGCACAGAGCGTAAAGGAAGTATCTTTCACGAGCAGATGCCAACACTTCCTCAAGTCCACCTCTGATATGAACTCAGTCTGCTCTTCGTAGCTACTGGACAACCACAGGTCATCAGCAGTACCCATTTACTGTGGCACAAGCTTACTCAGCATAATAATAGATAGCTTGAAAAGCCTTCAGATATGCTCTGTGTGATAATTTTATTGGCTTTATGCATAAAGCATCAGAAATTTAATTACTGGTCTGGAAAAATATAAATACAAATTATAAAACTCAGGGGGGTTCTATATCCAAGCAGCTAGAATAAGCTGCTAGTTTCACTAACCATGTACTAACATTGCTTCATTTTTAGAAACTTTTGATCTCTTATTTCCCAGAGCTTTCCTTATTTCTTGAATTGAGATGGCAGCTACTCACTGTTGCTATCTACTATTCAAGACTGAACATCTCATATTACAAGTGCTCAACTGAAACAAGTTGAAAT
>NW_008825098.1:918290-923230 GCF_000699105.1 Pygoscelis adeliae
CTTGAGGCCCACAAAATAGTAAGATGCTCGTCACATGAAGCTATTCAGTAAGTCAGCTTTTAAGTAAATAAAAGCATATACAGTAATTGTAGAAGAAATAGTAGTTAAAGAGACTAAGTAGATGGCTCTTAAAGAGACTGCTGTTTTTCTACCTACATAAAAATTTGTATAATGTCTTCAGAACATCTTCAGAATGTTTTGAAAGATTCTGCTTTTTAAAAGGTCACCGGTCCAATAATAAATACATGCACACACACACACATATATATAGGTATTTAATATATACAGTTTTAGAACATTGCTTGCATCTGTAAAGCCTGCTTAGTGTGAAATTGATTCAGATTGTTTATACAACATGGAATAAAACTTTCCAGTTTGCTAATGAGAATAAAAAACTAGCCAAGAAAGCAATGTATTTCCTTCTCCTCTCCACCAAACTGAAGGTAGGAGGTAATTCTTTAAATTCAGATATTTTCAATCAGATTTGTTTCTTTCATTTAAGAGAAAGCAAGCATCGTAAGCACACCTGGAAACTTAGAGCTTCCAGTTTTACGCATGGTTCTTCGTGGTATGCATTACAAAGAAGTACAGGCACAATTTTAGCCAACCCATCCATTTTGTAGGACTCTTGCCACCTACCACCTGTAATTAACATAATAGAGCATGTAATTCGAGATGTGCACTTGCTCCTCCCCACATTCATTTTCAGTATGGCACAGTTCACCTGTTAAGTAGTAGCAATTCATCACACTCTGACAAATAGCACAATAAAACTGCTCATTGTGTCTTGTGGTGGGAGACAAATCAAACCAAAAGAAAAAGTCTTGCACTCACGTTTTGGACTAGACAGACCCATGTAATACCATCACAAATTCAATTACTTTGCACTGTGATTATTAATGACAGAAAAATGTAATGAGTCGGAGTGAAGATAAAATTCCTCTGGTTAAGTGAGTCCTTGATGCTGAAATTTCTTTACCAAATTAAAGCACTTTTTCCCCAGGCATTTGGGAGTCTCATTAAAAGCCCATTTAAGCCAATGAGAATCTTCCCATTGACAGACATAAGTTTGAATTAGGTCCTCACTGCATTGAAATTGAAACATGTGGGGGTCAATTTTTAGGAAAAACAATTTCCTGGTACTGGCTTGGTATTGTTTCTGTATCTGCTGATGCATCCAGCACAGATTTGTGTGTTCATATCAAGCAACTACACACAAATACATATAAAGAAATCTCACTATATATACACATGCAATAATCCCATCTGCAGGTATAAATTGTGACAGTAGATAATTTTAAATAGGCTTCAGAGTTCTTTCAAAGCCTCTTAGCTCTCATAGGTATGCCCTGAAGCATATGCCTTATTCCTTCCTCTCTCTTATTACTAAGAATCGCAGGAATTTTGCACTTAAATTCCCCACCCATAGCTATATAACTTTATCCACAAAGAGCCTACAGCTACATTAAGGAGACGGTTGCCTAAATCCAACCTAATTCCCACTGTGGTGCCCTAATTCCAAAACTGCTTCTCAATTCTGCTGTCACTGATCATCTAAGCCTGTACAATCCCTAGACATCTTTGGTTTTGACATTAAAACTTTTCAGGTGACAGAGGAATTGTGGCTTCCCCAATTAATATTTCTCATTCCCCAGGAGGCTGGACAGGATGCAGTCACATCCTCTTCCTGAAACTGCTCAACTCTTTCTTAAAAACACACATATATGTGCCTCTGTGTGTGTGTATCTATTATATGTACATATATATTTTTATATATATATATATAAAATAAAATCGAGTTTTAAGACAGTGAGAGCAAGACTGAATAGGACTATGTAGCCTTACATAGGCTAAACCTTAATCTGGAGACTCCTCAATTCCAGTCCCTCCTCTAACAGTTGTTATATATTTTTACACAGCATAGGACAAAAAAATCACTCAGATGTTAGAACAGAAATAAAAGTCCTTTTGTCCCAAGCCTCAATGGTTACAGACCATGATTGTCCAGTAGATTGTAGACATTGTTCTTCTTTGGCCTAATAAACCATGAATTACATTGAACAGAAGGGAGCAGCTTCAAACCAAAAGTCTGAGTCATTCCCATTCCTACGCCCATCCCAGTACCCTACTGGAAATTATGCACAGGCTTTTAATGCGAGAGGATAAACCACTGAAAGAAATTACCAGAGGAAGTGATGACAAAATAACAAATTCAGATCAAGATCTGATACCTTTCTGGAAAAAATCTTCAGCAAAAAAACAATATATTTTAGATAAACTCAAGGTAGTTGCATGGAAAACATAACTGGCTACCTGAAAGAATTCAAATTGACCCACACAGCCTCAGGGGTCCCTTTTGCTCTTAAGCTCTAGAAACTTTAGCATATAGCATGTGCATTTAGCTAGATGTAGTCAAATCCATGTTGTTTCTAAGACCAATTTCTATCTTTATTGCAAAACTGTTTCAAAAGTCCAAATTACTGCATGAGTTTTTCTGGACTGTATCATACAGATAATCAAGCCAGATGATCTCATAAGTCCCGTTTGGTTTAAAATTTCATGCACTGACTCTTACTTTTATCTGCCAAAGACGTTTTTATATTCTGAGCATTTATCTAAAGAAAGATGAAAGCTGAACATTTGTAATCTAGCTGTTTCTTTATAAATGGCACAGCCAACTTCCCGCTTCCACCTGTGACATTACAAATGGAAATATCAACTCATCAGAGAAAGGCATCTAAAAAAAGTGACACATTTTCAATATTCTGAGATTATTTTCAGAAGTATATTCAAACTGGAGGTGCTTTCTTTTAGCTATATATCTCCTCCTAATGGCAAGTGAACAGCTAAAACCTCTTGCCTCAAGCTGACAATATGCTCTTGCTTTCCCAGATAGAAGATCACTATTTGACTGAAGCTAGTAGACTGTAGTCTGCTACTGAAGTTATAGTCAAAGACAGATCAGCACCACCTTTGTCTCATAAGAGAGATTTTTACAGCTCCCTTGGAGCCAACTCCATCACATATAATTCACATTTGCACTGAAATTCATAGCCCTTGGAAGAGTTTGGATTCACTCACTGTCCTAAGCATTTGGATCTCACTTGGAATAGCTGAAAAAGGATGTGTTGGCACTCACTTTCGTGCTGCAAATAAAAATTCAAGAGAAAAAGCACATTTTCCTCTTCTTCTTTTCTTTCTGAAAGTATTCTCTAACCTCACAGTACAATGTACATTACTTGAATATTATCATAGATAACTGAAACTTGAAAAATGTTAGCAAATTCTACTCAGGGTATGCATAAATCTTCAGAGAAGTTAGAAAAAAATCCATAGAAGTAACTAGTTGATTCATTTTGTCTATCAGTTACAGAAAGCAGTGAAGAGAAGAAACAAGTAGAAACTTCAATATGCCAAATCACATTTGCTGGGTTATTTACAAATAATGTAGTGCGCTCAATAAAACAATTCTGACATAGCAACATCAAGACAAAAAAAAAAAGGAAGATATCTCATTTCAACCAAGAGACCAAGGTGATCCAAAGTTCTGTTACCCAAGGTCGATAACAGTTGAATTCTGCCTGCCAGAAAAATTAGCAGCACAAAGTGCCCTCTGACAGATCCTGCAAGCCCAAGAAAATATGTCAGGAATGTGGACACACCTTTTTTTCAGTCCATTTATATTGTGAAAAACTCAAGTGTAATCTGATAAATAACCGGTTGAAAATTTGCCCAAAACAACACCTACTTGGATCAGAAATTCTTCTGCAAGTATAATATGGGTTCAATAATTTTCCTGTCTCAAGTGATCTGTCAGTGTATATGTATGAGCAAATGCATAATCTTCTGGTTTGGGTTAGGACTACAGAAACACCGTAAGTCCAGAATCTTTTGAATCTAAATGCTACAGTTTAAAGCATAGCTTTGGAAGTCAAAGCTGTATTACTTTACCCCAGGGGTTGTTGCTGGATTGGCTTTCTTTATCTGATCAGAAACAGAAAGGCTTCAGATATATAAAAAGCTTTCAGCCTGATCTAGAAAGATTTCTAACCCAGTTTTGTAGCTCTAACACTTCAGATTATACACGACTCTGCGTGGCAGACGAGAGGCAACCTGTAGTCCATTTAAGACCTCAAATGACTGGGGGTGGAGAGGGATGTGTTGGTAACACTAAAGTATAATTTTTCTGGTTTCTAGGAGTATTTGAAAGGCATATTTGATGATCAGGAAAAGACTCCTGAACCCAGTTTAATATTAGATGATCTTCCAAACACTTAAATGCTTATCTAAAAACCAAACTGGCATAATATCCAGTACTAGGTATTTGTTTTCTTTTTGTGAAGGATTTAGGCTTTTGATAACATCAGACACTAATGCAGTCTAAACTAATAAGAACATTTAAAAACTAACATGTTTAACTCCACACTACAAGGTTGTTCGGCTTTAATTGCAGAGGGACCTGGACAGGCTGCGTCGATGGGCCGAGGCCGACTGTATGAGATTCAACAAGGCCAAGTGCCGGGTCCTGCACTTGGGTCACAACAACCCCATGCAGCGCTACAGGCTTGGGGAAGAGTGGCTGGAAAGCTGCCTGGCGGAAAAGGACCTGGGGGTGCTGGTCGACAGCCGGCTGAACATGAGCCGACAGTGTGCCCAGGCGGCCAAGAAGGCCAATGGCATCCTGGCCTGTATCACAAATAGTGTGGCCAGCAGGAGTAGGGAAGTGATCGTGCCCCTGTACTCGGCACTGGTGAGGCCGCACCTCGAATACTGTGTTCAGTTTTGGGCCCCTCACTATAAGAAGGACGTTGAGGTGCTGGAGCGTGTCCAGAGAAGGGCAACGAGGCTGGTGAAGGGTCTGGAGAACAAGTCTTATGAGGAGCGGCTGAGGGAGCTGGGGTTGTTTAGCCTGGAGAAAAGGAGGCTCAGGGGAGACCTCA
>NW_008825098.1:923772-926397 GCF_000699105.1 Pygoscelis adeliae
TGCCCAGGGAAGTGGTTGAGTCCCCATCCCTGGAAGTATTTAAAAGACGTGTAGATGAGGCGCTTAGGGACATGGTTTAGTGGGCATGGTGGTGTTGGGTTGACGGTTGGACTCGATGATCTTGGAGGTCTCTTCCAACCTTAATGATTCTATGATTCTATGAATTATGAGTTTTCAAATAAATTGTTGCAAAACCAGCACATACACCATGCATAGAAAAGTGGTTTGAATTAGTTGCTACCCACCTTCTATAATGTGCACCTGTAATAAAAAAAGTTAACAGGTATAATAATAAAAGAAAAATCACAGCACTAGCACGTAAATAACACTCTCAGAAGTGTGAGGTTTACTTAACTGGCATTGATGAGACAGACCACACAGAAGCTGGGTGATCAGAGCCAAAGCCAACCCAGAGCCATCAAAGATGGGGGCAGCTCCCCAACCCTGTTGCTTTTTGTCTGTGTTTCTGCTTATAGGGTGATCTATCCTCTAGGACTGTAAATACTGCAGTACCTCTCCTGGAATGTAGCTTCCTGGCTCAGTGTTGCCCTTCTCCTCTGATCTTTGGACATCCCATGTGAAAAAGTTGTGAGGAGTGTGATAGAGCACCCTGAACATCTCTCTCACTTGTTACCTCTGTGCCTCTTGGGAGTCTCTCAGCAAATACAGAGCTCTGATTTCCAAATGTCTCCCAAAACAAGAAATGCAGCCTGCCTTTTACTTTAACCAGGCAAGTAAAATAGAAACAAGGCACCCACAATGCTGTAAAAAAGTTTGGACCTTTTCAAATAATTCCTTACAAATAATTTATATATTAAATAGTTAATAAATATTTAATTGCATCTCTTTCTTTTATTTTTTTAAAGAATTTAACAGGAAAGTAACAGAAATTGTAATGCTCTACCTAGAAGCAAGAATGTGTTAATTTTCTTAGCAGGTATATCCTGCTAATGGAATATATTCACACTATTACCATATCAGCATGTTAATAACATTTGCAGAACTCAGTAAGAGTTAATGAGAACAATAATTATTTGAGACTGAATGTTGCTTTGGGCTTTATTATTCCTTTCTTATAATTTTGAGCTTCTTTGTTTTGGATTCTGTAGAATGGTAAACTGACTACATTGCCAAGTAATTGAATTTCTCTTATTACACACACACACCATTAAGAGCATGCCATGCAGCCAGGACTTGTACAATGCTTTTCTCCTCCTCGCTGGATCATTCAAACTCTTTTTGTGGGAATGAGTCAGATCCTGGTTACAAGTACACTATTGAAACTCAGTGCAAGGTCCACAAATATTGGTAGATGTTCTTCATTTTCAGGGGGGGTCTATAATCAAGATAATTTGCCCCATCGACTGCATATTCAAGCAGATTGAAAGTTTGTAGCAGCCTTAAATTAATTAGGAAAAATAATCACATTAAGGCTTGAGCTTAATAATAAACTGGTACAGCATTAACATTTTGGTCATTAAACCTGTTTAATTACATTTAATCAAGCTCTCACATTATTATGGCTACAGTAAACTAACTAACCACATTGTCTTGTCCCTCTTCCCCAACCCCCACCAGAAGAAAAGAAGAGAAAGAGGAAGAAGAGGAGAATAAAGAAAAAGGAAAAAAAAAGTAAAAAGAAAAAATAAAAGAAAAAATTCAGTCAGATTTCATCAAAGGTAGACTGATTCAAAAAGTGTTCAAAAGCACCTCATATCACAGCTGTGCTTCATAAAATTAGAGAATGAGACCTTTATAATCAAAGGAGGAAAGTATATTACATCAATTTCCCTAACCTCTCAAATTCCCTGTGAGTGCTAAATCATAACTTCCATTATATGCTTTTTTGTAACTAACATAGAATTAATTATTTGTGTTTAGGGCACTTTCACACTCCAAGTGGAAAACAAATAATCTAATATTAAATCATAGGAAACAGTAAAGGAACTACCATTTAAATACTTGTTGGACAAGCGTATAAAACATGACTCAGCTGGTCTTTTTTTAAAGAGTTTCCCTCCTGTGTATTTGAAATGTGCCTGATTTTATCTTTTGGAAATTCTGCAACACAGTAAGTTAGAAATGTCATTCTCTTTCAGAACCACTAAATTAAAAATGCAAAAGTCAGTCCTTTCTAAAATACAATTTCATTATATAGTATCACTAAGACAGTATTCAATTTTGCCAACACTGTATAGATATTTGGCAGCTCACGGCTTAGACAGGTGTACTCTGCACTGGATAAAAAACTGGCTGGACGGCCAGGCCCAGAGAGTGGTGGGGAATGGAGTTAAATCCAGTTGGCGGCCGGTCACGAGCGGTGTTCCCCAGGGCTCAGTTTTGGGGCCGGTCTTGTTCAATATCTTTATCAATGATCTGGACGAGGAGATCGAGTGCACCCTCAGTAAGTTTGCAGACGACACCAAGTTGGGCAGAAGTGTTGATCTGCTGGAGGGTAGGAAGGCTCTGCAGAGGGACCTGGACAGGCTGGATCGATGGGCCAAGGCCAACTGTATGAGATTCAACAAGGCCAAGTGCCGGGTCCTGCACTTGGGCCACAACAACCCCATGCAGCGCTACGGGCTTGGGGAAGAGTGGCTGGAAAGCTGCCCAGCGGAAAAGGAC
>NW_008825098.1:927164-946536 GCF_000699105.1 Pygoscelis adeliae
AAGAGGCTGCCCAGGGAAGTGGTTGAGTCCCCATCCCTGGAGGTATTTAAAAGACATGTAGATGCGGCGCTTAGGGACATGGTTTAGTAGGCATGGTGGTGTTGGGTTGACAGTTGGATTTGATGACCTTAGAGGTCTTTTCCAACCTTAATGATTCTATGATTCAAGATTCCCTAATGAAACTACATTTAAAGCCAGAGAACTTACATATCATAGTGCTGAATTATGACTCTCAATTTTAGTGGCATTTCCACTGAACTAAGTAGACAAGGAAAACTCTGAATGTTAGTAGCTTCACCTCTACCCTGACAGGAAGATGACCCAGGCTTCATTTCCTTCCAGGGTTAATTCTTCACACAAAATTATTGTTTCCTACCACTAGAAATGCAGTCTGAGCCTCCCCCTTTCCAACCAAGCGTTTAGCAGGGATCTTGCCAGCAGCAGCACCTATGTGCTTTTCCACAACAACAAACTTTTTGACAGGAAATTGTCAGTTCAACTAAATTTAGGTGTCTGCTTTCTACATTTTTCCATCAAAACAATATCTGGGATCTAAAAATATTTTGATTCAGACATGTCACTGGAGTGTTTCACAGCAGTTAGAGATAAATTACCCCATACTTTTATTCTTCAGTAGGTGCTAGATGCTTTAAGGAAAGACTGCGATGCTTTCTGGAACATGTAAATTGCCTGGAGGGACATAAACAATATAGATAAATGGAGGCATGAGACACTACAATAAGAATCCTCTGAGATATCATGACAGCAATCCCAAATAGAAATACTAAAGATTAATACCAAAAAATGAGGGTTTGGTTTTTCACCAGAAGTTCAGACTTTTCCAAGGAGAGAAAAGCCTAATTTTCAAACAGTTCAAATCATCAAGATTTACAATGTTTAGAATGGATCCTGGCAGATCTCTGTGCCACAAGCTCCACTAGACTTTTCACCTTGCCCAAGTGTTTTAAGGATCTCTAGAGATGTCTCCCAAAGGCTTTGTACCAAGATGCTCATTCAAACCTCAGATTTTTTGTTGTGGTTCATTTGAAGCTCATAAATAGCATACCTTCTGCTACATCCAACTTCACTGAACCACTTCTGATGTTCCTAAAGAAGTTTAAGATTTAGTGTAAAAATTTTCCAAGAGTAAATTCTTTGTATAAAATAAAGATGTGGCTACAATTTCTATCAAAACCTTAATATTTTCTGTCCATTTCAAGATACTATGAAATATCAGACCCTAAATTGTAAGGGATATTTAACAATTAAGAAAGATTTAAAGTTGGGAAAAAATTATATTAAAAAAAAAAAATTGCACAGCTTGAATCACCCATTTACACTGGAAAAGTTACCATAACATTTTGTTGGCTGCTAAGTATCATTGTCAAAAATGTCAGAGGTGTGGATTGAAAGGCATGAATATAACATGATTGAAAGCCTTGTAATTCTAGTTAAAAGATAAAGAAAGACTATAATTTTTGCAACCAGCAAACCAAATTTATACAGAAAAAGGGGCAAAGGCTTTTGTTGCAAATATCCTGCACCCCTTGACAAACACAGAACCGATAATAGTCAACAACTAATTCAAACATTTCAATTACCTGAAGAAAACTGCATATTTTGCCAGAGTTAATTTTATGGAAGACAAGGACCATCACAAAACAGTCCAGAATCTATATAGACATGCCATCAGATTTAATGAAGCTCACTAATACCTCTCATAACTGTAGCAAAAAACTTGCATTATGAGTGAAAAGTCTTGGTTTCAAACTGCTGAATATCCTGTTCTACTACACAAGCAAGTGTAACTCTTTTCCTAACTGAAATCAGCTCTTATGTTAGATATTTATGTGACTGACTCCTTTCTACTCTACCTTTCTTTTTAGGATACCAGTAAGACTAAGATGGGAAAAAACAATGGAGAATCTCAGAAGTGCTACTTGAAATCAATTTATACAGTGAACTAAAATGTCGCCCTCATAAATATTTATAAGAGAGGATTTCACATTATATGTTCAGCATTGAATGGTGCATGTTATTCTTATTAATGTTTCATAAACATTTGTACAAAAAACAATATGCTTTATTTTGCTTCTAAGTATTAAGTAGAATTATAGCAGCATCTGCTTCCAACAGTTGAGTGCACAAGCTATTCATGCCCTGTCGTAAATTCCATGATGCATTAAGATGCCATTAAATGTACCTTCTGTGGTTGTCTCCTCATTTACATACCTTGTAAATCATCAGGTAAAAATCAAGTGAACTGGGGAGTAATCTCCTGCACTCTTCCCTTCTGCCACAGAATCCAGTGCCATCCACATCTTCCTCCATCAGGATCATCACCATTAAACCATGAAGTCAATGATGAGAAACTTAATTGCTATCGACAATTTGATTTATATTTTTTTAAGTGCATTTTCTTAAAGAAAAAAATTTGAAAGCCAGGGGGTATAGACAAGCCAGAAGAAATGAGCATGGTGGTGTGCCCTTTTTTCCTCAAGGATCCTCATTTGGGAGTCTTACTTCTCTTAAATAAAATAAAATAAAAAAATTAACTAGAGGAATGAAAATGAGTTAAGACAAAAGCCTCTTTCTCTTTGTGGGGTTTCCCCCCCACACACAGTCTCTTTAGCATACTTTCCATACTGCCTCTGTACCTGAGGAAAAAAGTGATGAAGAATATCTTGGCTTTTGCAGAAGTAGAACATATCTGGAGGAACTTCTCTTTTTTTCTTTATTTCAGTAACATTCCCTTACTGTTTCATTCCCTCTAACTACTGATTTAGTTCCTTCAATCCAGCTTTTAAGGAAATAGCTGGAAAAGGTTTCTTTTTACGAAAATGTCCAGGCAGTTTCCTGCATTGGCTGGCAGGGTAGTTTTGTCAGTGTTGCAGCTGTAACTCCACTGTCTGCAGACTATCTCTCTCACCACTCTGGTAATTCAGCCTCTAACGGTCAGGAGCTTGGAAACAGGCACCCACACCTGGGTAGCAGAGCTGGCAAAGCAATGTGCTGCTGGCAGAAAATCCTGTTTGTTCGATTGTTTCGCCTCCAACATTCAAACATTTCAGGCCCCATAAATTAGTCAGATCAGCTTTCTCTGAACTTAACAATTACTTCAATGCATTTCTCATGAGCTTTGCTCTTGCTACGAAGCCAGATAAAAATGTATACCCTACAGAAACATTGCCCAATATCTTTATTGTGTTGCAGTGTCCTTGAAAGGGAACAAGCCGGGTGAACTGCAAGGCCTGAAGTCAGCAACAAAGGAAGGCTGGAGAGGAGGGAGGGAGGAAAGGAGAGAGAATGGTAAGCAAAACTGAGTGCACATATGCATCCAAGGTGAACTGCAAGACTGCCAGAGGTAACTCATTTATTTCATTTTGAATCTGTCAACTTCCACTGGAAAAATATTTTTTAAACTTAAGAAAATGAAATAACCCTTTATTTTAGGGTCAGACTTTCACCTAGCACACGCAACTCCCTTGCTATGAGAATGCAGCCCATGGGAGTTCTTAGCATCCTTTCCAAAAGTAACAGCTTCTTAAAATTATCAGATCACAGTTTTTTCCTTCAGAAGGAGAAGGAAAAAAGGGAGGAGGGAAGCTAATAAATAATATGAAGTTTCTTACATTTAGTGACAAACATTATGAAAAAACCCACGGCCCTTTGTAACTGATGCTTTCTCCTTGCCTGTCATCTGTGTTTATACCGTACCTATCAGTCTTTGCAACCTTCAGTCCTTGAACTCCTTCTGAAGGGAATAAAGAGAAGCATCTAACGTGCTTTATTACCAAACACTGAGACTCTTCTCTTTGTTTAGCCTTTCAAGAAATAGTGGGGGGAGGAGGAGGACTGGAAATTCTTCTGAAGATTAGAGGAAACAGATGCTGAATTGGGCATGATAGGTCTACTATAAACTTGTGGGTACAGAGAAGAGCCCCCACAGGTGAAATGGGGACAGCTCTGCAATCTGAGCTCACCCATGTCAAATAGAGCTTCTGGAGGAGAGCCCGTTTCAAGCCTGATCTTCAATCAGGAGCAGGTCAGGTTTGAGTGGAGCAGGCACCCTAAAGAACCCAGGTAGACAATGGAAAACCCACTTTTACGGATCTCTCCTGACATATCAATCATTTAGAGATGGCTATAATTATTCAGCACTATTAGTAAAAATATTAACTTGAAAGACAGATGAAGACTTTGTCAGCCTTACACGAGAACGATGTGAGTACAGGTAGCAGTGACAAGCCAACAACTTCGGGTGCTGGCACAGTTGCAGCAATAGCAACTGCTATTCCCTCTGAACTGCCATGTAGTTCTGCGTGGGCAAGCCGCATGGAGAAGTTTGTTCTCCCACAGGCTATGCTGGGTCACTGTGTCTATGAGGGCAAACCCTGTACTGGCCAGCTGGCTGCCTCTGTGCCACTGCTAACCCTCATCCCCCGTTTACTTATCATCTAGAAACAGAGACTCTCTTCATGCTGCATTCTCACTTGGGAAAAGCTGTTGCCATTATAAATACTTAAACCCTTTTCGCATCTTCTTATTCCATTTTCACCAACCTCTCTGAACAGTTTACAGATCAGCCAGCACTGCCAAAGCTTTCCTGTTACTTTTTCAGTGATTGCTGCTACTGCCCCTTTTTATTTTCTCATTCAGGATAACAGTGAGGTTGTCTGTTGACCCCCTTGCTTTTTAACTCTGGAACCAGTGCTTGCATTGGGAGAAACTCTTCGTGATGCTGACTGAAAGCGGAGCACTGAGGGCACTGAAAAATTAGGGCATGCATTTGCTGTTTGGAGACTGTGCGGTCACTTCAGTCCCTCCTGTCGTTACAGCGTCTCCATGTACTTAGTGTTAGTCTCTTACGGCTGCCTCACAGCTCAGAATGTTTAAAAATAGATTTGCATCCTAATCTAAATTCAAAGAGCTGGTCTATCTCCATTGAGAAAGTCTTCAGTTTTATTGTCCTACGAAACAATTCTCCCTTTCTAATGCTATAAGCACCTCCAAATATTCATTCATAAGTAGATTAACAATAATCTCTGTATCACTCAGACTAGGTATTTTTAGTCCTAACTGCAAAAGCCAGATCCTGCCATTGCTTACACCTGTGCAGAGTTCAGTCCAACTCAGTCAAAGGCTACAAAGACACAGCAATCTGCTCATGTGGCTTTGTTTCCAGCAAACTGATCCCAGAAATTACCACATTACATTTCCAACTGTCTAAGAAAACCACCAATGTGTATAAATAATTAAAAAATCTGTCTAAGAAAAGTGCTCATCTTTTTTTTTCTACCTATATTTCACCCAGCACAGTCTGTGTGGTCCATGACTCATGGTCCCATGCACTACCACTGTGTAAATAAGTTGATTCCTTTAAGCATTTGGAAAATGTAACTGAATGCAGAAGCACAGCCTAATGCTTAACGTCTAACATGTTATTAACATAAATGCAAATACATACACATACCTTCATATATACATCTATATAACTCTCGGTCTTCCTAACTTCAGAGATTCTTTTTGTCACTGCCTACATGGGTAATTAATGATATAATTGTTCCTTTTGTTTTTTCCTCCAAGAACACTACTACATGTTTTGTGACAGGCTTACTATATCCAGTAAGCGAAAAGAAAAATTTGCTATGATTTTTTTTTTTTCCTAGACAAGTAAGCTGAAAAGAATTACTCAAAGGAGGACTGAAAAAATAGTACAAATTTGAAACCAAACCAAAACTTTTTAACTAAATCAAAATTTAATTTCACTCATATTTTTTCCCTGGAGGATTTTGAGTAAACAAAACATTTCCATTGCTTTTGTATTTTTTTTTTCCCTACTCCCTTTCAGTTTGAAATCCAAATAGGAGAGGGAAAAAACTCTTGTCTAGAAACAAGAGAGATTTTTTGTACTTGTAAAGTTATATTCTTGAGGGAAATGAAACTTTTTGATGAACATTTCCACCTCTTCAAAAGGAAAAATGTTTTGTCAAGAAGAAAAAGCAAACAAGAGTTATAAAAGGTACTTTAAGCATATCTTAGTCATATTTATGACTCTGGAATGTGTGCTATCTCAGTACTCCCTGCTCTGTTACATTATTCAGCTGCCAACTGTCCTGCATTTCATATCCTTTACTGGCATTTAGCATAAAGTACATTTCATTCTGGCATTGAATCTTCCTTTTTTCCTTCAGATTCCCATACCATCTCTATTTCTTCCCTATTCATCTAGGTATTTGACTAATGCAAGTTACTATAACATTTAGGAGTGGAGCTCTATATATCCACTACTTTATTTTGCTCATCGTTGGATTCACTGAATACCACGGTTTTGCTAGACATTATGTAAAATCAGTAAATATTCCAAATAACGCTTCTCTTCAGTTGTTTAATTTTTTTATTTTTTAAATTTTGTTTCCTTTCTTTCCTTCTGTTACTTTCAAGCCTCTTCCTACTATTTCCAGCGCTCTCTTCATGACACTCACAGTCCTCATGCCAACATGGCTTGACAGGACTGACATGAGAACCCTGGGAGGTGCCATCCACTTCTACAGGTAGCCAAAGCCAAGCTGGTTGCATTCAAGAAACCTGTCTTGGTCTGTCTCAACATCCTAGAATGGTTTCCTGTTCCTCTGTCTTTTCTTTTTATACCATCAAAATCAGAAATAATCCTTGTTACAGAATATGCAGAAATACTCTCACCATAAGTTAAACTACGAAGAAGTTGTCTGGGTTTGACAAATACTGTTTTCTATATCAGACTTGCTTTGTTTATGGCATAAACAGAGGGTCAAATCTGTCATTTTAATGTGGAAAGCCATTTTGCACAGCACACAGACACACAAACACTTATGGTATGAAATAAATCTTGTAGCCATATGCAGCTTTACTGTCAAAGCAAAAACATCTCCCGAAAGATTACATTCTCAAGTAGTGCACTGTTGTGATCTGAAATAAAACAGTGTACATATTGTATAATAGAAGCATGATAGCATTCACTTCAGAAGTAACTAACGTTGGAATTACAATTATAATAATAATTTGCAAAGTCCTGGCTGCCATTCAAAACTCTCCTGAAACCACTCAAACTGCTTGATTGAATAAACTAACAAACAGATCCTTTCTTCCCTCTGCTTCCCTCTCTCTGCCAAAAAAAAAAAAAAGACAAACACAGTATGGCTCGTGCGTGCATTTCTAATTGATGTCATTCTGACATAGCCATTTGAATTTTACCAAGTCCAGGGCCCTTTTATTAAAATCTGAATGTTCTTTTCAAGAAATACCATTTATTATGGTATGGTTTGTGCTAAACTCTTCCCCTACTGGAACCTGGGCTGAACATTAATACCAGATTCTTATTGTAGTCTGGATACAAGTAATGTGATTTATGATTCCTCCTGAAATTCAAAGTGGATAAAACCTTGTTTTAAGTTACATTTTTCATTTATTTCAAACACAATTCTTGAACCTGATGACTGTGTGAGTTGTCTTTCTGCACCTGCTCCAAAATCTTTTAGGAAAATTCTGTTGTTAAACCCTATAGTACTGCTCTTTTAGTTAGATGTACTGAAAGCAGACCTTTAATAGTGCAGGAGAGATAACTTGGAAATAATAGATGGACCAAAAGAAAGCTCATATTTCACCTGATTAGAATAAAAACCTTGGGTTGGCAGCTACTGAGATAGCGAGCAACCACAGCATAGTCTCAAATCTATCAGGAAAATGCCTTTCACTATACCTAGTCCTAAATCCTGTAAACAGAAAAAACAAGAGAGATGAAAAACAGCTACAAAATGTATGGGAATGAATGCATCTGCTCTTTGTTGAATTTTCAAGAAACGTGTTTCTATTTTCCAAATTAGATATCTAACACAGAGCTGGCTTCCACCTCCTGCCAGCAAATGTTTTATTTATTTATTTATTTTAAATTGAGAGGCAGCGTGTGGGAGAGAGAATGACATTTTACTGGAGGACCAAGATTCTGAAGCTGTAATTACATTTAGATCACCTCTGTGATTTTCAGTCCTAACTGGCCAGATAGCCCTGGTCCTAAGAGAAAACTGTTAGAATACTACTAGCTTGGCCACCAAGTTCATCATGGCTTCATACATCAACATACAAACAACAAAGCTGCAATAAATTAGAAAATTCTATGTTGCTTGTGTCAAATGTTTTCAAAAGGCCTATTAAGGATAACTTGTCTGTGTTAAGATCCTGCTTTTTAACCAATGTATTCTCAACTTACATCTACATACAATTACTTACCAGAGTACTGAGGTATGCAATATTAATAGGTACAACAGTGACAGTTTGATCCATTCAGCCCAAATATTCTTTTAAACACTCATGTCTAGAACTGTGATCCACCAAACCCTGCTCAGCTGCCACCTGCTGTGAGTGACACTTGAGCCCATGAGATGTCCCCACCAATACGCCAACAAACTTGCTCCCCTCTATGCCCCTGTCATAGTTTAACCTCAGCCAGCAACTGAGCACCACGCAGCTGCTCACTCACCCCCCCTGCCCCCCAGTGGGATGGGGGAGAGAGTCGGAAGAGTAGAAGTGAGAAAACTCGTGGGTTGAGATAAAAACAGTTAAATAATTGAAGTAAAATGTAATAATAACAACAATAATAATAAAAGAATCTACAAAGCAAGTGATGCACAATGCAATTGCTCACCACCTGCCAACCAATGCCCAGCCAGTCCCTGAGCAGCTTTCCCCCAGTTTATGTACTGAGCATGACGTCCCATGGTATGGAATGTCCCTTTGGCCAGTTTGGGTCAGCTGTCCTGGCTGTGCCCCCTCCCAGCTTCTTGTGCACCTCCAGCCTTCTCAGTCGGTAGAGCATGGGAAGCTGAAGAGTCCTTGACTAGTGTAAGCACTATTTAGCAACAGCTAAACCATCGGTGTGTTATCAACATTGTTCTCACCCTAAATCCAAAACACAGCACTGTACCAGCTATTAGGAAGAAAATTAACTCTATCCCAGCTGAAACCAGGACAGCCCCACACAGCTTCCACAGATTCAAAGAGGCTTAAAAGTGGACTTAAAAGTTTTGGTCTTTTCTTCACAGACTTTTTAAAAAATTTATCTGTTATCTGGCTTTTGTAATAACAAAACAGAAATAGTCCAGGGATAAGGGAACAAAATTTTGGTGACCTAGGGCGTATGTTAGGTTTGTTTTGTTTGCAGACATTTAGAGTTTTCCCGATTAAATGCTGGCTTTAATCATGCCATCCATCCTCAGTTGGCAGACACTAGTAATTTATCAAGATATTTCAATAGATGATGTATTCTGCAGGATAACATAGTCATCTACATAGTCAAATGGTGTAACTTGCAGCCATCAATTATTTTAATATAAATTTAATTTAATACAAATGTAATATAAATAAATCTCTATTTTTAAAATGTGCTGCTCCTTTCCCCCTCTATATTAACCAAAATTAAAATCTAAGCTGCATCTTAGGCTTGTTTCATGACCCCATAATCTTCCTTGTTTCAGTTTTGAGTAATTTAAAAAGAAAACCAAAAAAATCTCGACCTACATGTTAGAGATGGTGTGAAATTTAGTATTTCTCCACATTTGCTGAAAGTCTAGCAAAAGGACACGTGGTTTAAAAGGAAAAAAACAAAACAAGCCAGTCACAATAAGAGTTTCCCAAAGAAAATAGAAATATTGCATTTTTACAACTTCTTACATTCCAGAGTCCCGAGCCCCAATTTATTCACATTCTGGTTGAAGTCTGTAACAGCTCTGGAGATGGATTTCATTAACGTGATATTCATTGCTTCACTTCTCTTTCTAAGTCCTCCCTGCTCATTAGCTCTGAAGAGAACCAGTGCTTGTTAATGGTAGAGCAGTCATTTGGTAGATCAATAACCTAATAAGGGCAAAACTTTAAGTGCAAGGGGAGAGCAGAGAAAGAAGGAGAAAAACCTTTCACAATTTACATTTGTTCTTCCCCTGGTAGCAGATGTGAATGAAAGTCTACCAATGTGAACTAGGGGTTCTGGATCAGGTCCTAAAGCCTACCCAAAAATCCAGTTGGATTACATGGTTATTTCTGTTGTAAGTCCCGATGTTCATTTTAACCCTGCTCAGCAGCTGGCAGCAATACCAGTGGTTTCTAAGTTTGGATAATTGCAAGATCCAGTGAAAATCTGTTTTAAGGCCACGATCAATCATGAAGGGTTGTATACTACAAGACCCTAGTTTACTACCAACTGTTTTCACAAAGAATCAGCTCTGCTGAGGAACTTGGATAAAAGGCCTTTTTTTTATTTCAGTGGGAATTAGATGCCCCAAATGATCTGAGAGCCTGCATCACAGTGCTTGCTAAGATGCATGGTAATATTACGGTTATGAAGATAATGGTCCACAACAGTGTACACTAGCATATTTTTCTGGTCTGACAGGCACCCAACAAGCAGTTATCAGCCAGGAAAACAGTGCAGGGTTAAATCCTCAAATATCTCTTAGGTCAAGAATCTCCTCCTTTCCTGCAACACAGAAAACTTTGATTGCATCCAACCAGCCTCATGAAAATGAACGCAACAGTAGCATGTTAATGATATCTTTCAACTCACTGGGTTAGGCAATATAAGTGTAATTTGGGCACATTTGTTATATTTGTTGTCTTTTTCAGCCAGAAAAATCAGAAGCCATATCAGAAGAAACCCTGCGAGCCTCTAAGTAAATGTAGGCAGCTTTAATGAGGTATTGCAACACCAACCAGTGCATTTCAAAGGCAAAAAATCCAATGGCTTTCTGAAAAACAACACACCCTCATCCCATTCTCACCAGTGCTACAGCCTAACACGCATCAATTGGTTTTACGTTTTTGTGGAAGGATACAGTTTGACCTAAGCCGCTGGAGGTAAATGATTATATGATTTAACAGGCACTAACGCATGTTAAAAGCTTTGCCTGAGCAGCCAATTTTACACCCACAGCAAACACTTCCCGCATTATTCTAAATACTGATCTTTCCAGGTATCGCTTACTACAAGTTCCCTGTTGTTTTTGAGTTAATTACCTTTCTGTGAGCATCATGCAGTGTTGAAAGAAAGACGTTAGAGTTAGATCATCCTGCTGGTGCAGGACTTTTCCCATCATACAGTTTAGTACAGCTTTACTGAATCCAGCACCCAGGCTGGTGGGCTTCTCGTTGGCCCACGTGCACAGAGGCTGCTCCTGTCAAAGGAAAATTTTCTCTCATAATCCGCATAATTCTGATCTCTTCAGCTTCCTCCTCTGAACTTCACTTTATTACACCTACAGATTCACCTAAGGGCTGCAGCTCACACTCTGCTTAAGTGATTTATTTTTCTTCTAACAGATCTAGATTTTCATGGGACTGTTAAAGCCAGTTTGGTTTTAATCATGACTAACAATCTTCGAGTATTTTTTTTTTTTATGTAAAACCACGTATAATTAGAAAGATCTCTGTTTTCAATATACATAGGATTTTTTATTATTCTCTTATTCCTGGAGGAAATGCACATTAATTCATAATTTTAAAATAAAATCAGGATTATTCTGCTGTAAATATCTTTACAAATAAACATTGGGTTCTTGTTTATGAAATGTCTTCAGTATTGATATTCTATTTGCTTTCCTGGCTTGGTGGCAGTTGGATGCATGAGATGATAAAAATGTATTCTAATATCCACATAATTTTACACTTTATTTTAAATTTATCACATATTAATGAACCCAAGTATATAAAGCAAATAAAGCATTCCATAAAACAAGACAAAATCTAATTGCACAGAAAAGGAAGTGGTAACATAAGCCAATAAGAAATCATTCAAATTATACTAATTCTACAAATCATTATATTTTTCAAAATTAATACCATGGGGCTATTCTACACTATGTACTTCCATTCAATGAAATTACGTGCCACAGAACAAAGTAACGTTGTGATGAAAGAGCGCCTCTGTGTTTTGGGATAAAGAAACTGAATTCTTGCTTTGTTTTGAAGAATCTTCAGAAATCTACCTCTTAAAATTCATATCCTCTGCAGTTCCCAGTGAGAATGGTTAATCTCCCATATCAAGTTCAGGCATGCAAAAAAAATGATCCCCATAAGAAGCACTTAACTTAATTCTCTTTGCTTTGTTCCTCTAGCTTTAAGTCAGTGCAGAAGTCGCACATTATGTGGATCAGACCATTTCAAAATAATGTGCTTTCTGCTGGACTGATACAGAGTTTTCCAAGACTCACGCTCCACTGAGCACTTAACTTCACCCATCTATAGAACTGGCATGTTAAAGATTAAATGAAATACTGAAATCTGGGATAAGCAAAGACCTGTAAATTGGCAAACAGAATTGTCATATGAAACAGAGAAGGTCATTTATTATCTCTCTGCCAAAGCTGACCCATCTGCACAATGAGGACACCAAACTACCTCAGCGCAGCACTGCAAGGCTTTCCATTTATAAGCTTTCTCAAGGTCCCTAAGTATACGTGTGGAAAACATCACTACTAAGTCTTGTTAAAGGCCAGCCTCTGAACGTACTAAGCAATAACGGAGCAATTATGAATACCACTATGTTTCTTAATAAAGAAAAAAGTTTTCTTCAAAGTGCAACTGTTTATGATTTATCATTGATTTTTAGAAACTACTTGATTGCCCAAGAATTCAATTTATGAAGCAATACTTTAAAAGCTAGCCATGGGAGAAGCAAGTGGGCTTTAAAATTGACAAAACATTTATTTTCTTGGAAGTCGTTAGAGCTGACATGTATCTTCC
This sequence comes from Pygoscelis adeliae, assembly GCF_000699105.1. Lineage (NCBI taxonomy): Eukaryota > Metazoa > Chordata > Aves > Sphenisciformes > Spheniscidae > Pygoscelis > Pygoscelis adeliae. Next base: position 939,933 of record NW_008825098.1, read on the forward strand.
TTTCACATGTCTATCTGACAATTCCTGTTATTTTTCCAATGAGCATTGTTCAGTTACAATTTTTCTAAAAGAACTGGATTATAAGAGCAGATGTGGAATTGCAGGACGGAGTCTCCTCTGGTGGCCCAGAAAGAGAAAAGTGCTGTAGGCTGGCAGGCACGGTCCAGCACTGGGGAAAGTGGTGGCTGAAATAAAAAGGAGTGGGATCATCTTATGCAAGACTCCTCTTTTAACTGTGTTCCTCTCAGGAAAGGAAGCCATTTGAAAAGCTGGAGAATACCCAGCAGTGACACAGGTGGCCAAATAATTTTAAAATTTGTCCAAAAGTTTAATGAATGTAGTCTTTAGCAATTATTAGTGCTTGTCTTAGGTCATTCTTTGCCCTTTAAATCTGACCCTTGGCTCAAGTTAAATACATTTAACTTGCCACCTCCCAAAATCCCTCCTCAAAAGTACTTTAATAACTCTCAGGAAAACCTCAGATGGCACACACTTCAGGAGAGAATCTGCAATTCGCCGATGAACTACAGACACACACTTCTCCGTGCACTGCAAAACAGAAGAAGCAGGGGGATGAGGATTAAAAAAAAAAAGAGAATTAGATTTGCATTCTCTTCTCTCATCTTGCTCTTACTGAATGAAAATTGGAAGAATGGGGCTTCATCCAGATCTACTATAAATACCTTTTTCCCTCTGGAGAGGACATCTGAAAGCTCTTTAATGGCAGAATTTTGTTTTCCAAAATTCTCATCTCTGTACAAACAAAGCACCTAAGTTGTTTTTTCTTTTTTTTAAAATACATTCTTCTTAGTGTAAAAAAAACAAAAAAACCCCCAAGCAACCAAAAACCAAACCAAATCCTCCACTAAATACATGTCATTTGTTTAATTGTGGAGACAGAGAAGATGATGATAGAAGCTGAAATAAGAAGGGGAAGGAAAACACGAGAGATGAGTTAACATTCAGAAGCCAGGCTGCTTAAAACCCTGGACAAAACACTGCATTTAGAATTTGCTATTTTTGCCCTTACTCAGGGGCAGCGGAGTTATGCCCGCACTCCAAGAAGCTTCAGAAGATCATTTTGTTTAATAAGCTCCAAGATCCAAGAAAAACATTTGCCGGGAAAAATACCAGAGGAGCTAAGCTTTCAAAGTGATTCAAACACAGCTTTTTACTACAAAGTGCCTTTTCAATTAGGATGTTAGGAATCAGAGGAGGCTAAGATGTAAGGTAATGAGGGCAGGCATGACATGGCAGCCTTAGGGCTCCGTGGGATTTTCCTTGAGCATTTGATTCAGCCCCTTGGAGGAACCTGCAGTGAATCTGATAGCAGGCGCTTGCTTCTCTTCCCCTGTGCCTCAGCTTTCAGGTCTTGTGTGCTCTGTCATACCTTTGCATCTATTGTGCACACACCACCACAATTATAGAGCTTTTGTTTCCAGGAGTTCGCCAGTTTATTCTTTAAGAAAATAAAATAACTTTAATAACATGAGGCCAGGCCTGTTTCTAGTCACTGGGAGATTAAAGGAGGGAAGGAGGGATCATCTGAAAGTCTCTGTGTGTTGGAAACATCAAGTAATGACCTTTATTACTAATGACCTAGGCCCTCCAGCAGTGAACCTAGGCAACACTGATTAAGAGAGAAGTCTGCTGCTTTTTACAAGCATATAAAATAAAAGGAGTCTTTGTGTTAATAGCGAGGGGTATGACAGAAGGAAATGTAAAAGTGAATGAGCTATAAAAAGAAGGGATTTTTTCTGCTTTGTGGAAGACAATAAGAAATTAATCCAGAGATATAAAAGTCTGAATCATAGTTTCATAAACGATTGCAGAAGCAGATCTTTACAAGGTTATGTTAACTAAATCTCACACTGCAGATTTACAGAAAAAAGACAGTAGCTTCCTTCCAGGTATGGTATAGAATAGAAACTCATGCTTAACAAAATATCAACTGCCACTCTTAGAATAAATAACTCATCCTAAGTTTTTTTGCATCATATGCCCATTTAAAAAAAAAAAAAATTGCAATGGAAATCTTACCTATTTCTACTAATACTGTAGCTAAATCTTCCAAAAGGCCCATCTTGCTTTTGTTATGTGAATACCAAGTCCTTAGGCTGGAACAAAGTCATGACGAGTCACAGGACATGACTGGTTGTGCAAGACACCTGTTCTGGGAATATATCTTCATTGGAAAATGTTCTCATCTAATCTATGCCATTCCCAGCACCACACTATAAGAGCACTAATAACACATAAAACTTTTCATTATTAAATAGTTACCACTCAAAGCCATCATTAAGAGCCTGAGCATTCATGTTCACATTTTTGACAGGCATTATACACAGCAAGAGAAATGTGAAGAGCTTGTTACAGAAACGCTTCTGTGGGAAAAGATGTCAGAAGAAAATAAAAGCTGCAAACAACAGGGAAACTCCAGAAAGATAAGGTAAGTAGATAACAAATGACAGCTAACATCAGAAGGCAAGAGTACTTGCTCGTCCACTACAAGACAGTTTGGGGTTTACCAACTAATGAGGAAGAGCAACACAAACTCTCAGTAGTATCATCTGGCTATTTCTAATGACATGGATATATGACATTTGGTAGAGCTCAGGTGATGGTAAATTATGCCTGCATTCTTTTTTGTTGTACTTGCAATGTAATCAAAACATTTGTTTTTCCTGTTGAAGAAAGAGGGGATCCCCACGCTTACCACAAGCAAAGGGATTTCAGCCTCGAAGTTCAGCTTAAATTATCCCAAATTAGGGGAAGTAAAGTCTGAGTCTCAGACACCTAACTAAAAGGCAGGGAATTAAAAGAGAAAGAGAGAGAGAAAGTGGCTGTTTAGCATATTACTTCTGTTGCCTCAAATTTGAGGAGTAGCAAACAGAAATTGGAATGGAAAGATGGACAAATGCTGGCCTTTGTAAAAGAGGATACATATTTCTGTTGGCTTTGAGCTTTAGTGCCATATTTGTACATATTAATGTCCCCCATCCTCTTTCAGTCTTGGCCTCACCACAATCTCAACACTGCTTCACACCTTGCAATTGTCCTCTTGATACGGTGGTGATGTCTGGAACATCTCATTATGTACATGTCTATACATGTAGTGATGTCTATTTTTAGGCTGATGACATATGACCTGCTACCTAACTGGTTTAAAACTAAAGACAAATTTATCTGTTTATGCTGTTAACCTATTCACGTCTCTCTAAATCCAGCACTTTATCTTGACATCTTCTGTGGACATAGAGGCTGTAAAGTTAGCTATCATGGGCTAAACTAGGGTTTAAAATACCTTTTGTCAGGACAGATTAAAGAACAGAAAACATTCCTATGCACTCCTATAGTTCAGTGCATACACAGAGTTATCTGTCCATACACATGATTACCCAGGGAAATGAAGAAGCTTTCTTCAGGTGCTAAGCTCTCATCTGGGACATCCTAGGATTGTTTCCAGCAGGGAGGGTAGGACACCTCCCTCCTCATGACCCCTCTGGGATGGTCAGGACCAGGGCATGACTTCCAGCAAGTCTCCTAAGCAGTGCAACAGTCAGATCTCCTTCCCTTGACCCACAGGGGCAATCACATGTTGGTTTTTATCCATCAGACCACCCTTCAGTGCACACAGGCTCATCAGGTGCCCATTGTATCATTCTGTGACATTACTTGGCCACTTTCTCCTTGGACCACTTTTTGGTCTGCAGTGTTTCCCCAGGTGACACAATGCAGTCTGCAGCAGGCAGCCCATCTTCTCCTGGCACCCCAACAGCTTTCACGCTGATCCTTTTAGGACTTTCTCATTCTCAGTGTTGGCTTGCCAGCTGACCTCAGAGCTGTACATCAAAACTTTACAGATTCCTGTAGTTTAATCTAAAATGCCAGCAGAAGTCACAGATCAACCTTCCTGAAGGTCTATGCTTTTGTTATAACAGAGCGGGATTGAAAGCACGCTCCGTGTCAAAATTCAGCACAACGCCAGTAAATCTTTCTCCAAGACATTTGTGCGTTTCATGAACATGAGCAGCATTAGTCTCCAAGCCTTTGATACTACCTTTTCCAGAGACAATCCTGATCTTTCAGCACTGAGCTGTGATTTCAATCACACAATGAGATTTTGATCCTTAAGAAACGCAACTTTCATACACGCCTTATGAATAATCCTGTGCAGAACATGGCACTGCATTAAATGTATTTTCCAGACCCACACAGATGATAATTATCTGTATGTACTCTGCATTATGTCTACAATTCTTGTAAGTCTCTTCTTAGCCAGATTCGTCAAGAAAAATTCAGCCTTTGTGGAAATATGCTGGCTCAGTCTTCATATTTGTCTAAATGACTGATGGCCACTTTAAAAATTAATTTCTACACTATCTATACCACTGAGCTCTGAGACTTATGCTCCAAGTTTTCATAATTCTTCCTTAGCTCTTTCTTAAAACATTAAAGAAGTGTTTGCCTCCCTTCCAGCTCCTGGTTCTACAGCTACTTGGAGATCTTTCATGAATGAGTTTTTTCACTCTAAAATTGCTATTCATGACAACTAAATTAGTTCATAAGAGTGGGATGACTTGCATTATATTCTTGGCTTAAAAGGTTCATTTTTATTAAATTTATTTATACTCACAACAAATTTTTACTTGGCTATTTAAGCTATCTACAGCCTATAAATGGTTGATAACTTGAAAAAATATTTCACTTCAATTTCAAAATAATATTTTAAAATGTATCTGTGCAGAACATTTTACACAGTTTGCTACTCCGAAAAGTTCAGCGCTTGCTAGCTTTCCTATCTGTTATGTCACAGCCTTCAGAATAGCACGTAGAGCAGCCAAGTGCTAGCCTGCGTGCAGAGCTCTGATAAAAGGGGCCAGGAAATCTCGAGGAGCTCCCAGCAACTGTGGCAGAAAACACCAAAGTGCCAAAAGGAGGAATGAATTCAAGTACAAAGTCCCTGCAAGTTTAAACTCTCTAGAGAGAAGATAAAGCAGTAAGGGCAGAGCAAGTTGTCTGCTGACATGCTCATAACTGAGTTCAACCTTTCCTTGTCAGGCTGCTGCTCTGAACAAACACCACCCAGGTTAGAAAACATTGTCATTGCTCAGTTCTCATTACCACCCCAAGCACAGCTATGCCTCTGCATTTTCTGTATGGGATCATCTTTGCCAAATACAGTGATGCTACTTGGCAGCTGGGCAATGTGTCTGCCTTCTGGCCAAGGTAAAACTACTAGTTTACAAACAGACCCCTGCAAGTTTTCTCTCTATTAGAGAGTCAACCCAGACTCTCATGCAGCTATAAATATCCTACTCCACTCAACTACCTCCTCATTATTTAGAAACATCTGCTGAGCTTAACAGTAACCCGAATTCAGGCTATCTGGTTCATCTGGGTGCACAGGACAAGGCTTGGGGTATGCATTCACTCAGCTGATAACCTACTCACTTTCCAAGATACTCATAGTGGGGGTGAGCTTCCAGTGGCTTCCCATATTTCTACTAAATATCCAGGACAGACAACTTCTTAAAAATACACAGCTTCTTGCAAAACAAAAAAGGTTAAGATGCGCCCATGTAACTGGACCAATGTAGCACCAGAGAGGATACTCCAGATTGGCTGCACAACTTTGGGCTAATCTAATGTTTGTGATCAGACTAGTTTGCTTTTCACCTGGGATAACTCTAAAAGGCTGAAGAATAACTTTTAAAGAAAAAAAAAATCCTTTTAGAGAGCTTAAACACTTTATTTCCTTTGAAAACGATTATTTGAACTGATGGCCTATTGAAGTCATTGTAATTTGCTGATAATCACTAGCACCCATAGTTGTAAAAGTCTAATTACATGGTTATTTTAAATGATTGTTTTTCAAATGATTAAGCCAGATTGATGTACATGAACCACAAATTTGACTGTAAAAGCCTTTATGTCAAAAAATGGCATCCAAGGCTGGATTAAAGAATAGAAATTCCTAGAGCCATAAAATATTATAGTTCAATTTAAATAAGGTTTCTACTCAGCTTTTACCCATGCCCACAAAATGCTGGAATGGAACACATTTTCTTCCTTATTTTGCAGCTGCAAATTCAATGTATGCCTGAGTCGTGTTAACATCTATCTCTCCAAAAGCATTAGGACTGGGAACAATTCTACTTTTTGTATACATTAAGAAATTAGAAGTATGCATGGCTGGTTACACAGATGTATTTGTACCTGAGAAATGCAGAAAAATGTAAACAGATGCCAAGAAACAGAGATCAAACTCCTAAAAATCTCATCTTCCATCTGAAGTGGTTTTACTGTACTAAGTAATATTCTGGGACATTACAATTTCTAACAGAAATATAAGAGTTTCAGTACAGGACACCATCTTAGCTGGACTAATAGCACAATGAGAAAGCCCTACACCTTGCACAGCTTCTGTGCCGTTTCACAGGTGTGTATCTTTCAAGACATTCTGTTAATTAAAAAATGGCAATTCCGTATTTTTACTTACAAAGAATTAAAAAAGAGCTATTGGAAGTGTAATATCATCTAGAACTTATTTCTGCTATTTTATCTTAATGAATATTTTTCCTAAAACCAAACAGACCTTGTT
>NW_008825098.1:946607-957773 GCF_000699105.1 Pygoscelis adeliae
AGTTCACCAAATTTTTCCTATGCTGACTGCTGCAATGTTATTGGGTACAGCTCCCATTAATCATTTGAAATTTGCTGGTTTGTGATGTATGCAATTTAGGATGAACTATCCTATATTCTTCTGTAGTTATATACTGTAAGACTATTACTGACTAGCAGCCTAACTTGAAAACATCTGTTAAGTTTTAATTAAAAGTCATTTTAGCCTAGTTTTTACTACAGGTAGCAGGGAAGCATGTTACACAAAATCTGTTGCTTTACAAGTGTCCTAATACAACAGTGATAACACTACTCAAATTACAGATTATAACCAAAAAACTATGATAATGCTGGAAGAGCACCCCCTGCAAGCTATATTACAGACACACAGAAATCGTGGTGCTTGTCCCAAGCAGTTTACAATGCAAGTGTAAGAAAAGAGACCCACACAGAGTATAACAGGTAAGAGAGCATGGGGAAACAGCTTACAGCAATAGACAGAGGCCATAGCATACCAGCTACCTAACCTTAGTTTGACAAAATTGCTGTTTTTATTCAATTGAGAAAGCTCTTCAAACGCTACTGCTAGTAAAAATTAAATCCTTTACTAGGTACATCTTTTATAAGCAATTTATTGATTCTCAGCATTGCAGTATCCAAGCATGCTATTCATTCTGCTTTGTTTCTTGCAAACTGTGGCAATTTTGCAAAACATATCACAGCTGCAAGTATATCAGTATATAAGTACATGGTAAGAAAAGAGCATCCTGTTATAACTGAAAAAGCTATTTTCTCTTTGTTGTCTTTGTTACATTTCATAATCATTAACAAAACCCAAAATTAGCTGTATGCAGCTGGTCTAGCTGCTGGCAGGATCTTTTTTTTTTTTTTTTCCCCCCCACAGGATGGAAGATTCATATTTCCTGTTTCTAAAACAACAAAGTTTGCTTTCACTGGATGGGTGAAAAGGGTAGTGATGGTTTTGGCAATGGTTTGATATGAAATCATAATTTCATTCCTTTTATAGATAATCTGAGTAATCCCTTACCAACACCTATCATTTTTCTCCACCTACCTTCTTTTTAAATGCTGACAGTTTGGAACGCGCATTAAAATCGAGCTTGATAACAATGCTCAGTATTTCACTTCCCAGTTGAACACAGTGTAGCCAAGTACTACTATCACAGGTGAAGAACCCTCGCTGTAATTATAATTAAAAGTGACTAAGCCTAACTTAGGCAACTGTGCTTAGTTCTTGAGGCACGAATACAAGGTTTGATGGCTGCAGGCACTACCGTCAGGTAAGATTACTGCTTTTGCCTCAGTCATGTTGCATTACTCAAGCGGTTACCACATGCTGATACAGAAGAACAGGGGATGCCACACATGGAGACAGAAGTCCCCAACGTGGACAAACTAAGCTTCTGCAAACCTGTCCCAAACACGGGCGTTTGGTCACGCAGCAGCTTCCCGGCTGTGCTACCACATTTCCAGGGAGGCTGCCTCCTCGCTCAAGGGGGAACACAATATTTCACAACCCTCCCTCATCTTCATCCAGCCACTGGTATGGCTTTGGGAAGGAAGGTGTTTTTTCTTTGGGGGTGGTCAATGATGATAACTATCAACATGGAAAATCTGCCTGTGCTGGAGTAGCAGGCAGAAGACCCTGGCAGTTTCATAATTAGTGTGAAAGCACTACCAGGTTTCCAGGTGAGCAGTCCAGGAGCAGATAAAGATTTCTGCCCAGTAATGTTGAGAAAAGGTCATTTTGCATCAGAAAAAGCTTCCCAGTTGAAAAATTCCCTGCTCCCACCCATCAGAACACTATCCACAGGTGGGCAGTCTTCAAATCTCACTAATCAAATCTGCAGTTTCTCCCCTGAGTACAGATTAGCAAGACTCTGCTCTGCTATATTATTCATTTATTTGGGAGATGTAACAGTGCCTAGGAAACAAGAACTACTCTAATTTGATTCTTTTTCCATAGACTGTATTGTGTGCTGTATACAATACTGTATAAATCCTCCATGGAGAACAGTAAAATAATAAATAAATTGTTTTTCTTTCTCAGCGAAACCATATTAACCAAGAATATACAGAAGGAAACAAGGACTGAAAGTCCTGTAAGAATCAGAGCGTGCAGGTAACAGGTTGTCCATCTTACATGCAAATGATTCAGGGTTCAGACCTGCTGAAATTTAAATAAACACCGCACTCCTTTTATTAAAGAGCTTCAAGGATGCAAATAATTTATATTTAAAACTATGGCTTTACATGTCGGAACAGATCATTTAGGAACAAGTTCCTTCTTCTGCTAGTAGAAATTCCTATCACCTTCACCAATTCAGAAGGTATACTTTAGGTTACACTCCTCATTACTGGCATGGGAACTTGGCCCTGTGCCCTCCCTTACAGTCATGTCAGATTCTCAAGGCAAGTTGATAAGGGCAGGTGGAAGCAAAAGTACTATTTATTGGACAGAGCACTCCAAAATATTTGGGTTCTCTTCTTTCATTTGAAAATGTTCTTCTCTTCCTCCTCCCATACCCCCATCAGTGGTTTCACCAAACATTAGTTTACTGCAAACAAATTACCACTCCTTAGATCTGCAAAACTGGATGGGAATTGTAAGGAAAAGGAGCATATGTTATTGTATTATTAACACCTTTTAACTAAATCCCAGTAGAAACCACAAGTATAACATCAACTACAAAAAACTTGAGTCTAAGTTTTCAGCGGAGATCCAGGAACAGCCTGTCCTTAGGGCTTCCAGTTTTTTTCAACTGCTGCAAACATTGTTATCCAAATTTATTTGAACTGCTTGATAATTTTCTTCTGAAACACTTCTTTTTTCATGAGATTGATAAACCAAATGTTCTCAGTAACGGTCTGCTTTGCTTTTTTATTTTGCTCATTAGAAAAATGAGAGGCAACATTTCAACTTTTTTTAGACTTTTTTTGCTTTTGTAGATGCAAAGTAATCAGCTTTCCATTACCAAAAATGCAAATAGAACTTGGCTTTCTCTTTTCAGAGGAAAAGTTAATTTTACCATTTATCATTTCAAAAGAAATGTTTGCTTTGTCATAAGTATCACAGAAAAATAAACAATGTCGTTACTTTCCAGTACAATTAACTTCTTGTTCTTCAGAAGGAACTGACCTATTTCCACAGACAACCTTGAATAACTGGCAGAGGTGCTTCATCAGCCCATTCTTGTTATCAAGCTTTTAAGGTAAAATAGACCTAACACAACTATATTTTCAGTATATTTTTGGCTAACGCTACTCCCTCATTGACTTCATTTTTATTAAACATAAACCCTGCTACAACAACTACTTCCGTATCTATTTTGCTATATAAAAGAGGAAACGATGAATATTCATGTTTGTTTCAGCTAATGAACAATCAAAACATGGACTGCATCATACCTTTTTAATCTCTGTGACAAGCTGAAACAGAGCGAGTTGTTAGTTTGTTGAAGAATAATAAGGAATGGGAGAAGAATATCATATCTATTTCATGTCCTGGATTTAAGAACAAATATATCATAATATAGCCCATTAATAACAATATTTAGATTAGGATTTTGCAGTTTCCATGTTACACATTATATTCATATCATTTTCACTTCCAAGTATTAAATATTATTTTACCCAGATGAAACGAGACAGTCCCCATCCGGCATTTGAGAAGTGGCCAAAAGTTCTAAAATGTTTCAATTTATTTAAAGAAGAAAACAGAATAAGTACATCTTAGAAGGACAAGTAAGAAAGGCTGAACAGTGGCAAAAAAAGCACCTACAAAGCAGTCAAGCATCTTCCTGTTAAGAGACTTCCAAGTGAGATAAACTTGCAGGTATGAATCCCACTAAAAACTAAACTCTCTGAAAAATATAACCACACAATGATGCATCCAGAATATGCCTTCATGATGGAAAATGTCTTGGCACTACATATTAACTAGAGCACAAACAAGGCCATTGTTTACCATGAACAGTAATTGACTTTGAAGGTACTAAAAGGCCCTGCACAAGGTGTCCTCAGCTATATGGAACAAGGTGCTAACTAATCTCCACTCTTCAGAAGTGAAGGAAAGCTGATATAGGAGAGTATTTCTTCTGTAGGTGTGTCTCCCTGTGTTATCCACATCTTTGCCTTTCTCCATTGCCTTGCTTGCAAAAAATTCTTCTTCTGCCCTACAACGGTTTGCCAGGTTAATTTTGTAACATCTTCTCTATGTAAAAATTGCAGTTAATTGACCAACCTTCGTCATCACCTTCATAAGTCCACTTTGTGTCTTCATCATATATGTCTTCTACCCCCAGCACAGGAATCTGAAATGAGGCTGGGTCAGTATTTCTACTCTCTCAAAGTTATTTTGCCCTTTTATTTTTTCCTCTTTACTGTAGAACTAATATCTGAAGTGATTTTATCCTTTAAGAGACTTTATCCAGTGTCATGCAGACAGAGAAACAGACTGAAGCATTCTAACTTGCGTTTCTGTACTCTGTCTTATCTCTTCCTGGTGGGATTTTGGCATCAGAAGTAAGCTGCCCTGCTGGATGCTTATGTAATATGTAGTCAAAGCCAACAAAGTGCAAAAAGGTTGAGTTAACTTAAATAGGCAAAAAGATGCAATTGTATCTTGCACACTGCAACCTGAAACAAAAATGTCAACGAAAAGTCAGAGCTAGGAAATTATACTTTACTTTTTTCACATGTGTACAGCACTTCTGTAGATCCCCAAAACACTATGACAATGAACTCAATCCTCCACATGGAAAAACTAAGAGAAAAAGAAGCCTCCTTAAAGCTCAACAACCAAGGATATAGCTTTATTCTACCTACCATATGAAAGCATGCTTTAAATAAACAGGCAGCCATAAAGCAGCACTGTTTTTCTATGGAAGCATTTTAGTATTAGCAATAAATACAGTACACATTACTTTAAAGGCAGAAATATTGGCAACGTGCAAAAAATTGTCTATTATAAACAAGGCTACCTGTTTACTGACTCTATTTCTAAACTATGAGTCAGTTGGAAAAGAGGAATTAATTGGCAAAAAAAAAATCTGAGATGTCAAATATTTGGCTTGTATGAAGCCGGTGCTGTCTAAGCTGGAGACAAACCTCTCCCTCCTCCTGTTCCATCTGAAATAGGTACCATAGCTACAAGTCATATACCTTTACTGTCTTGGCATAGTTGATCATTATAACATTTATGATGCAATGAAATAGACCATAAAGTGCAGTAACTTGTTGGGAACAAAAGATATGTTCTTCTTTTGTGATGAGTGCTCTAGAAACAATTTGTCCATGAGCTCAATTGTCCATTTATTTTTATTTGTATCTAATAACAATGCCTATGTCTCTAAATCTTTTTGATCTGAAATGCAATAGGATACGCTTATTATAAGGTCCAATGAGCTCCTCTTGCCCAATAAACTCTCAAGCATTCAAACTCAAAAATACCACCTTGGACTACAACTTACATACGTTAACTCATACTGGAAACTTGACAGAGTTTTAGTGATTGGAGACAGATATAAGCATAGTTACCTTCCTTTACATTTTCTTTATCATGTGAAGAAGTATACACATTCCTGTGGAAAATTAATCTAATTTCTCTTAATCATGTATTAATTACCATGACTGAGAGATGTTTTTCTACTGGTACTATAAACCCTTTTGAATTCTTTATCCTATTCCAGTCCAGATTAAGACAGCTGAAGTCTCTTCCCCCTTATTTCATCCCCTTTGGCTCAAAAATTGAGCTAAGAAAACTGTACTCCATTTGTTTACAATTGAAAGAATTTAGACAAGGAACACTACATTTTTCTAAGAGGGCTCAGAAACTAGCAGGGATACAAGTCCACCTAAAATTTACACAAAATTAACTGTAGCTGGTCAAGAGTGTTTGTTTCCTTGTGCACATGCTAAATACCTAACTAAAGAAGTCTAACAATAAAGGTGACTTCCATAAGGAAAGGCAGCTTCACAAAGAGCCACCAGATCCCTCCAAATTCCTCTGAACTAACAGACCATTCATATCAGTTCACAGAGCACAAGCCCTAGGCATCCTTCGTCTGTTTTACTCTCCACTGAAATGCCTCCTATGTGGAGAACACACATTGGAAGATCCTTTGGGGTTTTTTTTCCCCCCATTTCTGCTGAATGCCAAGTTCTAATAACTGATGGAACTTCATGTAGTATGCGTGTTACATGTCCTGTGTTAACAGGGACGTTAAGTGGCTGCTCTTTCCATTTTATAGTCAAGCCTAAGTGAGGCACAGAGAACTTGAGTAACTTACCAAGGTGAGACAGGAAAGGTGCAGTGTACTTCAGACAGATCAGTGCTGTGGTATACATCTCTCCCCTCTCCAGGGACCATACTATCTCTCAAACTAATCATCGCATATCCTGTTGTCCTGGTTTCAGCAGAGATAGAGTTAATTTCCTTCCTAGTAGCTGGCACAGTGTTGTGTTTTGGATTTAGGGTGAGAACAATGTTGATAACACACCGATGTTTTAGTTGTGGCTAGGTAGTGCTTACACTAGTCAAGGACTTGTTGTAGGCGATTCCCTTCTGAGGGGAACAGAGGGCCCTATATGCCGACCGGATCCGTCCCACAGGGAAGTCTGCTGCCTCCCTGGGGCCCGGGTCAGAGACATTGCTAGGAAGCTCCCTGATCTGGTGCGGCCTTCGGACTACTACCCGCTGTTGGTTATACAGGCTGGCAGCGATGAGGTGGCAGAGAGAAGTCCTGCAGTGATCAAAAGGGACTTCAGGACACTGGGGAGAGTGGTTGAAGGATCGGGAGCACAGGTAGTGTTTTCCTCAATCCCTACAGTGGCAGGGAAGGACACTGAACGGAACAGGAGAACACACCTGATCAACACGTGGCTCAGGGGCTGGTGCCGTCGGAGGAATTTTGGCTTTTTTGATCATGGGGAGGTTTACACGGCACCGGGCCTGCTGGCGACAGATGGAGTCCAGCTGTCTCGCAGGGGGAAAAGGGTCATTGCTCATGAATTGGCAGGGCTCATTGAGAGGGCTTTAAACTAGGTTCGAAGGGGGAAGGGGACAAAACCGGGCTCGCTAGAGATGAGCCGAGGGGTGGCATGCTGATGCCGGGGGTGAAATCGATAGCCCAGCTCAAGTGCATCTACAACAACGCACGCAGCATGGGCGGCAAGCAGGAGGAGCTGGAAGCCATCGTGCAGCGGGAGAGGTATGACTTAGTCGCCATCACAGAAACGTGGTGGGGTGACTCTCACGATTGGAGTGCTGCAATGGATGGCTATAGACTCTTCAGATGTACCAGCTACTAGGAAGGAAATTAACACTATTCCTGCCGAAACCAGGACACCTGTGCAAGCCATGGCCATGCTTTTTCTGCAGCAAAACTTGCCGGTCAACATTTGAAAGTCTCCAAGATGCACAAAAGACTTTGCAGAAGGTGGATGTGATTAATGCTTATTAATTTTTACTTTGGGTAACTAACACACAGCTAACTCAGAAAAGTCAATTTCCTTCCCACAAAATATTTCACATTTTGGAAAAAAAAAGTTTCTTCAGTTGAAACAAAAAATAACTATGCATATACATATATCACTTTTTTTTCAAAGGATATTTCCTGGCTTATCCTCAAGCATCCACTATCCTCCTCTTCCCTTCCCTAGGGGTTGCCTTTCAAGGTTGCCTGACTCCACAGCCAGCCAGCTCTGGGAGCAGGCAGAGACTGCTCCAGCAGCTTGTGGTGACAGAAATAGGGACAGCTGGGCAGGCTAGCTGGGGGGGGGGGGGCACAGACCAAAACGAAAAAATAAAAGGTTCAGCTACCTGTATTAGGAGGCTGAGGTTCAGCACAAAGACCCAGTAGGAGACACCAGAGCTCTCAACTCTGGAGCCAGCCGTGTTGCACTTTCCTTTTACAGGCCCTGACTCTGAAAACACCCGTGCATGTGCCTAATTCTACCTGCTAGGATTAGATTTTCTGATTTCACTGGGACAAGTCACAGCATAGGAAATTAAATAGAGTCATAAGCATGTTTCATAGCTATCGGTAACACTGGAGAGTTCATAATAATTACCTCACAGTATTCCATTACACACACATTTGTAATATACAAATGCAAATAAGCATATCTGCCTGTAGTACAACAGATCAGTTATGCTGATATTAGTCCCACCTTCTTCCATTATATTAGGTCATTTTCAAACCATTAGAGAAAGAGAAGCAGCACTGGGCTGTAAAAATACCTTCCGACACTGAGATTCAAAAACCATGCAGACTTGAAACACAAGAATATTAAAATACTTCACATCACTTTCTCCAAAACCAACAGAAAGAAACAGATTTTTTTTTCTTCATTTCCTGAATTTACTGTTTTATTCTAGTCCTGCCTATGTCGTACAATTACACTGGGCTGGTGGCAAATTACTGCACTCTTAAAATTCCTCATCCTTGAGAAATACAACTCCATTCGCTTGCTTAACAAGCGACACGTGGTAATCCACAGAGGTTCCCTTAAGATGAGGTTGTCATTGCTTTATACTACTTTGCCTAATGGCTGCTAAGGTTCGTCATGATCATCCTGCAAGAGAAGGGACATTTAAGCAATATCTTCCTTTGCAGGTTTTAATTACTGAAAGTATATGCAAAGTACAGTGAAGGTATCTCTGACATGCAATATGCAATAACCCTCAACACTAATTAGTACTCCGTTGACTTTGTTTTGCAAATAAAGCAAGAGAGCACTATACATTTCCCACTTTCCTGTCCTCTTTCTTCCTTTCCCTGGGGCTGCAAAATTATCTCACTGAGTAATCACAATCCATTCAGCGTAGCTATAAGCAGAGAATCAACCTCAGGCTAAAGCTGGTGCTTTTCCTGCTGCCTATCTGTATTTTTTTTTTTTTTAACCTAAGACAGGTTAGTTCATTACCCCCATTTTATAGGTGAAGAAAGTGTTGCACAGGGAAGCAAAGGAAGGAAAATAAAGCACACAATAGGTTAATTAATTCCCAGCCCCTCTCCCACCAAAACTATGATTCTTGTCACACCAAGGTGTGTCACAGTAGGCAACAGAACTTAAACTGAGCATAGGGAGGGCTGGACTGGTTAGAAAGAAAAACATATTCTTTGTGAGGACATTCGAGTGGTGACACAGGTTGGCCAGGCAGGCTGCGCCACCCCCAACCTTGCAGGTTTTCAAAACCCAAGGATAAATCTCTGAGCAACCTGGCCTGACCCCACAGCTGACACTGCTTGGAGCAGCAAGTTAGACTGGAGATCTCCTGAGGTCCTTTCCAACCTGAGTTATCCTCTAATCCCTATGGTCAGAGGACAGCTGTAGAAATCTGCAGAGGGAAGACAAAGGTTAAAGAATCTTTAAGCCAGTTATTTTACATTTTGTAACGCTGGACCGAACTGTTGCAATCTGCCCAAATCTTCTATTTTTGCTGATGGTTGCTATTGGGGGTGGTTTTTGCACATGTTTCTGTGTGAATTACTGTTAGTTTGTGAGCCAGCAGCCCTGAGCACTCATATTTGAGAAACAATACTTGCAAGTGGCCTGCAGAAGAAGTGACAAGTAACTAAAAAAAAACAACTAACCAAAACCCAAAAAACCTATTCAAAAGGATCCATAGGAAAACTAGGAGAGTGCTCTGTTTAAGATGATTAGTGTGCTTCACAAAGTAAAAGAGAAGGAAAAAAGAACAGTACATTATCTCCTTAAAAATGCTGAATTACACTTTTATTTTTCCTGTGTCTTTTCTTAATATATTCCACAAAATCATATTTTCTAACTATTTTTAAATAGCATTCTGTATGAAATAACAGATAATAAAAAGATATTTTCAAATAATCGAAGTTTCTTTTTGTGGTAATTCTGAGAAACACAAAGACAACGAGATGTTATTAAGGGAAAACTACCAAAGAATAGACTACAGGAGATGCAATTAAATTCCCTCTCTCTGTTGAAACTCGTAGAACATATAAAGAAAGAATTTTCATGTTTAGTCTTCCTTTTAAAAATCAAATATTCTAGTAACTTCAAATATTCCCTATTCAAACTCCAGTACAAGAGTTGCCATCCACTGCTTCCATTTCTAGCATTGCATGATTATTTCAGAGATGAAGGGAGACAATATCTCAGCTTTTGCTGATATGCGGAGCCCAAAACTCCCAATGAGGGGATTCACTTCAAATTCCCTCCATCTTTCTATAAATAGTGTGCCTGTAAGAGGAGAGTGGGGGAGGACCAACTAAAACCAGTATTTCTCAATAAATAATTTACTTCTGTTCCTATTTCCTTTCACCCACCATGTGTCTGTCTTGTCACTTAAACCAAGCTGTTTGGATCAGGGACTTCCTTGTACTATGCAGTAACATACAGCACAGCACAATAGGACTTGAATCCCATTGGGGACGTATACCTGTCACAGCTAGACACAGAAAAAAAAAAAAAAAAGAAAGGAAAAAAGTCAGCTATACAATCACAGCTACAGAGGAAATACAGGCAGATGAAAGGGAAGGTTTCTCACCATACAGGTGGTTTTGAAATGGTAAACACAGAAATTTCTGTCAGATGATAAGCCATTTCCTCCTTGGTTGGTTAGACTGCATAAACAGAGGATCTCCTACACTTTGTCATTTTTAGACATTCTGCTCGGGACCTTACAGAAGAAATGCCCAAGTTTGATGAGGCCTCACAAGTACTATAACCAAACTTTGCTTAAGTGAAGCTATATAAACCACATAGGAAACAAGCTCAGCAGTGCGATGGCAAAGGTTTTGATGGCTTTGGATGCTACATCCTGAGGCTACTTATTAGGCTACTTATAATCCTATAATTAGGATTATACACGTGGAACACGGAATGGAAAAGGGAGAAATACCTGAGAGTGGGATTCAGGTAGTGGGAAAGATGGTGAATTGCTTTGAACTAACATTGGGAAATGCTGAGGAGAGGGTTGATGCCTCACTCAGATTTTGGTTTCACTTCCACAAGAAATTCCCAGCTATGTGCCTGCTCGCAGAGTTCATCCTTTTGCATAAAAAGTGATTTCCTGCAGCCAAAAAGTGTTAGTGGCTCTTCCTACCCATCCTTGTAGGAAATACTTCCACTTTCATTGGAAGGGAGACATCCTGTTTTCTTCCAGATGAGTGCTCTAAACCGC
>NW_008825098.1:957995-984568 GCF_000699105.1 Pygoscelis adeliae
TTAATACACAGGCAACTCACCTTTACCCAAACACCCTCCCTCCAGGTTAAGCATGTCACGAACGCAAAGAGGGCAGGCCCAGCTCCACTATGGCCAGCCCAGATGTGCATACTTATCAGCTAATACAGGCACTGTGTGAGCATAGCTAAAGTGCTTGCAGGCATTGACCCAAGTCAGTAAGTCCTCTGGACCTAACTCAAGGCATGGCAGAGGCAGCTCCAGTACATTTGCATTGCCTTCCAGAAACTAGATCACCGTCATATGCAGGACAAAGCAGAGAGATTTTACATAGAGCAAGCCCAGATCTGGGCTGTCTGGCCTTCAGATGAAGCTAAAAAGTCTTGCTGGACCTGTGCCATCCATTGCAGAGTCAGCTTGGTGGAATAAAGCACCAGTACGCTCATCAGTGCCTGAATTACCTACAATTCTCCAGGTTATTTTTGCCCTACATTTTTCCAGATGTTGCTTATGTTAGATATCATACACAGTGAAAGAGCTTCTCCAGAAGAATTAAGAAAAACCTTCCTGAAAATTTCTTGTCTTTTTAGGAGCTAGGGTTTTCTTATGGTTGGGAGAGCTGGGTTCAAATCACTGCTCCAAGATTGGGTGATCAAGGCTTTTAGCCAGGCTTTCACACCCTAAATGAGTGCTCAGCCATGCTCCAGCAGAAGACAGCAGGTATCCCAGTGGTTAGACAGTCCATGCTCCTCAACGTGCGAGTATGCTTCCTGACAGGCCCAGCCAGAGAATATCTCCCAGACTACACCATGGATGATGCAGTAAAAAGAAAAACTGTTTTTTGAGACCCCTCAGATGTAACAACAGAGCTGCCTGCCATCACAAGAACAGGGTTCATCTTCAATATGCTGAGCAAATGGCTAGGAAATTTGATGGCTTCAGGATTTGGTGGCAATGAAGTAAGGTCAATTACATTCCTTCAGGATTTGCTGGCAACGAAGTAAGGCCAAAAATTCAAAGTATCTGAATTATGGATACAAGGCACCTCACTGCTTTCTTTAGACATGAAAGTCTACTGTGTAGTTACATGTGACCATCTGAGCTCAGATTTGTGCAGTCAACCCACCTAACTGCACACAGGAGAACATTCCATGTTGTGGAGGTCTTCATCAGGTTTCCAGAAGGTAATGCACTTACAACCAACTGGAACATGTTCAGCACAAGACCAGCAAGATGGTTTCAGGGGTTGAAGCACTTGCCCTGTGAGGAAAGGCTGAAGCAAGCAGATTTGTCCAGGCTGGAGAAGTGAAGGCTTTGGTGGGATATAACAGCAGCCTTCCAATACCTGAATTGCACTATGGCAGCTTTCACTAACCTTCTTTCTAACCCCGTCAGTTAAGACTCACTGCTCATCTAATGTCCAGAGGCAACATTTCACAGAGGAGTAGTGAGATACTGATCCACATGAGCCTCCCCCACTGTTTAATAAGAAAAGACATCATGTTTTCAGGTGTGATGGGGAGAGGCAGAGGTGCCTGCCTTGATCAGCGGCTTCACAACGTCAATGAGACGTGGAAGCAGAGAACAAACAGGGCTCCTCACCGAACTTCAGTCTCACTCCCGTAACACCGAGTACCAAAGAAAGACTCTCTTCTGAAGGATGGGGGGAGGCGGTGGCATCTTGTCATGTTCCTGCTTGTATCATACAGACATGAAAAGAAATGAATTCTTGTGATTTGCTACAGAGATTTTACTTCATAGACTCCTGGCAAACGTCTCCTCAGTTGGAGGGGAAAAAAAAAAAGAAAAAAATTCAATTCATCAGCTTGCACACGTCCTATTATAGCAGCCTCTCCACTGAAATTCACGCATGCTGATGACAACCCTGGTACACACACATGTCATCTGAGCTGTTTATAGGCCCTCTTTCATTTAATGCATCTCATCTGCCAGGGGTTTTTTTGGAGCTTTTGTCTGCTTTACCATGTTATCATTTAAGTCTTTATCCATAAATCAAACTGATATATAAACCACTTTGTCATCTTTTGTTTTGCAACAGATGTACAGTAAGCAGAGACTGCTTCTGAATAGGAAAAAATGAGAACACAAACACAGGCTGGGATATGCACAGAAATTCCAAAAAAACAAGATGGGTTTTCTTACTGATAACCAATGGCACAAAAGGATGTTTATGAAAAGAATATAAGAGGTGAAAAAAACAAGATGATGACACTCTTTAGATACAAATGTGATTTCTTCCTCTCTATAATCAGGCCAAGGATAGCAATCTGAGGGAATGCCATGTGGAAGAATTAGGGCTGAACTCTTTGCAGGAGGCTCCTAGGACACAGACACTGAAGCGACAATTCATTTGCATAAAAAAAGAACCTAAGATAGATTTCTGCGATGTTAATGAGATTTCATTGACAAGCTCTGATCTTTGCCAGCACACTCTGACCATTCCAACCCCCTATCATGACTCCTGTGACACCATTACTACTGAGAAGACTGTAAGTTGTAGCTACATTGCTTTTGTTCTCTAATCAGTAACAGAAAATACACAACTTAACCACTGTCCAGTTCAGAAGGCTTCAGAACACCTGACTTAGTGCTGATGGAAAGGGTTTTCTGCACAGTACAAGATGCCATTTTTCTAGGTTTGCTTGCATTCTTGACACTATTAATTGCATTTATTATTAGCACTCCTCTTCTGGAGACCTCTTTCACCCTGGAGAGTTGAGCTGATCCAAAACACCAAACAGATTTCTCCCAGCAAATGGGCAGATGCTAAGGTGCAGTGCTGTAGACAAAGACCTACAGTCCAGTCCGCCTGGCTTTGGCACTGACAACGTTCAAAGCAAACGCACACCACACAAGGTCAGATATCTCAGTAGATGGCTTACATGAGCCAGTGTATCCCACACATCCTTATCTCTAAATCATCTTAAGCATTAGACATGATGTTTAACATCACATCCAGCATTTCTAATAGCCTGAAGTGTAGTTCTCATTATTCTTGTTATCCACATAAACATCCAAACACCTGAAACTTCCTTAATCTCTTGGTCCCAAGAGACTGCTGTCTTGAGAACAAACTTCCTCATGAGATTTTAGGTACCTGAGGTTTTGGTGAATATGGGGGAAAAAAATAAAATATGAAAAGGACCCTTAATCAGTTAAACCTTTAGCCAACCAGATTTAAATATTGATCAAATGTGAAGACTGAAAAAGTTAATAATTACTTCCTCAAGAATCTTAATTGTAGTTCAATTTTGCAAATGCCTCCAAACACCAAAAAAATGTTGGAGAAAGACTGTAGGCATCATTTTATTTTCCATAAACCCCAAACACACTTGTAGGAACCTTCTCCTACCTAAACAATGACCTTAGTATTGGTAAAAGCAGGTTTTGGAAAACTCAGGGAATGCAATTACTTTATATCCCAAATTAAATCTTTATATTATAAACACTGATTCAAAATCAAGAACAGACTGAATATTTTGGGAGCGGAAAAAAGACAGACAGAAAGACAGACAGAAAGATGTGTCTATAGCAAAACTTAAATTACAAATAGAAGCTATAATTAGCAATTTTCAGCTGTAACTCCAGCAATATCCCTAATGACAAATAGTGTAGTCAGCAAAAATTGGAAGTATTAATTAATTTATCAGCTTTCTTAACTCTAGCAAAGTACTTAAAATAGAAAGTAGCATGTGCACTATTATTTCTACTTTCATGCCTTATCCAAGTTCTAGTCTTCTCTAAGACTATGTGCCAGCCATTGGAAATTTCCAGAAGGCTCTAAAAAACAAACAAAAACAAAAACCCAAAACAAAAAACCACAACCAACCAAAAAACCACAACCAACAAACAACAAAAAACCACAAACAACAACAACAACAAAAACCCATCAGCACAGAAGATTTGGGACAGATAAGAAAATCATTATAAATACACAAGATATGATATACAATCAGATCTCCAGTATTCACAAACTCTAATTATGCCACAACTGTATGACCAGTGTTGTTAGGCAAATTCCAATATTACAAAACTTCCTTTTAACAAAGTTATGATGGTGACCATCAGTTTAAGAGGCTTTAAGACTCCAACTTCTAACAAGTTCTGCATGTCTGAACTTCTTCATCAAATCTAAAGTTACCAAGAATTGCTATTCCCATCTTGCATAAATTTGTACTGAGGCCATAAGATCGCTAGAAACAAAATGCCTAATTCCTTATCTTCCATCTCCATCTGATAGTTACCACTGTAATGTTTTAAGAACTAAGTTAGATATTTAATTCATCTGCTGACACTTTTTCCTCCTCTGTACAAGAAACAATTTAGCTACAGAACTTTGAAAGAATGTAAGATACCTTGGAGTTTTCCACAAAGCAAATCAAAACAAACAAACAAAACCCCACACCCCTTTCTGTGACTATCAGCTTCATAAGTAAGACACTTGCCTTGCCTGTGGGAAAAATCACATTCACATTCGTGTTCCCTTTCAGCCCAGGAACTATAAGGGAAATTCCCCTATGTCTGACATGTGGACCACAACCGGTGGGGCGAGTGACAGAATCACAGCTATAGTTTTATATTTTACTCCCAAAATAAAATCCAGTTAGCAAGCTCAAAAATTCAGGGGGGGGAAGATGCCCATATTTGACTGATGAAAATTAGTCTTGGATCTAAAAATGCCATTCCCAACTAAAGTTGAATCAGTTGGCATAGTTCCACCAAAAGTCTGAGCTTTGTCTGTACTCTCCAACAAAAACTTGTCTTCTCTGAGAAATCCTCACCACACCTAAATTATTTCTGTTCAAATGCTGGCGGGTTTTTTGTTTGTTGGTTGGGTTTCTTTAAACTTAGAATTAAATCAAGAAAATTCTAAGTCTACAAAGTAAATAGGCATAAGGCAATGGCAGAAACAAATTGCTGAATATTGCTGTCCAAGGTTACATCACTGCCTTCTCCCAAGACTATCCTGGAAATCTGATAGTACACTTGGATATTACTGGATGCTGATAGCAAACTGGTGCTGGAAAAAATTGTTTTACAGAGATGCACTCTTTTCAGTATTTTTTTACTGAATATTTAAGAATCATAAATCTAATCTAGAGTTACAAAGCAGGTTTAAAATCCAACCTTAAGATAGTTCACCAGGCACAGGAAGGCAGGTCCTTGTCTGTCTGCGTTTCTTTCTTTCACTTGAGCAGGATTTCTTTCAGGGTTTAACGCAGTGTTCTGGCTAGCTTCAAAACCCACACAGAGTCTGGGCAGCCAACTCATCCTTGCCCATGTGGGAAGTGAAGAATTCAGTTGGTTATCTTAATTTTCTTGCTTTTTCAATTACAGTCTTATGATGCATACTGTATGACTGCAGTTTGGTAGGCTTTTCCTCCGTAATTAGTTTAAATGCCTTCATATTTCCTTTAAATTAAAAACTTGTGTTCTTGATAGATAGAGTATTCTGAGGTTTTTCAGGTCTCACACTGCATCAATCTAACCAGAAGTAGAAGCATTTATTTGGGGTAATTTGCCTCTTCCCTATTTCATTTTAAAATCATTAGTATGCAACCAGGAAAAAAAAAAATCTATTTAAGATTTTTTTAATGTTAATATTTGTAAAGTTATGTTTATGACCACATCAGCACCACAGAAGGCAGAAGCTATTTTTGACATATGGTACTACAACTGGGGATGAGACTCTGATTCTGAAATAAGCAATGTAAATGTTTTTCAACCCCAATAATACTATAGACAAAACAGTATTTATTATAAATCTATTTCTCTGGACAAAGTATTATTTATGCTAAAACAACCCCCAACACCATGCAAAATTTTGAAGTCCGATTGGTGATATGCTATTTTACAGAACAAAAAGCCAATTATTCTAGTCTTGCAGTCAGACTGATTTCTGAATAGTAATCAACAGGTTTGGGGGCTTGCATGTATTAGTAATGATACAACAGTTCTAACACCAATTGGTGCTTGCCTCCTATTAATCAAGCTCTCAAGTAATATTTCCAGACACTCTAGACATGATTCAGATTTTGGATAAAAACATCTGTCTCAGAGTTCAATTCAACAGATGAATCATGCCTATAATTTTGCCCCAGGTATTAATTTGTGTTCTCCTGAATGTTTTAAGCACAAAACACTTGCTTCCCAAAATGGAGGCCAAGTTGAATATCCAGGGCTTGGGACATGTTTTAGGTCTTGCTGGAGAACTAGCTGTGAGCACAAGGTGAGGAGGCACAGATGGGACAAATAGCCAGCACAGTAGGAAATCAGGACTCTAGTGCCTGAAGCTATTCAAGCCTGGTATGCAGCCGCAGTCACTGCTATACCAACCACCAGCACTGATCTGAATGAGAAAATAGGAGCACTCAGGAACAAGAGGGAAAATGAGAGAGAAAGGGAGAGCAACTAGCCCAATAATTACTTGATTACAGAAAGGAAAAATATCACTTAAGAAACAAGATGTCTTCACTAAACTGAGAAACAGAAGCCTACCACTCTCTGTAGGATTCAATTAAAATGCTTCAAGCTTTGCTTTCAGACACTGTGAGATGCCTGCTGGTAACAGGCTCTTGCTGGACTTTGCTGCATGTGGAAATTCTGCATCCAAGCCATGTAATACACAATACTTTTTCTGAGAAGAATGCTTTCTTTTATTTTATTTTCTCAAATCTCCAGAGCACAACTCAATTAAGACACAATAGCAAACTTCTCAAACTGAGAGGTCATACTGTAGGGCAACTTACTCCACAGTAGAACAGATAATCATCTTAAGTACTTTGCAAAGCCTCAAAACAGGCTTCTCTGGCTATCTGAAGATCAATACTAATGTGCCCACCCTCCAGCCAAGCTAAGCATGATTCACTGGAATATGTTTTTACTGTGCAAAAATGAAAGGAAAACTTTATTAGGCTGAAGGGTTTCATTTAGGGACACAGCTTTCACAGCAGTACAGACAAAGTGCAGAAATACTACCTTGTATACATCTCATTCTCTATAGTTATTAACCTCTTTGGAAGCTGTATGTATTGGTGTTTTTAATAAAAGACTCACAGAGGAACATCAGACTGAGGTTTCTATTTTTTTTCCCCCCGGTCTGCCTCACTTCTATAGGTTTTGTAGCCAATTTTGCCCTTGATTACTTATGCGTAACTCTCGCTGAAATCAATCACAGATTTTGCATATATATATATATGGCCAAAGGCAAGAGGAAAGGCATTAGCGGTGGATTTTCAGAGGTACGCGGTACTGACTCCTTTTCTCCCATTGAAGTCAAAGGGAATTTTACTACTGCCTTCCAGTAAGGAGCACAGATAAATCAGTTGTGAATTCTTAGAAAAATTTCACCCCTAATTTGCACATATTGCTGGTAGCATAATCACAACATCACAACAGGACAAAGAGACAAAAGCCTTGAGCCTGTTGCCTGTCCAGGATACAACTTCTGCACAAAGCTACATCCAATGTACAGAGGAGAGAGGTAAGCCTTAGTTCACACAGATTTTCCAATGCATTTTGACTGACAATCCACATAATCTTTTAGAGGTATATTAACCTGCACCATATTTTTCAATATCTTCTCTTTTTCTCAGACAAGGGGTTCTGCACTAACCCATGCAGACACAACCACCTCACACCTTTCCAAGAGCTGCATATCAGTGTCCAACGACAAGCATAATTGTTGTGCCTCCGTATACCCTAAACGAATCTCAAAAACAAAAAAAAACAAAAAACAAAACAAAAAAAAACCAACCAAACAAAAAAAAAACCACAAAAAAAACCCACAGTGACCCAGTTTCACACTTCATGTTCTTCAGTGTTTCCTGGAGCACAGGAATCCAAATGCTGTGCAACTTTTTAAATCTGCTGTTACTATTTCAAGGTACATAATCATTAAGGCCTATGTGTACTGCGGCTGAAAGCATCTAATATTCCAGCTAAGATGTTATCTTCTTTTAACACAACTTTCAGATCCAGCGTGACTTGTAGCTTGAGTTCATTTAAAGAAAATGCCTTTTATTCGCTCTCTTTTTTTTTTAAACACACAATTTCCACTAGTTTATAATTCAATATATTAGCAAAATAAGCTACTTTTTAATTAGGCTTTAATTTAGCCAGGGCCCTTTAGCTCACTGATGAGAATTGTCTAGGCAGAGATTATTGTTTACTACAAGTGTTAATGCTTCATTGTCTGTTCTGCTTCTAGTTCTCACTCTTGTACTGAAAGCTGACCCAGTCTGGACACCAGTTCTGCAGTTGTTCAGTCATCACTTCTTGTTAACCAGTGAGTAGCAGTTTGCTACTCACTACGATCCAAGCTCCCAAGCCCTTTTGTATCCAGTGACCAATTCCACCATCAGTCCCATACTGGCTAATGAAATGTACTTGCCTTTTGGGTGGTCCTGTGTCACAAAGCCTTCCTGAAGTCATAACACATTATATCTTTTTCTTTACCCCTGTCAAGTCTCATTGACCATCTCTCTTTCTCGGAGAAGTTAATTGGATATGTAAAGCACGACCCCTCTTTCATTAACCTGCACTGACTCCCTGACCAGTCTGTATCTGTCCAGCTTTTCCCTAACTTTATTTTAATTAGTGGCTTGAATCTTTCCTAATCAAAGGTTACACGTGCACATATGCCATTTTCTCATTTATCCTTTAATTCTTTGCTAGCTATAAGCATTACATCACGGTGAATTCACATTCAACTGATAACTGATCGAGACTAGAGGAATCTCTCTTTTTCCTACTCCTACACAGACACACACACTCTCCAAAGAAAATAGAAAAAGAAGTCACTTTTTCTTTAAGCTCTGATATCATCATTAGATCTAAAAGAAATCTTAGTTATTTTGAATTAGCAGATAATCAATCTATTATTCTCAGTGGGTCACCGTTATGATCACAATGTTGGCAGTTAAATTACCTGCTTGGCCAATATCTCTCTCAAGAATTGAAGGTTTTCAAGAGTTCAAATTCTATAGCAAATCAGCAGTCTGTCACATGAGAGATTAAAGAAAAATCTGTGAGAACCAAGTGGATATATTTTGATTAAACCACACTCTACAGAAGTCTGTTATTACATCAAAGTTAAACTGCTTCATAAAAATCAAGATAACAGTCAAAATTTTATGGGAAAACCAGGAATGGAACAGGAGGAAAAACAGGAAATGTGTAACCACAGAGTATAGTAAAATTATTCTTTTACAAGAAGAAGGACCAATTTTTTAAAAACTAATTTTCACTTTAATTTCTGTATAGATGTATACATAATGGAAAATAAAGTCATATTTGAAACTGTTCTGCCTGCAATAGAACATTTTAAATAAATTGTAAATATATACTCAACCACATCCACCACTCCAGTTTTCCATCAGAGAAAATTTCGTGTGCAGAAATTTTTTCATATAGAATGAGACTAAGTTTTTATCTTTCAAAACCCTTCAGAAAATGAATCATCTGTGCTCTAATCAACCTTAGAAATATTAGCAACTGGAAAACCTAATAACAGACAAAGCCCACCAACAGCAGCTATTTTATGTCTTGTACTGTAAGCATCTGGACCAGTTTGGCTTTTACAGTCCAACTAGAATTTGACTTCCGCATCTATATTAAGGCACTTAAATAATGTGGCTTCATTTACTTTAATGCGGTACAACCAGCAAGTCTAATTAGCTTCTGGATCTTGTACTTGTGGAACATAAATCTGAAATTTAGCCAACTTCAGTGCTGAAATAAAATTAAATATCTAAGTTGGTTAAGTGTCTAGCTTCAGCTTCCTGGATGCAAGGTTATATATACATATAGGCTTGCATCACACTTAAAAACCCCCTAAATTCTACAGTTTCATCTGTTTTCTACTGTCCTTTAATATCTTGAGACCCAGTTGACATTTACAAAAGATTTTCTGAGGTCTTATCCATCCTGTAGGATCAAAAGGAAAACATCTATAATTCTGGGCTATTGTGGTTGTAGGAAAAACGTTGCAAGTACTGACAGTTTTGATCTAAGGTTTGGATCAAATCTCTCTTTATCCCTGATGCCAATATTCCACAGATCCAGTATTCTTCCATCCCAGCTCCAAAATTGTTTTTAAAATTAAATATATCAAAAAAATAAATCAACTTGTTCTAAATTGTTCATCTGAATCCAAATTATAATACCCCTACCCTGCTCTCCACCAGGACTTTAGATCCTCCTGACATAAAGAGGTTTCTCAGAACTAGAGTTTTGTTCATTACTGTTTCTACCTAGAAACAAGATAAAGCCAAAATCTTTCAGTAAGTTTTACAACTTCCTCTGTTTTCATCACTTGCTACTAGAAAGTTCAAAGCTGTGTAGAAGAAGTTATCTTCCCAAGTACCCAGCAAGCCACTTAAAATCATGTTTCTGATTCACTCCTCCAAGCCTTCCTGCTAATCTGTCTAGTGAGCGTTGATTTTAAGAAGTCATTCTGTGTCATAGAAATATCCACATCTTCTGTCATAAGTTTCCTTTCAGTATTTCCCCACAGGGCCTGCAGTCTCTCTCATCAAGCTCTTGCTCTTTATACTTTACATTTGTATAACCATTTATTATTCATATTCACATCCTGTGTAATTTTCCTTTCATTTTCGATCCCAGCTTTCTTGATCATTTCCATACCCTTTTTCTTTTGCCTCCTATACCTTCTCTTTCAGATCTAACACTTCTGATGTATCCTAAGGGATTTCTTAAAAATGAGATGTTAGCTCTCAGTGGGATTTTCTTGGCAAAACATTTTAAAAAAACTAAATTATAGATGTCTTGGCTACATTTCTCCTGGCCTTTATTTCCTCCTGTATTTCCCTGGTCATCCATATTGATCATTTCTGCCACTTCTTGAACATTTATTTCTTGACTAGGTACATATTGTATTTGCTAAGCTCACGGTAATCTGCCTTTGGTACTTTGTACTCATTTCACTTCCCACTGTGTTTTGCTCAGAGGTATGCACAACTACATTGCTGCAGAGATACATATCACTGCGTTTGCCTACAGAGGCAGAATGACTATAAGTTATCTATCACACAGCAACTGAAAGTACTAAGTTTTGTGCCTGGAATGTCTCATTCCCTGTGACAAGATAGCAAGGGGCCAAATTCTCCATTTCTAATTCCTTCACATGAAACTATGTTAGAATATCAATTTTCCATTTTTCAGTCTATTGTAGTATGTAGTAGTAATGCATATTGCAGTATATAATGTACTCTGCATACTCTCCCCTTCTGTGAGCTATAAAGTTTTATCAACCTAGACAGTGAGTTTTTACCATAGTCACACTTTTTAAAGAATTATTTTCTCCAGAAAAAAAAAAAGAAAGAAAAAGAAAAGCCAAAATTCTCCATAGTGCAACCCATCTGACTACTACACAGTATTTTCACATGACATACCTATATTGTTACTTTGTGGGAGAGCTATAATTTGACCTTCATGTCCTCAAAGGGAGGAAATGCCCCTGTAACTTTACATTCCTCAATTCTCCCAGCTGTAGAACGGGTGTGAAGGACCTCCTTGGTATTTCAGGGCTGGAATATGGTATTGTTGCAATACAGACTGTGTATTTCACTGTGTTATGTTCAACTCCATCTAATCTAGAAAAAGAGTATCCAGCTCTCTTTTGAATTTAAGTTCTCTTCAGTCTAAGACAACAAAACAGATTATTAACCAGAGCTCCTCATCTCCCGCTCCCCACCTACAGCATTTGCAGCAGGGAGTATTACGAACCCATATATCTCATCCTGACAGCCAAGAAGAAAACTGAAAATACATGAAAAATTCATCTAGTGCTGTCGTGGTTTAACCTCAGTTGGCAACTGAGCACCACACAGCCGCTCGCTCACTCCCCACCACCAGTGGGATGGGGGAGAGAATTGGAAGGGTAAAAGTGAGAAAACTCGTGGGTTGAGATAAAGACAGTTTAACAGGTAAAGCAAAAGCTGCGCACACAAGCAAAGCAAAACAAGGAATTCATTCACTACTTCCCATGGGCAGGCAGATGTTCAGCCATCCCCAGGAAAGCAGGGCTCCCTCACGCGTAACAGTTACTTGGGAAGACAAACGCCATCACTCCAAACGTCCCCCCCTTCCTTCTTCTTCCCCCAGCTTTATATACTGAGCATGACGTCCCATGGTATGGAATATCCCTTTGGCCAGTTTGGGTCAGCTGTCCTGGCTGTGCCCCCTCCCAGCTTCTTGTGCACCTCCAGCCTTCTCAGTTGGTAGAGCACGAGAAACTGAAAAGTCCTTGGCCAGTGTAAGCACTACTTAGCAACAACTAAAACATCGGTGTGTTATCAACATTGTTCTCACCCTAAATCCAAAACACAGCACTGTACCAGCTACTAGGAAGGAAATTAACTCTATCCCTGCCGAAACCAGGACAAGTGCCTATACTCTGAAGTAGTGTGGGGTATCCAAAATGCCTCTGCTCTACATAACATTTGTTATACTTTTCTTATTACTTGTGTGATGGGTTAAAATAGAGCATTCAACGAACAGAAGGATGTGTAAATGGGAAAGGTAGGTGCAGGAGGACCATGTATATGTGGATGGATGAATGATGAGTAGAGAGGTGGAGAGGAGAGAAGAGAAAAGAAGCCCTTGAGTTTGTAAAGAATGGAGACAAAATTGATGCTGCAATTGTCCTCAATGCTTCATACAAGCACTAAAAGAGTGAAACTGGCATTTCAACATTTCCCAGAGAGATAAAAAAGCTGTCTGTATTGCAATCACTCCTATTATTTCGGGAGGGACTCATTACTTCACTGCTTCTGAAAGCCTCCCATTTGTTCCTGGTTTGACTGCTGACCAATTCAGGGGATTTCTTTACAGAGGGCAGACAGACAGTGGAGTCTGCAGCCTCATGCCCATCATATTATAAGGCCATTGAGTTCTTGCTGTAGACTGCAGCAAACATACCCACATTTGGTCCCTGATGCTGCAAAATGATGAGTAAATTGGGGAAGGCACTGCAGGTTTTGCAGGAAGTTGCAAGGGTTCAGTATCACTCGAGCTTAGGCTTTTTGCCCCTAGGATGCATTTTGGCCACCCCTGCTTTTCTCCCAAATTACATGATTATACCAAGAGGAAGGGAAGTAAGCCAGGAAGCTTCAGGATCAACAGTCTGCAAGTCAAGGACAGTTCACTCTGGGATTTGGTTTTGCACTCTTGCATCATTTCAGCAGATACTGGTGAAGCAGCCATTATAGGCAGCCAATTACAGAAATAATCACAATCAGTTAAAATATGTGAAGTGTGCCCATGCCAAAACAGAATCACTGAACAAATATGTTGGGCTTTGGGGATGTTTTGTTTGGATTTTTTTTTTCCCTTCTTTTTTAATTTTTTCTTCTTTTTTCCACATTTGCATTTGCTTTACCCAAGGGCAAGGTTTCTCTGCTCCTTAGAGAAGCAGGCATAGCAGCCAGTGGTTTCCACAGCAGTGATAACATCACATTGTGAAACTCAGGGTTTTCATAATGTAATACCAACATATGCCCTTCAAGTGAATTATGTCACCAATTTTACATCAGGAACGTTCTGCATCATCACTATTGAATGATGTAGTACTAAACGTCTCCTGAATTGGATAATTTGGAAGGATACAATGTGAGTAATATAATACTATTAAGGATTTCCCTGTTTAAAGAATACCATAAAGGCAACAAAACCATCTCTCATTTAGACTCAGTGCTGTACTGTATCATCACCATTTACTTGAAATGAGCACACTCCTGTCCTAAACTTCAAATGCTTCATGGTGGAGTTTTCCTTCATTATAGATACTAAATGTTTCCCCAGCAAGAAAATACTCAGGGCTTTTCATCTAAGGAAATCCTGATCTCATAGGAAAGAAAAGCTAAAAACCCTTCCTAGGAAGAGAGCCATTCAGTGGATAAGCCACCAGACTGGGGAGTCAGTGGACCCAACCTTTCAGTCTGCTCTCTCCCATTAATCCATGGGCTGATGGAGGTCATTTTGCCAGTCTGGCTACAACATGGATGATGCGCCAGCAGCTTTCTACTATAGTTTGTACAGTAAGAGATAAAAGTGGTAGAGCTAGTGCCGGTTCCCATCTGAAGCAGACACACAGAGTACATCCAAAGTAAACAACTCTTGGTTTGTTAGATGTCGATGTTCTTGCCCTGTTCTTGCCCCACCAAAAACCCACCTGAAAAGAATAACATTAAAAACTGTTACAAAACTGCAAAGCAGAGCCAACTTCTGATTTTAGTGTCATCAGTTATGTCCACATCAGCAACCCCCTGCCTTCCTCTCAGGGAGAAGGAAGAAAGAAGAAAGATAAGAAGAGGGAAAAAAAAAAAAAGCCTGAGAACAGAGAAACCTGTTTCTTAGGAAACCCATTGAGATCTCTCCTGCTAAGCTGCTTTCAAATCTTTTACAGTGGAAATCTTTGTCTGTGCAAATGACCTAGTCAAAGCCTATTCTCTAGCTAAGTTAATCAAACAGGACTTCAGCACACTATGACTGGGCTTACACTTTTTGCCCAAAGAAGAATTCAGTCTCATATTCTTGCTTCCAGGACAGTTCATTTTCATAGGTTCAGAGCAATTTGCAGTGCAGTAGGTGGTAGGAAACAGCAAAAAGATAGATATCTACAGAGAGAGCAAGAACATTTCAGGAACAGAAGGTGATCCAAACATACATTCATTTTTATCCTAAACTGGAATTGCTTGCCTTTAATCACTGTGGCCAAAGATGCTTTCCATGTTCTGCTAGGAGTAAAGGGCTAAAGGAAAACCTGGTGCCTTTAAAAAAAAAAAAAACACTTTAAAAAAAATCACTAATAACTGGTTTACGTTATGTTAAAAAAAAAAAATTCTTTTCCAAAAAATGGATTCCCAAGGCAAGTTAAGTTTTCTGATTTTTTCTCTTGGAGAACAGCTTACCAGAACAGCTTTTCAGATGTTCATCATACTTTATCTTACATATTTTCCCAACAGGAGTTTCTTCTAAAAAAGCGTCACTGCTCTTATTGTACACTACATATACACTGGAACTTGCACACTCATTTAATTAAAAATCATTTAAGACCAACTCTATAAATTCTGCTGAACACTGGCTGAGTACTGAAGAATTGCCTCTTCATGGTCATTTTTTATGTAATTGACCAGGTACCGTGCAGCCTTTTAAAATGCTTCCAAAATGTTTTCATTTATGGATCTCAAATAACATTATAGTAAGATAATAAAAGCTAAGAGTATTCCAAAATGAGGTAAAGACAACAAAATATGCATATTTGACAGGCAGGTACTACAATGCACAGTGCTACTAATAGAGTTAATATTGGCAAGTTACTGGCACAGGTTAGAAATCCTGAAATACAGTCTAAATCTCAGTTGCCAGTTCTAGTAATAAATTACAATATGTTCATTTTACCTTCCCAACAGTGACCACAGATATCATTATAAATTGCCAGTTACACAAAAAAAAAAAAAGCACAGCCCATCTCCTTATCCATGGCAATGTCTCTGTTCATTCTGTTAAAATCAGGAAGCAGTGCTTTCTGTTTTGATTTTAGAGTGTTCCTTCCCCTCCCCACCCCCCCCGTGATTTTGAAAGAAAAGTTTTCCAAGTGAGATTTTCCAGAATTTAATCTGATGAATCTGCCATGTAATAGTAACGGATGTCATGGCAATCATACCAGTCAACACAATGACTTGAAGTATAGCCAAAAATTCACATCTTAACCCAATTTTAAACTCTCCAAAGCTTAGAGAGCTAAGAAACTTGTTCTCATCAGTTTGCTATCAGTTTTTTCCTTCTCTTTTCACTCCTTATAACAAACTTTTAAAGTTACTTGTGTGCATATTTCTGCTCTGAATTTCAGTTTGCTGACGAAGAAAATAATTGCTAAAATAACTGTCGCATTCACCTCATCTAAGTCATCATAATTCCCCCTAACTTGACATGATGTTAACCAGTCACTTTTAAATTGTCTATACCAATCTGAAACAAGAAGCACAGGAGAGAGCTCAGCTCATCAGTGTTAGCCTGCTGTGTGTATCAGCAGGAGGCATCTTGGCTCACACGGCCACTTTCTGAGATGAGTTTTGAATAAGTGGAATGTAATTGGCAAGGGAAAAAAAAAAAAGACAAGAAATGAGAAAGGATGAGCAGAAAAGTTGGAAGGCTCATTCCCTGCATGCACACACATGCACCATCCTCAACACATGGTTTTCTGCAGAAGAACCAATTTTAGACAAGTCCTCGGGCTGTTGTGCCCATTCCTAAAGCCATGCCCAGCTGTGCAACAGCGTTAGGTGTCTGTCACATGCTGTAACCGGTAGCGTGGAAAATGACATCTGCAAGCCCATCACGGCGGTCATACCTCACTGCTACCCCAACTGCGACTGGGCCGGCGCTGCCTGCCCCCTCCGGCTCCGGCCAGCTGCCAGCCCCGCTGCAGCCGCCCCTCGCAGTGCTGCCATACGCCACCCTGGCACGGGGACGGGGTGCTGAGCCACCCTGGGATGGGCAACGCGTTTGGGCCGCCTGACAGCATGGCTGAGTGGTGCATCAGCCCCCAAGGTTGCTCTGTTGAGTGATGAGATTGGACAGGGCACCGCAGGCCCCCCCAGTGCCTCGTCTGCATCCTTTTAATTGAATGTGGCACCAACAAGGAACCTGCGCTTGTGCCGCAGTATCTGGTCCGAACAAAACAAACTAAATATTTTAAAATAATTGCTGTGGCAGAGGGCTCACAGCCACCGAGGTAACCTGCCACGTGCTGCTTGAGAGGGAGGCAGAAATGCTGCAGTCAGTCATGTGCAGCCCTCTCACCCTCCACACCTCTCCCACCAGCTTCACCAAGAACAAACACCGCTGTGCAGCTCTGGTTTGCTTTTTTCATTACACTGAACGATTCTAAGGATGTTTTTTGCAGTGTTTTATATTTAGTGAAAAAGACTCTTTTTTTGTTCTTAAAGAGCTTTTTGAAATAAAGTTCCAAGTGATTCATAATTATTTGAATTAAGTGGAAGTGTAGAAACCCAGGGCCACATCCTCAGCATTTGTTCACAGCATAACACTCACACCCAACCTGCAACCCACAGAGAAACCTGAAGTGGCTATAGGTGAGTGTAGGCACACCATAAGCTTTTCCAGCCTCTCCAGTCTTCCACTGGGCTGAGTGCCCTATTAGTTTTTTTCCTTTGAATCTTTGAAAAGATCAGATCGCTCAATGAACCAGATGTTCTTGCCACTGCAACAGAAAAGTCAACAGCTCCTGTGTTCAAGAAGTTTCTCCTTCGTGACTGACCACTGTTAAAAAGAACCTTGTCAATACTGTGCTATCAGAAATCTCAAAGATTAGAGGCTGGCAAGGAGAAATTAATGTAAGTGGGAAGAGCCTCTTTTGCAACTTAGAAGAATTAAAAGTATATATATGTATACACAGATATATGTACACACATAGAAAGTTTGACTGAGACATGAGTCATCTGAGAGGTGATGGCACCCTCACTGGAGGAAGCTTACAAGGAGCCAAGAGAAGCTGCTCCCAGGCAGCTGGGAGCTTGATGAGAAAAAGAGGAGATATTCACAGAAAAGGGTACATTTTACCAGAGTGCAGGGCAGAAGACTCCCACACCTCCTGCCTCCCTCCTCTGTGGTGCCAGAGTCTGAAACTATGCTTTTAATTTGTTTTCCCTTGTCTTTAGCACTGATTTTTTTCTAAATAATGCACATAATGCATGCACTTTTGAAGGAGGAAGCTGATACCGTAACAGACATGTTTTCAAGCCCTAGGGTCAAATTCTCAAAGTTATATCTGTTATGGCTTCAAAAAAGGTCTCGTGTTAGTCAACACAGAAGTGTATCTGAAGATTTTTTTATTATGAATTTCCATCAATAATTTAAGTTTTATTATTATTGCTGTTGTTTGGCTTTCCTTGTTTCAATTACTCTGCATTGCAGTATGATGTTTTAAGCGCCTCAAGTTATATTTGCCTAACGTCAAGCCTCAAAACAAAATAAACACATCAATTAAAAATATTGCAACTACCAAAATTACACATATTTTATTTTGGAAAAAAACCAAATACTAGAAAAGTTCTTTATACCATATTACAGCCTCTAATCCATTTCCTGGGGCTCCAGAACATCTGATTTTTTTTTTTTTTTTTAATTATTTTAGTTCAACAAGCTCTCAATACAGCAATGTACATGTTCATTTCCCTAACCTGGAACAGAACTAAGTACCCTTACCAGAACCGACAGACATCACTCGCACAACAATTGATAAAGCAGGGCTCCATTTTAAGTAGTTATGCGCAACTTACAGACACAAAACTTGATCCTGGACCAACGTAACCAACAATGAGGCACAAGCTTTCGAATCAACAGGCGTATGTATTTTGGTGGACAGGATATGAGTTGCAGCACCCTGAAGGAGAGTGTACAATAAAGTGATTATATTCCCAAACAGTACTCCATAGACACAGCTTTTTGCTGAAGTTATTAGTTTACACTGTGTGAAAACAGGAAAAGACAAAAATGTTTTTCTTTGTTCTTGTGCGGTTTCTGACCAAGTGACGTGCATCAAGTCTACAAGGTGAAAGTGGCCTGTGGTTGCTGCATGGGAATGGAAACAAGAGTAGGAGCTGTGAAAAAATTTCTCCCCAGACCTTCCTACAAGCTTAGGCTGGGTTTAGCTCCCCGGTCCTTGAGGTGTGGGGGGACAGCCCCGGAGGCTTCTGCATGCAGGTTTGAACTAACAGCTGAGGCTGGTGCTTATACCTCAGGTCCCCTGTCTGTGAGGTAAAGACCATCAGAGCCCTGAGGGATTACACAGGGGGGTTGTTTTGTTTGTTCGTTTAAGACTGTCTGTAACTTCCTTGTAGGTATTTTAACTCATGCCTTTGCATTGAAGTTTTGTGCACCCTTGTGCACAGTTGCCTACGACACCAGAGGTTTAACAGGAGATTCCTCAAGGGGAAGTCCTACGGCAGCCCCTTTCAATGGGAGCACTGCACTCTTTCTCCACCTTTACCCAGTTCCTCGTCAGAGGACCCTGTACTGATCCTTGCAGTATCTTCTATGTTGCATCTTAATAAAAAAAAAAAAAAAAAGAAAATCTAGAACAGAAAACATTTTAAAGAGATTAAGAACTGTCAGTTAGTTTAAAGGAAATGGGAAGATATAGAGATATAGTCATTACCTTGCCTTCCTTTCATATTATTTTTTCCTAGACTTTTTAATTGGCATCTGGTCAGCCTGTCATGACACAGTCCAATTAAAATTATATATTATCACAGGTATCCTTTTGCTAGTGCCAATGTTCCCACTGGACAGAAGATTCTTCTGATAGCATTTTGATGTCCACTATTCAGTGTTTTAATTTCCTGACAAATTTATCATGTGTAATTTACTATCAGGGGTGTTCAATCTCACAATAATAAAAGGCAG
Organism: Pygoscelis adeliae; assembly: GCF_000699105.1. NCBI lineage: Eukaryota > Metazoa > Chordata > Aves > Sphenisciformes > Spheniscidae > Pygoscelis > Pygoscelis adeliae. The sequence goes on from NW_008825098.1 coordinate 977,427, forward strand.
AGAGCTTGATGTTTTCCATACCATTTAACGTATAGACTTTTGTTTTTATTTAAACTTTTCTTAAAACTGCAGATTCCTCTAATGTATTCCTTTCCTGACATGCACATATCTTTGCACTTGGTCATGTTCAGAAGATGTTATTGATATGTTTAACTATACAAATCTAAGAAAATATTTAATTATTGTTTCAGTGCCAAAAATCCAACTTGTATCTAGTCCCCAATGTGCTGCAGCAACAAATTGAAAGAAAATGCCTGTTTTAAAAGCTTGTAGCTCAAAAGAGATATGCAGCTGTCATAGAAGTAACATTTTCCCCATTTTACAGTGTGATAACAGAAGCAGGCAGAGATTAATAAAGCAGAAAAAAAAATAGATTAAAGCCATTTATAAAGTTCGACTAGAAGTTTGTGGGAGAGCCAAAAACTTGATAACCAAAGTATAGTTCAATACTTTCACCACAAAGCTCATTTGTCCTTTCTTAAATGTCAAATAGTGTTAGAAAAAGCAGGTGACTTTCACAGTACTTTTATTTCCTCCTGACAATCATCTACAGACAAAATTCTAAATTCTATCCCAGTGAATATTTTAGACAATTTAAAGAATTTCTATTCTTCAGAATTTCTTCAGAACTGTTACCTGAAGCTTGAAATATTTTTTTCTTGAGTTCTAACAGCAGGCAGAATTTCTGTTTCTCTTTTAACTGAGAAGGATGCTTAGCATGCCGGACAATGCACATTTTGAAACTAGACAGAGGCAAAAGACAATAACAAACCCAAAAGAATCACTATGCACTGCTGGGACAGTGATTCACAAAGGAAGGTGATGAGAGTTGGTGACTACAGTTCTGGGTATTGTTCTTCTCCCAGCATGGTTAAGTTTAATTTAAAGGCTCTTTAGCAGGAAATTTCCAAACTTACACAAACTATCTGTGCTCCAGGAGGATCTTACCTTACAGCTTCTGAGTAGTAAGTCTCATCTAAAACAAAAGGCAATATGCCTGAGATCAAGTCCAAAAAAAACAAAGTTGGATTTTGCTTGTCTACACAGAAATATACTGACACATGCCTGCACATACCTTTATATTAACAGCAAGAAACATCTGCATAATAAGTATATTTTAAGGAACATAACCTAAAGATGTCAGATCATGATATTCATGCATTTCATTCACCGTTAAAGATTTTACAGCCTGACTTGTGAAACACATTTACTCCACAGCACTCCGCCTTCTACTATTTAAGAAGCTATTTTAAACTTCAGCGTCCATGACTGTATGCAACATACATATCAGTTACTTAAACTACTAAACCTTGAGTACTCTTCTGTTCCCAGCCCATACATCTGGCTGAATAAAACACATTTAAACGCCTTCAGTTTCCCTTTTTGAGAAGCACTTTTCCATTTGACCAGGACAAATGTACAAATTCATAGCCACCTGTGATCCAGAGCAGGTATCTACAAGGCTTTCCATCCCCTCAGTCAATCTGCATTTTGTATTTATATTGGACAACCAGATACTGAACTGAATCCACTAGTTCATTTCACATCAGGTGTCAAACTTTACCAGCTTTCAATTGCTACCGAATTTTGTTCAAAATTAGACGGTAAAGAATACATAACCTTTACCAAACTTCTCAGTCAGTTTTCACTTTCCTACTCCTCAATTATCCTGATCTCAACGTACAGATACATGAGGGATTTACATGCCTAGCAAAGCCCCACAGAACCATGTTTTCTCTCTTTTATGGAAAGAATTTTGCAAGCAAGGTGAAAAACAGTTTTAAGTAGTATTTTTACTGATTTTCCATTATAATTTTATGATGCTTATAAATTTATAATTCCATACACAAGCTTATTAAGGTTGAAGGCCCGTAGGAGATTCTTTTTATGAGCAACAATTTTTTTTTCTGAGCCTTGACTGGAATGATTATGAAGGATCCCAAGACATTTAATTCCTATGTGGTAGCAGCTGAGGCTGTCAGCAAACCCTTGTTTTGGACAGGATTCTAATGATAAAAACCCATACTTCCAGGGGCACCTGTCGTTGGGTGTTGACACAAAAAATCCCATTGATGAATCCATGGATTTCCTTTTCTCAGTTCTGTGAGTTCAAGGCCTGATTCTTCTTTCCCATACATCAGCAGTGCACCTTATTTACACCAGGATACAGAGTTCAGAGTTAGGCTATCCACATGCGATGGTTGCTACTTTTTACAATTTATCTATCAGTCTGGACACAAGACTCCCTGTTTGGCTATACGCTGTCAAATTAACTGAGTCAGCTCAAAAAAAAAAAAAAACCCCAAAAAAAAAACCTCAGCACCTCTGTGTGTTTCCTGGAGTTTAACTAGACCTGTACCTGCAAATATCCTTCTGTTGCTCACAGGTACAAGTAGGGGAAATTCTGATGCTCTGTCCCCTGGCACAGAAATGTTTTGTGCTTCATTGCATCTAACCCCTGCCCGTGTCAACTGTGAGTAGCCTGAAGCCCACTTGCCCTCGCACTTCTGTTATTCTGTCAGCCACAAGACAAGCAACCTGCTTCCGGACCTTCGCAAGTCACAGAGGTTGCTCCCTTCAACAGAGAATAAACCAAACAGAAAATCAGGGCAAGCACCCATGGGTCACTGCAGGCGCAGCTGACTCATGGAACAAGCGCTTTAAAGAGGCACAGAGAGGTGCAGGTACGTACCGCCTGACCGCAATTCACTTTCTCACAGTGAACAGCAAAAGCCAAAAAGGCACCTGATGAGACATATGGGAATGACAAGGTCAGAGAAAAGGGGGTTAATAAAGGGAATAAGTGTATGAAATGTAAACCACAGAGAAAGCTCTTTTTACACTGAGAAGTGTGTCAACAAGAAGAGCGATTTCCAGACCTCCCAGAAGATGCTGGAGATACAAGTCAAAGGGCAGGTGGCTGTAATCCAAGTTGGGAAGTGTTTTGAAGGGAAAAAAAAAAAAACCCTAGTGGTCAAGAGATCTGTAAGACCTGTGGCAGAACCAAAAATGATGATGGGGAAGAGGGGAAAAGTTGAAGAAAAATAGTCGCATAGGTATTAAAAAAAAAAAAACCACCAAAGAAACAAAGACATTTTAAAAATCTGACTTTGGAATTACCATTTCTTTTCCTTCCCACTGTTAACTGTTTCCCAAGCGCATACTGAGGTGCTTTGATCTTTTCTACTTTATTTGCAAGTACTTGCAGTATTTAGATTTTCTTATCAACATTTTGTTTCTACCATTCCGCTCATCTCTTCTACTATAATTTGCTCTTTCCAGCCAACCATGAGAGAAAAAAATACAAATTAAAGCTGAATAACAACATACCTTCCCTAATTTATTGCCTTCATTCAATTTGTTTTAGTCCTCTCCATTTGTCTCTCCTTCATTCACTATATAGGATAACATATCCTTCCCCTCCCCCTATATTTTTTCCTTTGTTAGCTACTTTAATTCTAATGACTATTTCTTTGCCTTTTTCAATAGCCAGAGCCTGCCTTCTAATTTTTGGTCACTCTACCCTTCTTTTTCTTTCTCTCTGCAGTCTGCAATACAAATATGCACACATACCACCTTCCCATATATTGCTGCCTCTTCACCAACATACAGCCACCACCTCCACTCTCACTGTCTCATCTCCATCCAACTCTCCTTCCGGTGTGAATTCAGACATCCTTCCCTTGAAGGGCCATGTCCACAGAGCGAGCCACTCCTCTGCTCTGGGCTCCTGGCCTGAGCATCTCCCCTGTTTGTCTTGAAGTTACGTTGCACAGACAAGACAGGTTGAAAGAGGAAGTAGCAGCAGGAAACTCATTAGCCTCCTGACTGCCTCTTGATCCTAGCTCCTGCCCTTTCAAATATAGAATAAAAGGAAGGAGCAGCCAGTAACTGCAGAACACCATGGTGGTTCGTTCACCAATAGTAACTGAGAGGGTTTTTGTATTTTCAGAAAGCAAGAATAGCTAAATAGTAAATATGACTTTAGCTCAGAGGAAAAGATTGTTTTGTTTTTATTTAGAAGTAGGGGGAGAAGAAGAAATATCACCTAGACTCACTCACATCATTATGAATCTAGATAAGCTCTAGTGTGTTCAGAGAAGTTATTCCAAATAGAGTACGATTCCATTAGGTGTCCAAAAATTCTCCTTTTTGTTAATGTACACTGTAAGGACTGGGTTATATGGTAGGTGCACTGAAGACAACTACACATGCGTTGAGATACAAGCTTTTGAACACAAGAGCTGAAACTGCTAACATTCAGGAGCTGACTTGCGAAACATGGGAGAAAAAAAAAGAGACAACAAAAGAAACGGCACAATTCTCTCTTGACAACTTCCTGACAGACTTCCTCAGTTGCAGACAGAGTAATTTATAGAAACATTATGTAAATTAGCATTTCACTTGTCTTTGGCATTGTCAGAAATTTAAATATACCAAATATCTACATAATAATGAGAAACGGCTAATTCCTCTATTACAGGTAATTTTCCAGAGGAACACAGAAGTAATTTATTGCTATTGTGAAAAGTATATTGTGGTGGTGGCAGCTAGTTGCTTTCCCACTTTCTTCATCTACACACAATTTTTCTTCTACTTGCAGTTTGGCGTTGCACATAATTCATATGGCATTCACATCAGTCATGTGAAAAAAAAAAAATGGTGTAATAAGGCCAGCTAGTTAGACCTCCTGTGAGATTTCCCCAGTACTGCACCCAGTTCCCCCAAAACAGACGGCCACTCTCCCTCCCTTCTCAGTGTGCCAGACCTTGCATCGGTGCCTAATTTGTGATAGGAATTACAGGCAGGGAAGAGATTTCATATGAATGAAGCTGGCTTGAACAGAGTGTTCTCCTCCTTCCCAACATAAATTTTTAGCCCCTCCAAACTTCTGGCTGCTATAATGTCATGTTATTAATTTCCTCTTTTGCAATTTTGGAAGACAAAATAGGTAGTAGGACAGAAAAGAAATATGCGGCCATAACCACGACGTCCTTACTCTGCTACTACACACAGTTACATTTTCTTCTGTCCTGGTCCTCCTTAAAACTTCTTGCATTAGGCAAAATCTACTTGTGGGAGTTGGAGACAAAGTGCCCGCCTGCCTGTGGAAAGTTTTACTAAAATTCAGCCTGAGTGCCAGGTGGGGGGCGTGGAGGGGAAGGTGATGGAGAGATTACTCAGGAATGAATTTATTTTTCTCAGAGAGGACTGATTTTCTAATGTTGATAAACCTAACTTTTCCTCTTTTTATCTTTTTAATATTTCTTTCAGTTATAATATATTGTTTGTGTTTAATTAAATGTCACATTGCATTGGATTCCTGACTCTCATAGTCTCCCTTTCAGGGCCATGCTACTTGTTAGATCATCTATGAACACACTATATTAATCATATCACATAGCACCACAGACTAAACACAAATGCTGAGATTCCCAAATAAACCTGATTGATTTGGGCCACTGGAAGCCAGCAAACAGTGTATGCCCAAGTCTCCTGCAACGTTCTGAAAATCTCTGCAAGCCATTCTAAAGCCCAGCTATAACTTAAATATATAAACTGCTATATATACTATATATATAGGCTGTTGTATAGATAGGTGGGAAGTGAATCAAGTCTGGTTAGAAATAATAAGCAAAGACAAAGTAATGGAGCAGAATGGCTTATAGCTCCACTGGGAGCTGCCCAGGAACAAGAAGCACTTAGTACTGGCATGAGGCAGAGACAAAATAAAATTTTTGTATTTAGCACTGGTATCCTTCACCTGGATAAGAAGGCAAAAAAGTGCAAATAAAAAAAGACATCAGAATAACAAATAACTGCAAAGAGTCACTCTGGACCTATTCTGAAACAACAGAATACACTTTAAAAAGCAGTAAAACCAATAAAAATCCAGTCATCTTGAAAAAGGAGAGTCTTCACTGCAATAAAGGCAGTCAATAAAGAAGCTCTCTCATTTAAACATCAAATGCACATTGTTTTGCAACACCTGTTATTCAGCTATAATAGCTTTCTTAACCTGTCAAAGTGTTTAAGCTGAGGAAAAGCAATGGGCCTCCAGCTGTGCACTTCGGCGGAGAAAGCCTGTGCGAAGCGATATTAGTTTAATGAAATGTGTACAGATTGTAATTGTGGTAATAAGAGGGCAATTCCCTGAGGGGCAGTAGGAAGGCGGTGAGTGCAGTCAAGCAGAAAACAGAAGCTGCAGACTGGAGAGAGAGACTGATATGGACCCTCAGTCTCCAATGTGCTTGCTGACTGCACAGCCCTACCAGATCTCCTCCCCGGCAAGCCTCAGGACCGCTCCATGCCCCATCCTCGCCCATCACCCTGGAACACTTCCTGGAGAAGAGACTAAAGACAGTCCCAGCTCTCAACAGCGGAGCCTGCTGGTATCCATAACACAGGCTCATATATAAGACTGCATACGGAAAAGCAGGACAAAAGAAAAAATTAGCACTGGAGTACATTAGTGTGTCTTCCACTGCTCCGCTCTGCTAAGCCTGAGACTCTGCAGTGCCCAGTAATCTACAAGGCATCTTTTCCCAGGAAAAGAAATTGTCAGTCCTGAAAAAATGAGAAACAGCACTTAGGGAGGAGATGAGGAAAGAGCAACATCAGACAACATATGGACCTTTCCCTTCAGTTTCTTAAAAGAAGGACTAACACCACTGCTTCAGCTTGCTTGACCACGCAAGCACAACCAAAGCCAGTCATACCAGGCAGATTCCTACATGAAACCTGCCAACACTCAAGTGCATCCCAGGGTTAGTCTAAGGGAAAACGTCAAAACCATCAACGCTTACCACAGCAAGTACTGTTTACAAGAGCTTCTGAGCTATGAAGTCTTTATTGGCTGAGCCTGCTGCAGTAATTTGACAGTGTAATTCAATAAATCCATCCTTGCGGTAGTTTAGTCAGCCTAGTGGGTGTCACAGAGATGCACCAGCTTCCAGGAGTATTTTCAGAAGGAAACACCTCTCTCTTTGTCTCTCTCTCTCTCCAGCCTATTAATAGCTCAGTAGCCAGCAAGAGCTAAGGCAGAGAGGCAGAAGCAAAGACTGACTTTCTTTCATAAACGTGGAGGTATTCGAGAAATATGGGAAAAAAGACAGCTCAACTCCTTCCAGAATACAGAGATA
>NW_008825098.1:984738-997160 GCF_000699105.1 Pygoscelis adeliae
TACAAGATATTTCAGCTTTCTCACCAGCTCACCACCTCATGTGCACAAGGAAAAGGACCAAGGGCCTGGGAAAGCTGCTGCAGGACTGGAAGAAATGTTTTTGGAACAACAGAAAGAGGATGACCAGGAGGCCAGGAGGGTCTGAAGAGGCACCACGGCAGAGATGGAAGGAGGCTGAAGACAGACTAACTCTCAAGACCACAGACTGCTCCTGGCTATACCACGGGCTTGTAAATACACGTGTACAAGTACAAAAGCAGAAACAAATGAATAAAATGATGCTTCACGGAACTCGAGTGCCTTTCTCTCTCGGGGACAGCACCAGATAACCTCCAGAGGGCCCTTCCTAACTAAATTATTCCAAATTTCTATATAAATACTTGGCAACAAAGCGGGGGGAGGGGGAAGGAGAAGAGTTGGAGACAGAAAAAAAAAGACAGCAATGAAATCAAGGAAGGACGAAATGGTCATAAGAGAGGAAGAACTAATTACAAGAAGGTTAAAAAAAGGTATGAGAGAAAAGGAAAAAAATTTAAGACATTTTAGACTGAAAAAACATGAGCACCAAAACCAAAATCATAGACCAGAAAAGCACCAAAAGAAAGGAAGAGGCAGAAAATGGGAAGTATTTTATTTTATAGGCATAAATGAAGGAGCTGAAAGAGAAGAAAAGGAAAAACAGATGTCAAGCTAAAGGAAAGTCCAAGTTAAATGCTGTGTTTAGAGTTCAGGGTGGGGAGAATTTTCAGCCAGGGTCATGATTCAGGAATACAAAAATAATGATTCATCCAGTTTCTCCTAGCAGTAACAAGTACTATGCTGCCTTCCCAGTCTCAAAATTTTCTTATTTACCAGTGATATACTAGGGAAAAAATTCTACAGCTTTATTAGATGATTTGCAGAATAATGTTTTTTTCAACATGGGCAACTCGCCAATGAGCACTGTATTGCTGTCAATCAGAAAAACGTAGCTGAAAAAACACAGCTGAAAAACGTAGTTTGGAAAGCAACCACTCATCTGAAAAGGTGAAACTCATTTGAGTGGTGAAACCCATCCTGCCTAACACTGCTCAGAGCACTACTGACACCCTTTTATAGAAAATGTATCTGTGATATACAGTAGGGAGAGTAGTTCCTACAGCTGCTGCAGGCAAGCACAAAGAGATATTGCAGACAGCGAGGGAATCTCAGCTATTTATTTTAGATACAACTGGAAGGTTAACAAGGGCTATCATTGTTTCAGACCTTTGCTTTTCCAGCTCTGCAACACATACTTCTGCTCCTTTTACACAGGAAAAATCCGGAGCTGCCTGTTGCTATTTAGTGACATTAGCGAGCTGCGGACCTCTGATAGCACCTCAGGGAAGCTTGTAAGCTTTTTAATTCATTTCCCTCATTGTAAGGAATAGCTTGCAATGTGATGGCCGTAATTAGTTAGGACAAAGTTGAGAGCGTGGCGACAAGGTTCATCAGACTCAGAGCAACTACAGTTGCCCACAGATAAATTTATGCCACAGATACAGATGTCACAGAGCTCCTTTCTACATGCCTTCAAAACTTCTTCAGCTACAACTCTTGATCCAGGCTAACTTGGGTGACACAGCTAGCAAAACATGCAGTGTGAAAGGGACTGGAGAGCAAGGGAGGGATGTAAGGCAGCACTCTGCTTCTCCATCCCATGTCCCTTTTAATGATGGTTGAGAGAATTGCTCAGACTTCTCCAGCTGAGGCCTCAGTTGTGATGTGACACCATCACCTCTCACCAGTCACATCTCCTTCCGAGCCAGGATGTCACGGAGGAAAATGTGACTGATGCAACCTGACACACCATGTCACCATGCCAGGTCTGCCAGCTGGGAAATTGAGGGGGGGGGGGGGGGGACCCCCAAAAAAAAAAAAAAAAAAAAAAAAAAAAAAAACACCAAAAAAAACAAAAAAGAAGAAAACAGAAGGAAAAAAAAAACCACCAGGCTTCAGAAAAGGTATTCCTCAGAGTTGTCATGTTTAGGGGAGTTGTTTTGTTTTTAAGAAAGGCTGCATTGCCTGCAAAAGCTAAAAACAAAGAAAAAGAGCAGAAAAAAACCCAGACTGGGGACAAATCAGTGACCAAATAGTCTACTGAAGGTCTACTAGAGGTTTAGGCAGTCCTTCCATAGTGAAGGGAGGGACACAGCAAGGCGGACAGGTCTCTGTGCTGTTTTAGAAATCCACCTTTCTCTTCTACCCTTGCTGAAAAACCGTGCAAGCAAAGTGAGCCTTTCCTCAAAGGGAAGATTCATGTCCCTAAGGACTGGTCTAAGACATGTACAACAGATATGTTCTCATTTTCTGAAGTGAGAAAGCAGAGAAAGATACATTTGTTTATCTTTCCCTTGAAAATAATAATTTTAATTCATGACTGTGCTTAATTATGAAAATAAGTATACATTCAAATTTATGCAATACATACATTAATGTTGGCTGGGAGGGTAGAGAGATGCTTGGGATGCAGCTTTCTCACTGTTAGAGACAACGCCATTGCTTCTTCACTGCAAGCTGGTGAAGAAGCTATACAAAGCAAGAGGATTTACCTTGTAAAAAGTCTCCTCCTGCAGTCAGACGCTGTGACTAAAGATCTTGAGTCACAGGAGCTTCAGTTAATGGTATCTCAGCCAATGCCACTTCTGCCACAAGCGCATGATTTGCCTCAGTCATGATTTCACAAATCTGAGATGGCTATATAGACAAATTTAGCAAAGAAAAGGCACAAGCCAAGTCAATTTAGAACAACTTACTACTTTTATTTTCTTCATTTTTCCATCTATCCCATAACCCAAACAGCAACAACTGGACGTTTGCATATAAGAAGTTGCGGCACCACACAACCACACAATTGAAAAATCAAATAGTGGAATATTCACATCAGTTTCTATTCCAACTTTAGCTAAGCTACATTTTACATATTGACCCAGATTTTACTAAATTCAGTTCCTGTTTTTGAACAAGCAGCTTTTTGACACAGAAAATGCTGTCACTGGGATGCCAGAGTCATTGTGCGCAGACATAATGCGGTACATATATTTGCAATTTAACAAGCATTGTGCCTGCCAATAATCACCAATAGAAAAACTTTTAGCTAAGATCAGCCTGAACTTCTGGCACATTACATGTTGTAGTTTTTGTTGCTATTTTCATAGCTAAGTGTAAAATTTAAATTTGCAAGAAATGCCATTACTTATTCTACAAGCTCCTATCATATCAATTCTTAACAATGGGAGTTTCCTGATTTTCTAGTGCCTTAATTACTAATATTAATTTTTTTAATACCAAAATAGGTGAAAGAAATGTTAGTGTCAGCAAAACTCACATCTCTCTTCCTTTTTCCTCCCTAGATAGTGCTGAAACATGCAGTCAGCCTGAATTGTCCTGACCGGGCAGCCCTGTACTGGCAGGCATTCATTGCGATCTAGTCCTTCTCACTTATCAATTGGCTTTGGGCAGTTTAGCTGCCAATGCCAATCATTAAGTGAGAGGTTTTATAGTGACATCTGCCTGTCAGCGAGTCCGACTGTTTGTGTCGGTCTTCCAGGGCAATTTTTCTTCTCCTTAAATGTCAGTTTGTTTAACCATAGTCTGGTCACAGCTGCCAACTGCGTGCCATGGTAGCATTTCCAGTACAAAACAAGAAAAGAGAAAAATCTATTAAATGCGAAAACATTTAATTCTGGCTTAGCCTCAGGCTGCACCATCCTCAGGGACTGACCCAAGCTCATTGCTGATATCACCAAATTCTTTTTATTACCTTGTTGCTCTTCTGCTTTAATTAATTTTTCTGTTAATATCACACTGACTGTAATTTGCAGACAACCCACAGCCAGCCAGGGTGGGCTAGAGAGCCCACTATTTCAGTTATGGTGCAGCTCCCTCCTCTTCTTTAACAGATTCATGTCCAGAAGACATTCACTAGCCCGCTTCAAAAAACAAGGTCTTGATTCCATTTCATGGAAGTCACCCAGCTCTCTTTCTAGGTAGACGAAAGCCCATTTTATCAGCTTTACTTCCTACCACTGGTGAAGTACTTAAAAGTTTAACCATTTGAACAGCACTGCTGACTTCAGTATTACCTGCACACTACTTTAAAATTAAATTCATGTTTACACTTAGTTTGCTGATTTCTTACCTTTGGTATTTGTGGAAGGGCTGAAGTGTTAGCTCCCAAAAGGCACCACATATTAGCAGAATTATTGGGGAAAAAAGGCAGAAAAAGGAAAGACCAGTGCAGATTTGAAACAGGTTAGTACCTTACAGACTGCATTAAGAGCCTGCAGAATTAAAACCACAACCATTAGAAGAGATGCAAACAGCCAAGGGATGTACCCTCTATGTGATGGAGAGAAGAGCCTCCCATACGGTCCCTTCCCAGTGCATCAGCAGTCAGTCCTACCATGGAGAACAGGGTGGCCGCCCAGCCCTCAGCACGCTAGGGAGATGTCCACCACCACTGTTAGTGACAGCATCATATGTTGTGATACAGAGCAAAAGTCAATTACATACACTGTTATGTTCATATCTCTTATACAGGTGACTGAGTGATCATGTGCGGCCACAGCTTTCACTCAGAAGCTGAACAACAGGATGAAGCTACAAATATTCAGCTGAATTTTCAAGTAAGTACACATGCAAGTTTGTACATTCAGCTTCAGCGCTACATTTGTTTTAAGTTATTTTTTTGGTAACTATTTTTGCAAACAAATTTATTAACAAGTTCAATCACCAAAACTCAGTATGTAACTGCAGCATTTTAAAGTAATAAAAAAAAAATCATATTTACAAGGTATTGGTAACCAAAATTTATGAATTTATTTTAAAAACAGACAAATCATTATTTTAATGGCTGGGATGGACCAAATTTAAGTGAAAAGCAAGTGAAAACAATAAAAGCTGATTAAGCACCATATTATGATCTGTCATTAATCTGCACTGGTTATCTAAAAAGATCAGGAAGAACAGACAGGAAGGATGAAAGGAAGAATGTGTCTATCTTCATCTTTTCTAGCTACCCTATCCTTGTTTCAGATGGTCCATGTAAGCAAATGGAGAAAAACCATACCCAGTCAGAATAGAATGAATTGAAAATACCAAATATTCACAGTGATTCTCTCATAGTAAAAGCAGGGAAAACCGTTAAAAAGCAGAGACAAAATGAAAAACCTTGCTCATGTATATAAAGTCCAAATATCACCACATCCCCTGGTCCATTGTAGGACACATGAGACATACCAAAAATACATGACAGAGACTGGAGACAGAATGTCCAGATATCAGGTCCATCAACACTATCGCCTTACTCCTTTATCTTTACCACTGCCTTTGAAGGAAACTGAAGCCAGCAGCCTGGATATGAAATGCTGCCTCTACACAGCCACCCAGATTTGTGTTTTAGATTCATTTTCTCCTCTTTCTTTTCTGTTTATGCCTGTCTTATTTTTAATTTCCTCCTTTGTAAAAACCTACACTTTATCTGAAGCTTCTAGTCAGCCAGATCATTTTTCTATCTTTCTGTGTATTTAACACTGGACTGAAATGAAAATTAATGAAAATTAATAATCCATTCAAAAAATGCATATGTACAGAGATATGTACTACTAAGGCCGGGAGATCCTATTGACAGAGAGGTCTATTAGTGTTATGCAATTGCAAAACTATTCCCCTCAAGTAGCACTACTGGTTTTTAGCCCAATTCTTTAGGAGACCCATACTGCTCAAGCCACAGTCCAGAACTACTACCAAAAGCAAAACAAGCAGCAAAGCCCTAGAGGGAGTGCTGACTGCCAACAGACCCGCCTCTTTACCTTCCCTCTCATTAATCCACCCTCTCTTCTTTCATTTCACTATTTTTGTCACTTCCCAGATTTACTTCACTTTTTTCCTTCTGGAACTTGGCTTTCTAAGTCTTCCTTCCCTCATGCTCCATTTTTTTAATTTTATATTCTCTTATTCCAACAAATGCTCCATAGCAGACAGATTCATTCATCTCTAGCACCTTATCTGGTGGAGCATATGTTTCTTTTCTTTGAGGTCAGATTAACTATTCCTTATAAATGGTACAAAGAAGAAATATGTGTTGGCAGCAAGTTTGCTACTCTTAGCCATCATTTTTGTCCACTGCATTAAGCCAATTTAACATGCTTAAACATGCCTTTTGTCAATAGCAACAAAAGCAAAAAGCAGCTGAACTCTAGTTAATAAATCATTTTGTGGAGGTAGAAACCGCCTGAAAAATAGAATGCCAAGCAGTTACTGCATGTTATTCTCACAGAGAGGAAAAATGAGGAGAAAAAGTTTAACCAGCTTTCTATGATTATAAAAGGTGCTTTCTATATATATGTTTGTGTGTATATTCACTGAACTAGTCAAAAAAAAAAAGAGAGATCACACTGAAGTCCAGTATGTCCCTTTAGATACGGATTCACCCATCCCCAGTTGGTCTTATTTCCTAATTAGAGAACCAATGCACTGGTATTTAAATTTGAAACGTAAGTCTCTGTCCCATTAGGCCAACTCCTACAACTTATATATATACACATATGTGTGTGTATACATTAAAATAATATGCAAAACAATATAGAATATAAAACCCTGGAATCACTTGACAGGGAACCACAGCATGTTCCGCTAGCTCATAGCTTTCCCTGTCCACATGAAAGATCCAACAACCATAATAACCAAGAAGCAGTTAAAAAGAAGTCAAGATATTTTAGAAGTTACTATTTTAAAACCAGACAAATCATTATTTTAATGGCTGGGATGAGCCAAATTTAAGTGAAAAGCAAGTGAAAACAATAAAAGCTGATTAAGCACCATATTATGATCTGTCATTAATCTGCACTGGTTATCTAAAAAGATCAGGAAGAACAGACAGGAAGGATGAAAGGAAGAATGTGTCTGTCTTCATCTTTTCTAGCTACCCTATCCTTGTTTCAGATGGTCAGTGTAAGCAATAATATACAAAATGTAGATTTCACACCAGGACTACTGTGTTACACCTTGTGCAGGCAAATATTGTAGGAATATATTAGCATCTTTGCAAGCCTGGCCAGACAGGCATTACAAGCTCCTGTAAGCTAGGACCCATAGAGAGGCCCTTAAGCTGATTAAAAATCCTGTTTGCTTACTATGTTTATCTGCCTTATCTACCTCCTGCCAAAAATACTGCCCAGCTGTCCTGTCTTCAGGGACGGCTCCTACCTTTCTTTCCACCCTCAGAGTGCATCTCACCAGCTGAGGAAAAGTAAGCGGGTTGTTTCTGAACATACCAGTCTCTGGCCCATACCTCAAAACCAGCACCTCATCCCCTTGCTAAAGGGAAGGAAACAACTCTTGCAAATCTGTTTTTGTATGGTATACACGGTACTGAGCAAAAGATACAAGGCAATTACCCTAGAAGTCCAAGATACCATTGATTTAGAGGCAATTCTACGTCTGCTGGGGAGCGGTATCAAGAAGTGGGTAATATTGAGAAGGAGAAGAAATACCTAGCGTTGGTCTGGCTGTGCTGCATTTCTAGCACAGGGAACTTTGCTGGTTCCCAGGAAACTCTGACAGACTGGAACGTACATACCCAAGGCTGTAACAGCATCATCCAAATTACATGCAACTACAACATTGAAACATTTTTTATGTTACTACATCCCCTTCTGAGGATTTTTTTTTTTTTGGCACTTATTTTGTTCAACTGCTAACCCTTGTTTCCTCCTGATATTACAATGGGTTTAATCTTCCAAAGGCAATTAGAAAGGAAATTGGAAGTTTGTCTACGTTTGGTGTTTGAGTTCTGTAACAACAGGAAAGTAGGGACTAACATGAAGTTTTTATAAGTACCAAATTAAATATACATTATAAAGTTACTAGTTTATGAAGTCACATGGGAAACTCTATATAAGAGCTTGTACTAGAAAACTTAAAACAAAAAAAGTCATCAATGAAAAGCAAGAATCTGGATTCTTCCACATGCAAAGTAATTTGTTTTTAACTGCATTTCCACACACACACACTGTGGCTGGTCTTTTCAGAGTTTGCAACAAAGTTAATGAAAAAAATAATGCAACCATTGATAAAAAAAGGTTAGACAGTTAATAAATTTCAAGCACAAGGCTTTTTCATTAACCATGTCTCCTCTAACATCTCCAGTGCTCTTACCTGTTTTTGTCAAGTGAGAAGAGCAGAGAGCACTATTACCTACAGTTTACCATTTCCTTTCTAAAATGCAACACAGCTGCAACCAGGAGTGCGTTGCGGCTTCTAAGCAAAGCCATTATTTGCTGCCTGTCTTCTGTACCTCAAGGGATATCAATTCACTCTCAGGAAAGAAAAACATATAAACAAACAAACCCCAAACCCCCAGTATTTCCAAAGATGGATTGGAAAGTCCTGCCACCAAGAAATTTTGATTTATAGTGGGGGCTTCACCTGGCAACTGAAAGAAGATGGGTTTGCACATAATAAAAATGAGAGTAATTGGAGTTGGAAAAGACAGCTTGGCCCAGATCACAAGCAGTGCTCAGAGTGCTTGGTATAACTCCAAAAAGAAAAGTGGTATAAAGGTAGTCTCAGAATATTTGAGTGCTTCTCCCACCTCTGAGACCGCTCAGCTCCAGGCAGGTCAAGTTATGAATTAGAGAAGTACTATGTATGCAGAGGAAGACCTGATAGAGAGGTGTAAGAGTGACCAAATAAAGCGCTCCTTCCCCCCCCCGCCTCTTCCATAGCCAGAAGTGGAAGATGGGGCAATATGTACTGTTTCTGTCCCCCAAAATAAAGGTTGAAAGAACTTTGAGTCTCTGAAACACTGAGAATATGGTATAATCCCAGACACCACCAGCTTGCGCCTCCCCTACATTCATTATTCGGCTTGCACAAGATAGCAGGACCCCTAAGTTTAGTCTCTCTCACTTCTTCGCTCACAGGACCTGAACATCTCCTTACACTGCTATGAAGTTTGGACTTAATTTTCTGTACTATCCTAGATCTAAACTGAAGGACAACTGGCTATTTTATCCAGCATAGCCTGCTTCAGGCAAGGAAAGAGAGTAAACATTTCACTGTTCTCACCTGCAAACATTGCTTTTTGTGCGTACTGTTACTAGGACCACTCTAACCAGCAAGCCACCTGCCTAGAATAAAGGTCATTTATTGACATATTGACATTGCAGTCTTTTGGTTTTTCCTGCCCTTTCTCTACAGAGGAGACAGGTTTAGACCAGACAACACTACATTTATTGGTACATTTCTTGGAGGCGGTTGTCTCACTAGTACAGAGCACTGACACGTCACACGTTCTCTGCAGGTTTCCCCATACCTCTGGGTGAATGAATACAAGGGTGAAACTGTTCCAAGCCTTTGCATCTGCCAGCTGCAGCAGTTCTGACTGCAGGCAGCAGATGGCAAACCCAACTCAATGTCGCAGCATTGACAGAAGGGGAAAACATTGGAGGCAGTCATGACAAACTGGTGCGTTTGCAAGTGGGGTTGCATTCAAGAAACAGTTGTACATTTGGGGACACCCATGGCACTTAATTCAAGCCTGATCCCTGCACATGCTGTCAGCAGGAGGGAAGCAGAAGGGAAATGCTGTCCCCCTTCCGGAGAGCATGGGCAAAGTAAGAAGGATTGCTTTCCCCTAGAGCCACAGTCAAGCGATCAATGCAAGTATATCACCATCATGTCACAACCCCTATGATTCAGAGACTCTTAACAGAGCTCTGAGAGACATTCTCAGAAAACTCATGTCTCCTCTAGAGACTGATGGACTGCAATGGAGTCTGCTCAGGCAGATTTTGGCTTTTTGCAGAGTACACCCAAGAAGCGCATCACTGACCCACGAGCAGAAGCACAGGAAAAGCTAACATCCAACCAACTCAGAATGGGGGTTTGCAGTATTTCCCCCAAATACTTCTAGTGTCTGCATATGGCAGATAATTTCTGCTAGAAAGATGTGCATTTTTCAGCTGATATCACTCTGTAAACTTTATTACCAACTGCAAATGAAAGAGGCAGTGGGGATTTTGGTGCCTCTTACTTGTCCAATCTCTATGGAATAATTCTTTGTTAAGTTTAATCTTTCTTTCAAAGCAGTGTGTGTTGTCCCTCATCCTATTCAGCTAATGTATGCACATTTGTAGAGAATGTCAAGTTCCTTTGATAGTACAGATAAGAGAATATAAAGATTTTTTAAAGAATGAGCCCTTATCATAACAATAATTATGTTAAATGTAATTATACTGTACCTTTCACTCAAACTAGATTTTAAAAAAAGAAAAATCTTGGAATCGTCATTAAGAGATTCAGCAAATTTTGATTTGATCCATATCTAACAGACATATGTGACTACACAATTTATTCCAAGAAAAGAAAAAAAAAAACCTCTTTCAAAGATTAATGGTTTCCTTTGGGTCTATCTAGCAATCTTATTTAAAAACCTCAAAGGAAATTCTAAATTCAGAACAACTGCAGAATATTGGACAGTGGGATGTGGAAAAAACAAACCTGTCTCAGCTTTCTACATGAAGCCAAATAAGCTTCCCTTATTCACTGTATTTCCATACAATAGCTAGCGTACAATGTGACCATGTAGAAAACCTCATAACCGTTGCAACATACTGTTTACTTCCAGTGTTATATGTTTGATATTAAAACAGATTATGTTAATATCTAACTATTTATAGTTTCACAGACCTTCTCAGTCAATCATTTTCAAGTCCAATCAGAAATTATAGAGTGTGAGTTTGGGGGTTTTTTGTTTGTTTTTTTAATGGAGCAGTGTTAAATAATCTTACTCTCCTAGTATAAATCATCATCAACATGGTGCATCTTCCCAGGATGGCACTCTTGTCTGAGTGTTAATCAGCAAATGCACCAAACATCTACACATCATTTTTGATCCTTTCCATTCACTAAAAAAGGAAGTACATTCATAGTAATACTCATGCCAAGTAGCTCATTTTTGCAAAGTATGGTCAAGTATGCGGTTACTCTATTTGCACTAATTCTCAAAATACAGCTAGAGAAATAAGGCACATCTTGCTACAATGTTTTTTTTAATACGGTGATCTGTGATAAGCTACAATCAAAGTATTATTTTCCTTGCCATGTGTACTGCTAAGAAGGGACACTGCTGGATGCTGTACAAGACAAACCAGTGCACAGCCTTCCACACCAGGTTTACCAAGCTGTTTAAAAAGATGAAATGCAGGGTAGGCCCAAAACCAGAGTTCAAAACTTGCACTTCCCCCCCCCCCATTTTGAATGCAGCTATTAACAGCAACTCTCAAACAGAGATGAGAGTAAGGCTTCAAGCACCAGGATGTGTGATTAGACTGATTGTAAGAGTAGTCTGTTTATCTCAAATCACAATTTTTTCCTCTTTTTACAGCAGCTACAACATCATTTCCAATACCAGATTTGAAATGCTGTCCTTACCAATCACACCAAAGTATCTCTAAACTTAATCCCACTTTCTGCACCAGTATAAAAACAGATGGTCACAACTCATTTAATTTAGCACGTCTTGCTTTTTCTTTCTTTCTGATGACCCTCTGAGAATCATATCAGTTAAGCTAAATCACAGTATTCAAACTTGCTTTGGAGCCAAACAACAGTCCCTTGGGTTTTCTGTGTCTCTGACCTTTACCAGACATCATAATTTTAATTTATATACTTGACCACAAACTCTCATCTCATCCCCATGAAACCTAATTGGTAAAGGATTACTGTCGCTGGACAGGCTCGGGACTACCAGCAAATTAGAACAGATGCTGTGCAGCTGGCACACTTTCAAGACAATAGTGCATCAGATTTCTATTCTCTACTGCTCACCATTACCATTATGGAAACATCCAGCAACCATAAAATAGAAATGCAAAGAATTCCATTGAATTTAAAGTGTAAAATTTGGGAGGAGTGCAATCAGTCTCCTGATTGGGAGACAATACTTAGATGCTAGAAAAACCTTTGAAGCAACAGGCACTCAAATTCCTACAATGAAATTCTACAGAAATTTTCCATAGGGACCTAGAGAAAGAAGACTTGATCTGCAGTTGAGACTGCAAAAGCTTTCTGCCTCAGAGGGAAGTGTTGCCATCTCACTAAAATGAACATTTAGGAGTGGAGTGATTACTCTGATAATGCAGCATATAGGATTGGAAGACATGACCACGGCTATGTTTCGGTATGAACCATCAAACTAACCCAGAGATAGGGGAATGTAAACAAAAGAACATTTCCTTTGACTAAAAATATCTTTATCAGGTTTTGGAATCATAGAATCGTTAAGGTTGGAAAAGACCTCTAAGATCATCGAGTCCAACCATCAACCCAACACCACCATGCCCACTAAAACATGTCCCTAAGCGCCTCATCTACACGTCTTTTAAATACCTCCAGGG
>NW_008825098.1:997407-997728 GCF_000699105.1 Pygoscelis adeliae
CAACCCCAGCTCCCTCAGCCGCTCCTCATAAGACTTGTGCTCCAGACCCCTCACCAGCCTCATTGCCCTTCTCTGGACACGCTCCAACACCTCAATGTCCTTCTTGTAGTCAGGGGCCCAAAACTGAACACAGTATTCGAGGTGCGGCCTCACCAGTGCCGAGTACAGGGGCACAATCACTTCCCTGCTCCTGCTGGCCACACTATTTCTGATACAGGCCAGGATGCCATTGGCCTTCTTGGCCGCCTGGGCACACTGCCGGCTCATGTTCAGCCACCTGTCGACCAACACCCCCAGGTCCTTTTCCGCCAGGCAGCTTTC
>NW_008825098.1:999621-1010454 GCF_000699105.1 Pygoscelis adeliae
CTTCATCCTGGTTGGGTGGTCTATAACAGACTCCCAGCAGGATATCTGCCTCATTGGCCTCCCCCCTCATCCTTACCCATAAACACTCAACTGTATCATCATCACAATCGTTGATCTCTAAACAACTGAAACACTCCCTAACATACAGAGCCACCCCACCGCCTCTCCTTCCTTGCCTGTCCCTTCTGAAGAGTTTATAGCCATCCATTGTAGCACTCTAATCGTGAGTCACCCCACCATGTTTCTGTGATGGTGACTAAGTCATATCTCTCCCGCTGCACAATGGCTTCCAGCTCCTCCTGTTTACCACCCATGCTGCGTGCATTGGTGTAGATGCACTTGAGCTGGGCTATCGATTTCACCCCCGGCATCGGCATGCCACCCCTAGGCTCATCTCTAGTGAGCCCGGTTTTATCCCCTTCCCCCTTCGAACCTAGTTTAACGCCCTCTCAATGAGCCCCACCAATTCATGAGCGATGATCCTTTTCCCCCTGTGCGACAGCTGGACTCCATCTGTCGCCAGCAGGCCCGGTGCCATGTAAATCTCCCCATGATGAAAAAAGCCAAAATTCCTCCAATGGCACCAGCCCCTGAGCCACGTGTTGATCAGGTGTGTTTTCCTGTTCCTTTCAGTGTCCTTCCCTGCCACTGTAGGAATTGAGGAAAACACTACCTGTGCTCCCGATCCTTCAACCAGTCGCCCCAGTGCCCTGAAGTCCCTTGTGATCGCTTCAGGACTTCTTTCTGGAACCTCATCACTGCCAGCCTGTATAACCAACAGCGGTAGTAGTCGGAAAGCCGTACCAGGCCAGGGAGTTTCCTCGTAATGTCTCTGACTCAGGCCCCAGGGAGGCAGCAGACTTCCCTGTGGAATGGGTCTGATCGGCACATTGGGCCCTCGATCATTTTGATTCCAGCTTTTTTCCTAATAATGATCTTTTAAAACGTCATGTTGATTTGGTCAAGAATCTTTTGCATTTTGTAAAATCGAAGCATTATGTCACTGCAAGGCAAGCATCAGAAAAAAAAAAAAAGAGATATTAAATCAATACGAATCAAAAAAATAAATCTCTTGATTGACCAGTTAATCAGAGGGGGAAATAAGTAGAACTCTTACGAGTTTCAGCAAGGTCCCATAGTCATTGCTTGCCTTCAAAACACCAAGAATTTTTCTAAGAAATTTCTAAGACATTTTCTATATTTTTAGTAATAAAGGAAAATATCCCAAAAGTCAGTCAGAAAAAAGATTGCTACCCCAGATTGGACCAAGTCTTCTGTAGCTTTTCACATAACTAAAACATTCCACCCAAAACTTTTAATGTAGAGTTCTGTACAGCATTTGATCAAATGCAAGTATCAGATGTATATAGCCAGGGGAAAAAAAAGAGAGAATATAAAAACTTTTTTGTGCAAGATGTATTTTTGAATCAATACATAAACGACTGCTTAAAATACTTTTACATACGACAGGCTCTTTGAAGATCGATATAGGCAATTCCTAGATAAAAAATAGCCATTGTAGACTTAATGATAATATATTTGCAGTGAAAGCATGTACAGTATTTCAAAGCCTACAACAAATAATTTCCCTCTTGAGCATTCAACTGTCTCTAAAATATTAGCAGGGGAAAAGTGAATAAGACAAATATAGAGATGCCATTTAAAGAAAAAAAGAAAAGAGACTTTCATAAAGATGGGAAAAATAACCTAAATTTTTTTTACTCTCTCATGTTAGAAACCTGCAAGTCTGACACAGCTCAGATTTATTTAAAATACTTTGCTTTACCAGTGTAACGTATATGAGACATCTTAGGTAGATTCAGAAGACTTGTGTCAGAGATGAATTTGGCACTCAGCTTTTGAAATTCAGTTTGCTTAGTAGCAGGGTTCGTTTTGTGATTCCCATGGCTGTAACAGTTTTCATTTACATTTTTACTGCATTTTGGTACAATTCAATTTGAACTCTAGGCAAGATCTTCCATGTGGTGAAAAATCCAGAAGTGACTCTGAAGAGAGCATACAAATTTAAATGGCACAAACTTTTGTTTTCTGTCCACGTCCTTTATTTTCAAACAAATGAGCTCACGTATAACACTCCATGTGGAGTATTGCTAAAATATGCTTTTCACATCAGAAAATAGATTTGTGCACACCAGACATGCTCCAAAGTTATTGTATGTGTACAAGTGGAGACAGCCAACTGAAAACCTGTGCTAGTCTCAACAAGACCACAGCAAACTCTGCTAGGTTCTCTTAAAACTAGTCAATATACAAAAGAACAATAATTGCGATATTTAAGCACTGAATATTCTCCTGCTTCCTGAGGGTCACACCTACCCAACGGTGCCACTAATCACCTACAGTATCTATTTGATACAATGCAGTAGTGTCACAGAAGATCCACAAGATCATTCTCAGAGAACAATTATTAGTTTATATCTGCTGCACTCAGTGGTTATTTTTCCCCACACAGGACTTTTTCCATATGAGGAGGGGAGGTTTTTTCTGAAATAGAAGGAAGTGGGAATTTGGCAAAATCAGAGTTGACAGGAGAAAGAGGATGCCAGGATGTACAGAGAACCCCTTGTATATTATCTCAGCTTTTATCTTCATAGTCCTATCAGTGATGTACAAAGCCCTCTCCTAAAAATATCCTTTTAGAAGCACAGCAAGTCTTTTTTCCACTGTGGCAGCCACCATGTCCTCAATAACTGGGAAAGGAGAGATGGAGGTAAGAGGGTAATGTTCTGCTGACTTTCAGAGAGCAAACTGACACTGGTTATCTAATCAAACAAAGCTCAGAGGGGCAGCTCAGGGCTCCTAGAATTTTTACCTAGGGAACAAAAAGCTGACATTGCAAGCCTCCTGTCAAGGTCACTAGTTACATCCCATTAGTGAGAGACCATGGCAGGACCAGCCACTGTTCAGTTCTGCCCACGAGCAGCAGTTATGGTCAGGACTGTCAGAAGGGCCTACAAGAGCACGGCAACAAGAGCTGCATGCTCCAATTCTCCTGAGTCCCATCCAATTACACCATAAATGCTCCATTCACAGCGCAGCCTTTTCTCATCATCTAGATCCATGCACTGATATTCCAAAATTCCATTATTTCCCTCCCAAATTATACATCTCACCCATGAGAAAAGGTGGGAAATGAACTCTGAAGGGAAATCACCCAATGCAGCTGTTCAGGGGTCTCAGCTAATTTAAATGATTATCCAGACTGGCAAAAATTCACAGCATGCACTCGTACACATACATACAGAGGTGTATATACACATACAAACACAGCAAACTGAGTTGCCAAAATCTCTAGTCAAACACATTCCTGGATCTAGTTACTTAACCCTGGTAAGCTGGCATATTTCAGGACACAAGCGACTCAACACATAGGTTCAGAAATCCAGAAGCTCCTGCTTACACAGGTGGGAAGTCATAGGATTATTTTTCCCAGTTGTGGCAACAAAATTACAAGGATTAGCCACAGACATATTGAAAAGGCAATTTTAAGATAAGCGATCTAATAAGCATACTTTAAAGTTACACTATTTTAGCATTTGTGATGCATTTGGGCTTGTTCTTTAAATCTTCTCATTAGTGATGCAACTTTGTAATCTTGTTAAAATAAAATGCATGCGATGACATTATGTGCCTAAATGCCTGAACAGCAGCAGAATTTCACAGCCAGAAACACAATGCTAGCACTTACACCCTCAAAAAATCCTGGCTACATTCATTGAAAATTTGTACTATTTATAGCTACATGTGTTGTAAATGAAGTTCACCCAATTAGCCAGAAACAAAAGCCATTAAAAGAAAGCGTTTTATGAGGTAACACCACTCAGAGCAATTCCAATCTGAAAGGACATGGAAGAGCACAACGCATGTTTACATATCTTGAAAATCCTACATAAATTTAAAACATTGCAAGAGAAATATCACTAGCTGCAGGATTCATTGTGCAACACTTGCAGCCTCTCAGAGGGTGTGCAATACACACACACAGTCCTGCATTACATGTCCTAGCCAAGCAAGACAACAGCTCACCCCATGGTACTTGCCAAGCCAGCCCCTTCAGGTGTGAAATCCTGGCTTCTGGGAATGCTCAGCTCAGATGGCCTCAATTCCTTCATCTTCCCAGGTGTCTTTAGGAAACTACCTGCCCAGGTGATGCAGATCACCACCCCTCCAATAAAGGTTAGCAATACTACCTGCCATCACAGGCTTCTTTCTACAACTCCAAGTTTCTAAATATTGATTTGTAAATTTAGGTGTCCATTTAAGATTACAAAATTTCAGCTGCTCCCAATTCAAACCAACAAGCCAAAGGTGCACTCTCTTATACCATTCTCTTGAGCCATTCATCCTCTGTGATTTTGAAAACTCATCCATAGTCTGGCATAAATAATTTTTCCTGAAACTTGATGTTCTCAAAAGGCTTAAAATACTAATGAGAAGCTGTTAATGTTTAATTTTGCTTGTAAAGCACAGGTGAGCAGGTGCATTTTAAAGCATAAAATGAAATATTAGAGGCAAAGTATTTCTTATTTATTATCAGAAGGTTTACCAGACTTAAAAGATTTAAAAGATTTCAGCTCCACATTAGTGGGTATCTTTGTCATTCTCCCTAAAGAGCTGGTAACATTTAGCCAGGCTCTAGGAGTAACCTTTAAGATGCTGCTTACAAAGGCGCCACAAGGGATACTTCAAGATACACAGGCTGCAAACTTTTCCTTGCTGATGGGGTGAGGAAGGAGAGAGGGAGGGAGAACAGAGCATGCAAAAAGTACTGTTCTTCATTTGTAGTGTATTACATGCAAAAGGCTAGTTAATCTAAACCAAGACATACTGTTGCTAAACATTTTAATTATGTCTCTTAGGTATGTCTCTCCAGGCTCTCAGAACACAATATTAAAACAGAGCAAAAAGCACCACCTTTAGAAACAGGAATAATCATTAACTGAAGCTAGACAGACAAGATAAAGATTTTTCCCAAAGAATTTTCAGCCTAGCAAGAAACATGGGAGGTTATAGAGAAGGAACATCTGTATCTGCAAATCAGATGTAGGCAGGGAGGAAAGATCCATCAAACAACTTTCACACAGGGTGTAAATCTATTTGTTGATGCATTTTAGTGGTTGAACCACTACTAGATTTTCCAGCCATTTTACCTAACTTTGCATGAAAAAAAAAATCTGCCCCTACAATAGGAGTTTTTAAGGGTTACTTTCACCTAGAAAGTGTATGCTTTCCCACATGAAAAAGTTTGGTTGTTGATGAGGAGCTATATATTATAAATAAAAGCTACTAACTTACCCCTCAGAGCTGGTGGTGGATGTGACACTATTATGTCACAGTTTACATGGTCAGCATACCTTACTTTTGAGTAGGCTACTTTAAAGGGAATAAAAAGTTAAGCCTTTAACTCTTAGCCCACAGGAAAAAAAGATACCAGTGTTTGCATATCGTTAATTGCCTGATAATCAATAGGCTATTTACTGATCTTGGGGTTTCAACAGCAAGGCACTTCCTCTCACCAGACGTGACCTTATCAAGGAAATCTCCGAAACAAATGCCAATGCCAATAATATCCTGAAAGTCCTGTTTAACAGAAAGCAGGATAGGTTTTAAGATACAATCATACAGCAAGCCTCTGACTAGCATGATCACAAGGACAATATGAATCATGAGTTACAACTGATGGACCAAACTCAGTCACATGTCAAAACTTTTTTAAAAGTCTACCTTAGGATGTCTAGATTTGGTATTGATATGCTGCCTCTAACATGTCAAAACAAAATCTGATTAATTTTGGATAAGTGAATTCACTTGTTATCTTTGCTGCCAATGCCTGAAGATTCTTCATGGAGGTAAATTTGTCCTGTAAAAGTCCATAAATGTTTTAATGACACTGAAAATTGTAGAAAGAGCACTCAAATATTCAAACCATCCCACAAGTTCCAAAGTCACAGATGCTTTTCATACTTCAAAACTGCACCAGAGTTCAGATATCTGGGTGCGAGGTAGAAAACAGATGAGCAAGTTGGATGCACTGAGAATGAGGCAGATACAGCACAGTAATCAGTAGCAGAACTGCTACAGGAACGTGAGTTGCTCTCTGCCACTTTGGTGGTGTTTATGAAGCCTCCCAAACCCACAATTTTTATTTGAGAGTTAGGGGTAGAGAGGTACAAAGGATCTGAGCAATCATCATGTCTCGGACACAAGCATCCATCATAGTTAACATAAACGCAGTGACAGGATTCCCTGGACACTTCTGAAAATCTGAATCTAAGTCTTTTCATGAGTAAGGAAATGAATGAGGGAACCACTTCAGAGCAACCCCCTGTCTTCCTTCAGCCCCAATGCCTTCCATGTAGCTCCGTTCTTCTGCTCTCGGTGTCACCTGCTTCAGACTGCAAGACAAATGACATCACACTCACAGCATTCATTTGTGCTCTGTGGTCGTCACTCTACACAGGACATCAATTGCCTTTTCATTGACTCCTAGCAGAAAAGCACAGCAGATTTTAGTTACAGGAAATATTTCCTAAGAGATCTTTACAAATAGATTTAGATGAGATCAAACATGTAATAGGAAGAACTTATGCTATACGTTAGTCCCTAGACATACATTTGTTCATATGCCACTGTCGTCTAACATCATCTGATCTTACTAAGTATTTCAAGTACAAATTAGTTTTTGTCATAATCACTGTCTCTTTAAACAATGATTTGTGATTCTGATATTTCACATATTTCTCCTGAACAGTTATCCATGCCATTTTATAAAGTTCTCAAATGTTTGCTATTGAGCAAAACATTAAGGGCTCCAGCATTGTTCTTTCCAAGCCACAGCCAAGTCTTATAAAACTGGTGCTGTTGGAAGACATTCATCAAGCAGGCACTCAAGAAAAAAAAGTGCAGTGATGTGTTACTGGTGCAACTGTTAGCTCCTGCTTGGAGCTACAGAAGTCATTTTACATATATCCTTTTCTTTGGCACTCCGTAACAAGGCAGGTCAGTCTGAGCATTCCTACTTAGTATCAATGGGCAGCAATTGTCCAAAAAGGCAGACTAACAAGCAACAAGGAGCACACAATTATAACTACAGATGCATGAGAAGCAGAATCTGGACACAGGCTATGGCTGCAGTCCTGCACAGATCAAGGATTGTTCAATGTCATGATATTTTTTAAAGGCAAAGACTAAGGAAACATCCCAGATAATGTAAGTAGACAGAACAGAGCAGAATATGAAGAAGGTGACTATATATCATTCATGAAAAGACCAAACTTTTGAAAACAAACAAGGACAATGTCTACACCCTTTCATTGTACTGGTATCTAAAAATGTCACTGTCATCCAGATTATTTCACAAAATCAGTTTGAAGCACCCGAGCTGTTTATGCGCAGTTTGCTGGTGTTGCTCCTTTTGTAAAACATGCTTATGTGTTGATTTGACTTGTATGACCTAGAGTGATTGGCTTGCCCACACTAGCTACTGCCGTAGCCAGAATGGGAAGAGAGCTGCCACACACATCACCTGTGTTTTTGCTACTGAATAGGTCAGTTTGTCTGATATTCCCCAGTGATCTAGGCAAGACATACAGCATATGTCTCCTGGCAGCGAGACTCTGGCATGTTCCTCTACTACGCAGAGACAGCCTTCATATATTGCGCAAATCCAAACCCATCCCCTGGTGTGGGGTATTTGTTTATACCACAGTCAACCATGCCAGCTCTTCTCTGTAAAGGATAGCTTATTACACTGTTTTCTTACGAAGGATATAATCTTAATCCCCTAGTTTTTTCCTTAAAATACAAAATTATTCCTAGTCCTTCCTGGTTAGGATGCAGACAGCTTGGGTTTGTGAATCCCTCCATGTTCCCGTGGCCTGTTTGCTGGATGCTGTCTCAATAGCTATTTTAAAATTCATACTCCAAATACCAATAGACTGCCTTGAGTTACATCAGCCACCGCAGTACCAAGACAAAGGACAAGTTGGTGACATGGGAAGCAGCAGTTTTGGAAGGGTAGCCACAGAGCTGCAAGCAAAGGATTACTGTGCTCTACTGCCAGCTCTAACACCATTTCTCTCTCTCCATCATCAACACACTATTTCTGCTGTGGGTCTTCTGGATCAGGTTCACTGAGAAAGCCAACACAGACCTCAGCGCCACATCCCAGCAACAGAAACTGTACCCTGAGTCAGGTTAGGACGTGAAAGTTGGCTGAAGACACTGACGAGAGTCTGGGAGGTATTCAGTTTCCTACCATGCCCTTGTGAAGCGGCCCTGAGCAGCAGCAATCATTTTGTGTACCCCTTGCACAGGGATCTGTCAAGGCTTTACCTTACACTCATGCATGGATTGCTCTGCAATAACATCTAATCAGTTTGCAAGTCACATTTAAAAAAAAAAAAAAACAAAAACAACCAAGGCAGTCCCATGCTTTCAGCCTCCACAGGGGATAGGAATTGTCTGAGTGCAGAAAAGAAAGCTGACAACACCATTTAGGAAATTAAGAGTTCTGAATGTGTTTCTCAAACTGCTTTTAAGCATCTTTAATGTCCAAGAAAGTCAATATAGGCTAACAAGACAGAAAAAAAAACCCAAGCAAAACCCTGGAGAATATAATAGAAAAGAAGTGGTCAAAAAACAGCAGGGAAGAAAACAATAAATGTTTTCATCAAGGAACACTGCCCACTGAGGTGAACAATGAGAGAGAAGCCACGGACAGCATACTGCGACAGGACACAGAACAGGGTAAGAGAAAGAGCAAAGCACATTTATGCAGAAAGCTTTATGAAAAGAGAATTTGCCATGACTGGGGAACCAATCAAAAGACTGCATATCAATACAACAGAGCATAAACATGCTTGCTCTGAACAGTACCTGGCATACCAAATATAATGTACTGGGTGTAAATCAGCCCAGGGAGGGCAACAGTGAAGTGGGTCTTATTCTGAACTGAGAAGAGCCACTGTATCAGAGATGTGCTCCAAACAGGAACAAGAGACCAATAATAAAGTAGGTATATTATGATAAGAACCATGTGATACAGATCAGTTAATTAGCAGCAATGCACAGAAACACACACCTTTTTTCTTTAAGCTAGGCAACTTGCACAGCGTGTCCTGTCCCATTCTATAAGGTATTGCACACCATCAGGATGAAATTTAGCATGCAAGACAGCACTACAGAAGGTAGTGAAAACCAAACATACCAACTCCTACGTCCCAGTCTACTTGACCTAATGTACTGAATAGGAAGGCATTCCTATTACTCCCTGTTTAATGCTTTGTATAATGAAATATCACAATGCAGCTGGATATTTTAGGTTAGACCCTCAGCTGGCATACATAGCTGCAGCCTCACTGAAACCTGCAATTTTAAAAATAGTATTCCCCCTGCTTTGGAAGGAAGCAACTGAATTGCAGTTTACATGTTTGGCACCTCATCCAAAACTTCCTGATCAACTTGGCCTAAAGATATGCTTTCTTTTTCTCTTAGCATATCAAGTATCCTGCTTTGCAGACAATTTACTTCATCTGCAGCTGACTCTGAACCTGGTCGGCCTTCTATATTAAAAATCGTTCTTGTAACTCCACACACACACACACAATCGGTAATGACTGAACGTTATAAAATGGCGGCTGCTTTGAAAGTGACAAAGCAAACAGAACTGACTCATCCATCCACTTGTTTTCCTATTCAATATGATTAACTGTCTGTTTGAGTCAAACTTCTTTATATTTTTTCAAAGGCTTGCAGTGACAAGGATTATCACTACTGAGACACTCAAAAAATGATTAAGCATTTATTACTGATCCCTAAACCCAAATCAACTCTTCCACCACATCTCCATCCCACACACATATACATGTCTGCTAGCATTCTTGCTGGACTGAGGCTACAGTATGCCTTTGCATTAATAGCAGTCACATTATGACTTACAGTTATCAGGCAAGAGCGACACATGAAGGCATAATGGCTTTAAAGCACCAACAAAGTATCAGCAAAGAAAAAAAAAGAAAAACTCCAAAATCATTTTTCCCATAAGCAGCTGACAGTAGCTTCTGCGAAAGTAATGACATCTTTGTGTCTCTCCAACCAGTTAATTTTGGACAGAGTTGGATTGTCTTTTCTTTTTTCCCCTCCACAGTGGTTCATAGCCCCACTTTGAAACAAAAATTAGCCACAACCATGGGACAGATGACTACAGAAAGCTTCTAAGTTGGTTTGTATTTGCATTGCGAATACTGAGGGCCCTAAAGATGAAGGGGAAAAAAATAAATAGAGTATTTCTCCACGAATAGCAGCAACTCATTACCAAGCAATTAGCTTAGTAATAAGTTTCCATTTCTCAGTTTGGGAAATTTCCATGAATATTGGTAATATAATTATGATAAAGTTTGAAGGCATACTACAGTACTCAACCACTAATGGTCCACAAACAATTTGTCTTCTCATGACAGACAGGAGAAGCTCTAATCACATTGAACATTTCAAGGAAAGATTGAATGTTTGCCAGACAACCCTCCATTGATTGCCTTTAAAGCATAGTACTGGACTGCTGAAGGGAAAATACAGATTCTTGGCTCCAGGTAATTAACTTTCACGCTGTTCTCAAACCCTAATGAAGCCCCCTTGAAGTCTTCATTACCAAAGGGTATTTGTTAATAAAAAAAAGCAGAGAGCCAGCCAAAGGTCCTATTTCCCTCTCCTTCTTGATAAATTTCCCTCTATTATACATTTCTCAGGACTCAGTAATGTCTTTGAAGTCAGTAATGATGGCCTGAAAAGTGCAAAGGGTGAGGGATACATAAT
>NW_008825098.1:1010484-1023328 GCF_000699105.1 Pygoscelis adeliae
TGGGACCTGAAGAGAGACTTAAAGGAGAGAATGGGGGTGTTCGACAGAGAAAAGAGCAGGAGGAAAGGGAAGGCAGAGCTGTATCAATATTTTGTGAAATGGCATTACCACAAAGTTAAACTGATGAAGGAAGAAGAACAAGTCTTCAGGAAACACAGCAACTCAGCAGCTGAATCTCAGGAAGTTACAACATTTCTCAGACATGGTACATAAACTAAGTCTAGATTTCATAAGGTAAGGAATAAGATTCCTGACTGACACTGGTGGCAGAGCTTCCAGGAGGCATCTGCTCAGATATTTAAAGTGCTTATTGTATCTGGTAGGGCTCTCCACAACAAAGACTCCAATCCAAGGACAGTGAACCCCCTTGCTCCAGCCACAAATAAATACTGTTGAGCCAGCTGAGGTATACTGGCTAAGGGAGTGTGATCCCTTCTGTTAGCTTTACTGAAGACAAAGTCTTTGGACTGCGCTGACTGGGTGGTGATATTTTAATGTATCCTAGTCCTATCCAACAAAGCACCAGAGTGCTTTAATACAAGGTTCCTGTGAAGTCACCTAAAACCACGTCTTGGATGACTCTTAATTCCTGAGACAAACATACAAGCATTTGCATAAAAAGTGTCCACAATATTACGGTTGGAGACTTTGTTGACCAGTACCTGAGTGCTGGGGAAAAGTCAAGATGTGCAGTCGGCTTCCTCTTTCATTGTCCAGTTGCCTGAATCCAAGCCAGGAGCCGCTAGCAGAAAGGAACAAACGTTTTTGTCATTTCATTTTCATCTATTTTGTATGTCAATATGTCTATTCAAGATATTAATCCACATCTTTCCCTGTGTCTAAAACCTACATCAAAACCAGGAGCTAATCTCAAACTCTTTTGCCAATGCATGAAGAAGGGATAGACATATGAAAAGCCTCACCACCATTTGTTAGACAGTCTGTGTCCACGTAGGAGATTTTCCTGGAGTTTCCAAGTTTGCACAGTGCATTTCTGCTGGCTTCACACAGAATTGCCCCCATCACAATTCCCACCCCATCCCCCCATCACAATTTTGGAGGGGCAGCTTTCACGTTATAATCAGATCAGATAAATCTTAAATAACACATACAAAAGCACATCCTGGTGATTTATAAAAGGATGCAGATAGAATAACCTCCCTAATCCTCACTAGTCACTATATGCAATTGCTGAAATGACCTGTTTGGGACACTAAACATCTGAAGAGATGACAATAGTTCCAAGTCCATGAATAATTTCCATTTCTCAAATCAGGAAGTTTTGCTGCCAAAAGTATTTGGGGGTTTTTTGGTTAAAAAAAAAAAAAAAAAAACCAAAAACACCCACCAAACCAAAAAAAGCCCCCCCACACCACACACAAAAAAAGACCAAAAAAAACACAACGAAACCAAACCACAAAAAAACCAACCCACCAAAAACACCAACCTGTACTTTTGATGATCTAAAAAAATGGTTCCTACTCAAGTGATTTGTTCAGCTTTTGGGAAAGCATCTGAATTCTACATAGCTGAACATCTTACATTTCCTGAAGTTCCATGCCCTATTAAGATATAGCAAAGAATGCTATTAGTGATTTCCTTTGTTAAGCTTATGCCTATGGTTTCTATAACTTGCTGTACTAGTTAAGTCTCTCTAAAGCTGGGATTTATCTTTCTAATTTCAGGAATTCTTTTTCAGTTGAGGCTATAGCTGTCTTTAATCAGTAGCTGCAAGAGATGTTCATTTACAAGAAGGGTTTTTTTGGAGCAGGGTGGAGACTAGTATAATCTCTTGCTTTTAAAAATATCTATTAAAAATTCAGGCAGAATGTCGCATTAAACAGCATAGAAGCTAAAGCTGCATGAGAGATAACTTAGCTGAAATGTGATAACAATAGCACAAGTAAAACCAAACAATTAAAGCTGGCATACATATCTAAAACATTTCCACAAGAGTATCAAACATGAGCAAATACCCTATAAAAATAGGCAAGGAGCTTGCACTTAGATTTTTTCAGTTCAGGAGTATTTCTAACAGCTCATATAGGCTATGAATTATCACAGAACTAACCTTTGCATCCAAAGCCCATTATTACTTTGCACCACTTCATTTGGCAGAGGAAATTGAGTTCCATTCAGAACTGCCTAACCACCAGTGATAAGCCAAAGTATCCATTCCAGATCTGTAACATTACAGATACCGGAGAAGCAACTGATCTTCTGATTGTAGAGAAAAAGCTCACCTACAGAGCAAAATGTTCTGTAGTTCCCTGTTAAGCTGAACAGGAACCAGCCACTAAATCAGGAACAAACAAATCATTTCAGATCACCCTGAAACTACATTTTTCAAAGTTTTCAATTCGAGAAAAATATTATAAGTTTTACTTTTTTACATTGACTCTGCAACCAAACCAGATACAATATTCACTTATCACTAGCTCCAAGATCATACTACAGCTTTCATAATAATGCTGATCACCTGTGCCACAGGGCATCACAACTGCTTATATGTTCAGTTAGTCTCTTTCTCCTCAATCTTTTACAACAAAGACACAAGGCAGTGCTGCTGACAGCTAATGAAACATCCTCTCTAGCAGCAGAGGCACTTGCATTCCTGTACTCAACGTCCCAATTCTTAATACCCTTCCTCACACTGCAGTCTAAATGCAGGCTGTGATGACCTCAGGGGATTCAGGTGTGAAAATGAACTAGCTTCACATGCATCCTGGTGTGGCACATCCGCAAGATGATGCAAGCTGATAGGAAACACGTTACCCTCATAATCATACTTCCCAGGGGATGCATCTATGCCACAACTCATTGCAGCAGGGACAGTGACAAGCAAATATTCAGTCCTAGGAATAGAGTGGAAAAAGCTTTTGTCACATTGTTTGTAGATGGTTTGTGCCTTTCCTCAGGAACGAATTTTCATGGGCTATCTATATTTTAGGCCCAGGAATAATGGGAATGGAAAACAACTGTCAATTTTCTATTCCGTTCTCTTCTACTAAGGTCTTATGTCCATGCTCATCACTGGAGCACCTAAGTGCTTTCCAGCCGTTCATGAAGCAACGTGACTAACATCTGTCATGTGTTCATGTCCTCATCCCCTCCCCAGGGGTAGAAGTATGCACAGCGGAGTGTTTCGGTTTGGTTTTTTTTTATTAGACACATACACAGACTACTATATGTTATGTTCGGAAAGACAAGGTCAACCATGCACTGTTCACTTAGCACAGAAGATTCTTTGGTTTGTATTGGTCCTAGTTCCTGTGGGAGTTCAATCCACAGTCCTAAACCTTGCTCGAGAAAGTCTGTATGTAGCTTCTTGTCTTGCTGGAGTGACTGGTCACAGTAGCCACCTACAGGTCTATCATCAAATCCTTACTTTTCTTGTAGTAAAAGGACATACGACCTCCGGTGTTATGTTACCATAGGAAAATATGGAGGGGAAACTGGCAGGAGAGAACTGGAATGAGAAAGGATCATGAACTTCCTACTAACTTCAGCATTTGGCTACACTCAGCAAAAACAAACTGGCCATAGCCTCCCTAATGGATTGGGGCACCTCATTGGCTTCCTTGCATCCATGATCGCTCCAGATGGGACCATGTACCTGAATCAAATTCCACCTGGAAGCCCCTCAGAGACAGTGCTTTTCCTCCTCCTCCAAACCAGCACAAGAAACCCACAGGCACTATCTTTTCTTTTATGCAGTCTGTAGTAATTTTCACTTCCATTTTTCCAAAAAAATGAAAAAAATAAAACCTAGGCTAGGCATTTCCACGGGGCTATTCTGTTCTTCCTTTTTGTCTTCTCAAACTAGAGGCCAAGGATATTAAGATCAGCATGTCTTCATGTTCTACATCTCTCTGCTTCTTCCTTCACTTGCTGATCCTTCTAGTCACAGACTATGACATTTACAGGCCATTTCATTTCCTAACAGAAACACTGAGTTGTAACAGCTCCCTAAAAAGAGCAGCCCATCAAACATGATCTTTTTTTTTTTTTTTTTGGACATTGTTGCAGGACTTGATCCTAACACACTTCCTTACAAAACAAGGACAAAATCCAGCCTTTTCCTAAGCGTTTATTATCAACACAAAAAACCCGGTGAGATTTAAAAACAAAGGCAAGTGAAGCTGACCCATTTTTAGATGTTAAAATAAAGCACCAGCACCCTCTATCAGGATATTTCAAACACTGGCAACAGAACAGTGATTTATCCTGAAGAGAAAATATGCCTTTAGTAGATATTTAGTATGTACTGCAATCTTCGCAAGTCTGCTTTAATTAAAAGTGCTATTTCTGTTTTAAAATTGACATGAACCACTACCATCCAGAGCTCTGCTTCGCACAGATATTTTTCAGAGCTGTAGAGCAAATTGTTATGCAGTATCACTCAGATAAAGGCCTGCAATAAGAGAAGTGATAATGAAGACGGCAGCTGTTATTAAATTACAAAAACAAGACAGATTTGTTGGCAAACATTAACAATCTGGGAAACTTTTTTGCAAGTTCAACGCTTCTGCAAACAGTCCCTATTTGGGTTCCCTCAATGGAGTGTGATGGCGCCAGCAAAGTTGCTTCACAGGAGACTTATGGCCTTGCTAATGCAACCTGCTGCTCCTCACACTGATCCCCTTCACAGGGGAGGTAATTAACATTCATCTTGACACTCTATGCAACCCCTTTTTTATGGAAGGGACTATACCATACAGAAGAGGTTCAGAAAGAAAACCTAGATGTTCAAATCGTAGGTGCCACACAGTCAGCAGCAGAACACATTTCCCTATTGTGCCTCACCAAAATCCTCAACCACTAGAGGAACAAACCTTCTTCAGTACTGAGGGGCACAGTTTTTCACCAGCTCCTTGCATCTAAACCATAAAATAACAGCAGCTTCCAGTCAGTACAGAATCAGGCCAGGTTTCAAGAGGAAATCTCAAAGAGAAAGATTTCATAGCCATTCTTCCAGCTTGTGGCAACTACTGTAATGCCACTGGCTTCTTTAGAGCATTGGCAATTTAAACAACTGGACAGATTCATGAGTTTTCCACTCCCCTCTGGTTATGTGCATTTTATCTTTCACAATGACCTTGCATAGTCAGGGAATTTCCATATGGAAATGATCAACTCATGTTTTTCCCAATGCGCTATATGAAAGGGCATAGTGTAGCACAACTACTCATCCATGAGGATTACCAATCGCTTCAGGCTTTTCACATGTGTGCAAGCGTACAACATGGATTTTGAAAACCATTTTATTTGCTTCTTTTTTCCCCCCAAGTCTCCCCAGTAGGTGGCCAAGAACATCCTTCTCTCCTGAAAGGAGCCTCAAGAGCTGCATATTTTTTCTTTCACTGTTATCATCATTAAATTGACATTGCTCAAAACTCTGCTTGGTGTCATGCAAGTTCAAGAAACGTTGCTGAAAAAAATTGCAGTTGCATCTTCAATGAAGCGCTGGGGGCAAGGTTACCAGGGCTACTGAAAGGGAGAGTGCTACAGTATGCTTTGAGAAAAGAGGCCAGGAAAAACTCACCCCAGAAGAGTTCATTACTGTTGTATCTGGTCTCAGTTGAGACTCAGTAAGAGGCAACATAAAAGAGATACGGAGAAATTTGTCATGTATGTTTTCAAATACACAGATTGATACAGGATGTGAAGTCTGTGAGAGACGCATTCTGCACTGAAGCATGCAAACTGGAGTTTTGTCCCATGCTTATATAAAGCTATACTTCCTTGAAGTTTCTAGCCCAAAAGAGAGGGGAAAATTTGCATATCTACATAGAAGAACCAGTATTTAATTAGGAAAAGTGGTCAATCTCTTTGGAGAAGAAATAAACAATTAATTTTGGAAGAAAAGTTTTAATCTATCTACATTTCTAAAAACATTTCAGAGGGGAGACTGCTGTAACAGCTATCATCATCACCTATGTGTGTTCTTTGCCTTTTTGCAGTATTTTTGAAGGCTTTGATATGCAAAATAGTACCACATGGAAACAAATTGCTTTGCCTCAGTTGCTTTGTGGTAACTTCCCAAATGCATGCTATTGCCCCTTTGCCTCATGTTAAAGGGAGCTTAGCCCTTTCTCATCACAGGAACTCAAATCTTCCGTGGCACACTAAACAATACAAACACAAGTACAGTTTCTGCAAAGCATGGTAACAATTTTCTCTCAAAATCTCTAGGCTCTGTGACTATTTGCCAAAGCAATTCAGGTCTTCTAATACTAATGCATACACTGAACCTCAAAAGTGAAGGAAGTATATGGTGCTGTAGTAACAGCACTAGTTTCAGAGAGACAAACACCAGTCTTGGAATAATAGATTCATTGGTAAGACTTACTGGACTCTTCTGCATAAAATCACGGTGAAAGAAACAAAAAGAATAAACCAGGACAGGCCAAAGAGTCAAATGACAGTCACATTGATGAAGAAAATATGCACACTATTAGGTTTCTTCACCGAGATTACAAAGAGCAGATACTCAGAAAGAGACATTGCATGCTACAGTGCACAGCATAGTTACGCTCCTCCGTCATAAACAAAAAAGGGCTGTTACTGAGGAAGTTGTTCTGTTGTATGTTAGATTTTATATCAAGTGGCACTTCTTGGACAAGAAACTTGTTTTTCAGAAAAAAATCTTTAGAAAAAAATAATTTTGTAACAAAAAAGAGAGAAGTGGGGAGCAGATAAGGATAGATAATACTCTTATTAAACACAGCAGATATAAAAGATGTAGAAGATAAAAAAAGAAACTTCCTCAGCTCTTCTCAGGTTGGTAATAGGACTACACTGACCAGGGAGAAAAGGATCAGTCAATATTGGCATAATGTTTCATTGTTTCAAATATTAGCTTAAATACATTTTTTTTAATATACATCAACTTCAAAACAATGATACTCAATATACAGATAATTATCTGGGCTCTGACAATATAGAAGTGATCTCTGCCTCTGCTAAAAGACTTGATATAAAACACACACTTACTCATCTTCTTCCATGTTAACCTCATTTAGCAGTTGCTTCCTACCCAAAACAAAGTCAGATTGGTCAAAACTAGTATTGCATACACTGCAAGATTTTTTCATCAGATCCGTTTTAATCATTACAGAGCCCACACTGTCTAAGCACAGCCTGGACCAGAACAGCTCCAATGGACAGATTTTTTTCTGCTGGGTGTATAACACAAACTTGCCCAGCCATGTAATTGCCTGATGGACTCCTTCGAATCTTTTGGGAAGGTAACATGTTTACTAATAATCACAAAGGGCCACTGTCTGCCTTCACTGACATTCATTCAGTCCTAACAAAGTTGAGAAGACTTGTGCAGTCTCATCAGGAGCGTAGAGGAGAAGGACAATAGGATCTGATCCTCCAAACATGGGCAAAATACAGAGATTAGATTAAATAAATGCGTGTTTTTCTAAATGCCTTACCCAAAGAAAGCACAAAGAAGTTGAGCAGCTGGAGCAACAGTCTGAAGAGTAAAGATGAAAAATTCTGGTCCCGGTTCTGCTACAGACACTGTGTAAATTGAGATTTGCTCTGTGCACACGCTGCAACTCGGTTTCCCCAAAAGCAACATGAAGAATGATGAGATATTCAGTACTTGCTTCACAGAGGAGCTGTACACATTTGCATATCAGGGTCCTCAAAACCGTAATCAGATCTGACTCTCGTGATCATGCGACACTCAGCTGATTTCAATGGAACTTTTGACGAGGATCTTCCAGCATAAATTCTATAGCTGCAATGAATATATATAAAATTAGTGAAAGTTTGCTAAGTGCTTAGAGTTTCTGAGATGACAAGTGCTATATAAATGCAAACGATTACTGCTACAGCATATCCATCCTGAGAGAACAGAGTGACATTTCTGGAGCTGTTTTGGGAGCTGAGGTGAATAATAGACATTTTATAATTTACCATAAAATACTCATTTATCCTTAAATAACAGTAACAAGAAAATGAAATGCTAAAAAAAAAGAAAAAAAAAGGAAAAAAAAAGGAAAAAAAAAGAAGTACACCATATTTTCCTACAAACTGGAGAAAACTGTTGGAAACCAGAACAGCTCTGACCAAATCAGCCAGCGACTGAAGGTGGCCACCAAACAGCAGGATTTGATAAAGTAACCAGTGCTGGTAATAGGGTAGTAGGCAGGACTAACATTTAAAAAAAGAATTTAAGATAATTATATTAATATTGTCCAGGCAGGTATAGTTGCATCTGTTGCAGGAATAAATAGCTTTCACTCAGTCCTTTGGGGAACTACGAGGTGGTTCGGCACTAGTGGTAACCTCAGCAAAACACGGTAGGGAATCTGACTGATGGTGACTTGCCTTCGAGGAAGGTATGATATCCTCCTGCCTCTGAGCTTCCCCTGGGCTGGGATACCCCGGCACGTACATAAGCAAGGGCTTGTTTTTTATGAGTCCGCTGCTCCTCCCCTTCAGCTTCCAGTTCAGACCCAGCACAAATGTTCCACCTCCCCAGGCACCGTCCCCCACGGAGGCGGGAAGCTGACTCCGGGTCAGGGGGGCAGAGAGCCCATCTCTCACCAAGGCAAGGTATTTGGTTTTGTGACATGAAACTGGTCTTGTCTTGCACTGGGTAGAATTAAACTTTACAAACCCCAAGCTTGGGAGATCTCTGACCAGCTAACAAGTTGTTTTCTTATTTTTGTGAGAAGCGGTCTTTCCTGGCTGTAGCTAAACAAAGAGCTATCCTCCCAAAACACTTTCCTCCTCACCGCAGGCACTGAAACTAGCTGTGCCAACTGCCCATTCACCTGCTCACAGAGCAGATTTCAAAGTCCTTTTCTTTCTGTGGGAGCCTTTGATGGGTCCGGGGGGGCACTGGGTTACCTCAGAGATCTCCTGAAGGCCTGTGAAAACCATGCTCTGGAGGGGACAGCTGAAAGACCCATTTCTCCCCCTCGGATCATCTTTATGAATAACCGACTTCTGTGTTCAGCCCGAGAAAAGCATTATTTCAGGCATTTCTAGCAGTGGTAGAGCAACAGAAATGCAGACAGGGGCTTACATGGGCAGCACTGCTGCCCTGCTACCTCCTAGGCAAGATCGAGGCCACGCTCCCTGCCACGGCACCTGCAGGGGTGTGGGGCAGCCCACACCTCACCGCCTCATTTGGTTCGGGGCAGGGGTGGTTCGTGGCTTCAGCCTGGCAAGTGCCTGCCATCCCCCAAGAGGTGCCTCGTCCCGTCCCACCTTCCTCCCAGAGACCACAGCCCCATTCAGGCCTGTTCTGCCCCCTGTTCTTGAGGGGACTGCTCCTGCCCTCCCAGCTGCCCTGCAGGGACCCTAAGCACCAAGACCCTCTGCAAATGAAGCTGTGATAGCTCTTACGAGGGTGCAAACCCTGGGTGGGCCTGTAGCACACCTATTTATAACCCCTCAGGGCTGCGCTTGGCCCCACTCTCCAGGTGCTTCAATAGAGACTTCAGCCCCTGCCGCCGGGCAATGTCCCAGCCCTCTGACTTGCCTGGCTTCTGCTCGGTCCTAGAGGCAGGTCCCAGACTTCTCCCTCAGTCCTTGCTCCAAAGGCCATTGCTGGTGTGCAAAGGGTGGGGGTTATTTCTCCTAAATAATAAAAGAAATGTGCATCTCTTCTTATTACTGTGTCCTCATGTGTTCCCACCCAGAGCTAACTCGCTAACAGTTTCCATTGCCCTTGTGCGGCTTCTCTGCTTTTTGACATCTGTGAGAATGTCAAACCCCTGCTCCAACCCACCACAAACACGAATACGCAGCTCCCAGCCATCAACTGATTTGGAAATAAGTCTTGGTCCTAAACATCACAACAACAACCAGATCAGTCTCTCTATGCTGCAGACTGAATTTTGCCCCGTGAGCTGCCGAGACAGCTGCCGCCCTCTGGGATGAGGCAGATGACAGTGCTCCAGCAGCAGCGGAGCAGGGAGCCAGGTGTTGCCAGCTGCAGGGATGCTATGGCCACAGCCCCAGAGGAGACCTGTTGCACATCCACTCTGCCTTCAGAAAACCCTGCAAAACCTCCTTCTGTCATACTGCCTTCCCAGCATAACAAGGATGACATTCACCCTCTGGGATCCCACTGGTATTAACAACAGCAAAAAACACTCCCTGAAGTAAATGAATGCCCAGAAAAATAAACAGATCTTCCAAAGTACTGTACAAGAGACCCCAAACACTGCTGTAGCCCAGGGCCAGGATTTTTAACCTTTGGAAAGTCCAGAGGGTTTGTGAAGTCCAGTTGGTGTTTTATAACAGATACTGGACTCTATATAGAATTTATTCATATACTGTAATAAGAAGTTTTGCGGATGCTGAAAGGCACAGAGTGCTTTAAATATTATGGACTGAGAGAGCAAGTAACTGTGCTACCAAGTAGCAGAGTTTATGCTCGCTATATGAAAAGCGTGAATACAGCCGCTCTGAAAACTAGTGGTTACTTTCCCCTCCTCTAGCACCCAGCACACTGTCACTGTAAGGCTAAAACCCAAGGCTTTTCACTGAGTATTTATTCTGTAAGAGTGCCTGACAATCATAGGTGAATGCTGGCTCCTGTGGTTATTAACATAATACAGTGATGGGATTCTTGCATTAGGAAAGGCAGAGGGGGTGTGTCATTCCTTTCCAAGCTCATTTTAAGACACCGTTTTCCATCTGGGATCATTTTCATCAACATGTCTTCTCCCTCCATTTTCCCATTAAAAGGAACCGGGAACGAACAAGAAATTTGTTTAATGATCTTCTGTGAGATCAGCTGAATTCTAATGCTGTTTGATTACAGCTAGTGACAAAAATGTCAAGTGCATTTCCATTTAGAGTGCTTGTTTAAACAGCCGTGCAAATGGGGACCACCCGAAAATCGGCATACATCATGAGAGATTTGAGCTTCCTTATGGCATATACTTGTTTCAATCCACTCTCTTGCTTTTTAAAATAATGCATTTTCTCAGCACATCATTCCCCTAAATGAGCATGATACATCACTGCTGCAGATTGACTCATGAGGCCCATTAATAAAGGCCAGGATTTCTCAGCAGCTTTTCTCATTGGGAAGGTGTTATCTTACCGTCTAAATTTGTAATGAATATGACGCTCTTAGCCTGTGCCCACCCCACTGTTCCGGCTCCCCTTGTCAATTTGGTTGGAGGTTTTCATTGCACAGGCAGTGGCATCATGTTAGAGAATAAATAATGTATTATTCCTTTCCCTAAGTAGCTATTCATTTCAAATGCAGCAAAAATGCTTGAAGTGATATGGTTACCCTTGTCATATGGGATTCACCTCTTACAAAACATCTTAGCCCTAAGTTTCAAACCTATTATATAATTCCTAGTATTACACTGCTGCATGATACACTATCAGTATTAGACAAGAAATACTAATATTCAGACAGCCTCTGATTTTATGCTTGTAGTTTTCCCACATTTTTTTGCTTTCTAAAATGAGTAGGGCTGATCAGAAAATTGGACTGGAGACTACAATAAGATATGCAAGGAAAAAACCTAAAATCTCAGTTTGATGAAATGTCTATAAAAAAGCTTTGGGGTATCATTTTTTCAGTTTTTCCAATGAAAAAAAAATCTGGGGTTTATGATGAAATTCTGATGAAAAGAAAAATGTTTTGTTTAAAAATCTAGGGAGTGTAGTATTTTGTACAGGAACAAAGTATTTTCTGACACAGTCTGGAAGAATAATATGTTAGATATTAATTACCTGATTGGGACTGGGAATTTCAGAAGTCCCTATAGGGATCAAAAAATCATACAGACATTCACTGAGAACTGGACACCTGATTCCCTTATTGTTTAAACTGGATTATTAAATGTTAAGCATACTCAGTTGAATTGAACAGGTAAATGCTTTGGCTCCCATAACAAAAGATTTTGCAGAGGACACAAAATTATTAGCTTTTATGATCTCCTTTAATTATTAGCTTTTGTGGTCATCTTTCCTTTTTCAATTTGGATCTATGTATTATTGAGAATGATATATAAGAAATTATCCATGCTTTGGAGGCTTAGAAAAGCTTTCTACACAAAGCTTCACTAAGTTTTGGGGGTGTAGAATTGCACAACAAGCTGTACTGTACTCTCAGCAAGCCGAAAACTACTGTAGGAACAGTACTTCTCATGATGGTACTTCCACTTCCTCTTCTGGTCAAAATTAGGAAGTGCACAGATATTTTCCTTTCAAGTTTAACACAGCACTTTTGAATCCTCAGACATTTCAACAGGCACAAGCTGTGTTCATTCACCACACGTCCCGGCTCTTCAGCACGCTTGTGCAAATTAATCGTTGTTAGAACATGAAGTATATATCAACTATTGGATCTTCACAGCATACCTCTTCCTGCACATAATAATAGCCCTCCAAGGAATTCACTGTGCAAATATAAAACTGGAGAGACGTTTGGAAACATCACTTCCCTATTCTTTTGATTCATTATAAAGAGCTGCATCTCAAGCCTCAGCTGAACAGGCTTAGGCTCCTGTTAGGGACTGATGCATTTTTAGCAGTTTTACTGGTTTAAATGCAGTTACTGTATTTATTACTAAGAGGTATTAAAATAAGGACAGTGTAGAGCTGTTGGTTTAGGAGCAAGTTTTTTTAAAAAAGAAAACTCTAAAAGAACAAGAGAATAAAAGCCAAACGTACCAAGAGACCCCTTACAGGTATACAACATTGCTACAACAGGAGTACCAAAGCAATAAGTTCTCTTTTGTACATTAATTTCACAGAATCAATTAAAACAGAGAATTCAGAATAAGATTGCCCAGGTATTTTGAAAAAAGCCCCAAAGCCTAAGATTTACTTAGTTAATTGG
>NW_008825098.1:1023343-1031301 GCF_000699105.1 Pygoscelis adeliae
CTCTTTCTAGGTCTAGATAAGATTCTCTAGCCTTACTCTCACAATTCCCTGTAGTCTGCTAAAGTTTCAGATCTAGCCTTGGCTGATGGAGTTCAAATTAATAACAGTGTCTTGAAGACACAAGAGGTTTGACCAACTTTGCAAAAGGCCAGTCTAATAAATGGAAGGTGCACTAGGTCAGTCAGACCTGCAAACCACATTACCGTGCACACCTGCAGCTATATTGGACCCAGGAGAGGAGTAACCAGATAATTAAATAGACTGACATTTTACTGCAGGTTGAAGTAATTAGGGATCAGGTAAAACAGGACAATGGCTTTCTAAAGCTTACATTGTTGCATATATTGCCTAGGGTTTAAAGAAGAAGAATAGCATAAAGGAGAAAACTTGATACCCTCTGATGTAGGCAAGATTACCAGATACAGACAGGACCAAGCTGTAACATTTCAATTCAGCTCTGAAATTCTTGACATTTGTAAGGGCCAGAGTTGGTGTCCTGGTTTGAACTTGCATACAAAAGAGTGGCAAAAAATGTTCACAATAACCACCAAAAAAAGACTTTAATGCATTTTCATATATTGAATATATAGTAATGCTACACGGTAGCTCCCAGTGTATTACCTGAGCTATAAGATGAGAACACACCTGGCAACATCCTTTACTCTGTTTGCTTCACAAGTCATTCTACACACTTTGTCCACGCAGCAGGCGGCAAATAGGACAAAATCCCAATTTGATCTTTATCATTATGCCTCCTAGCCCTTTTCCATAATGTTTTATAACTGTGCATCAATGTCGTGGTTTAACCCCAGCCAGCAACTAAGCACCACACAGCCGCTCGCTCACTCCCCCTCTCGGCGGGATGGGGAAGACAATCAGAAGTATAAAAGTGAGAAAACTCGTGGGTTGAGATAAAGACAATTTAACAGGTAAAGCAAAAAAAATAAAAACAACAACAACCACCATAATAATTGTAATGAAAAGGAAAATAACAAAAAGAGAGGGAAATAAAACCAAAGAAAGACAAGTGATGCAAATGAAAAACAATTGCTCACCACCCACCGACCGATGCCCAGCCAGTCCCCGAGCAGCAGCCCCCCCAGCCAGCTTTCCCCTAGTTTATGTACTGAGCATGACGTCACATGGTATGGAATGTCCCTTTGGCCAGTTTGGGTCAGCTGTC
This sequence comes from Pygoscelis adeliae, assembly GCF_000699105.1. Classification (NCBI taxonomy): domain Eukaryota; kingdom Metazoa; phylum Chordata; class Aves; order Sphenisciformes; family Spheniscidae; genus Pygoscelis; species Pygoscelis adeliae. The sequence goes on from NW_008825098.1 coordinate 1,024,527, forward strand.
CTGGCTGTGCCCCCTCCCAGCTTCTTGTGCGCCTCCGGCCTTCTCAGTCGGTAGAGCATGAGAAGCTGAAAAGTCCTTGACTAGCGTAAGCACTACCTAGCAACAACTAAAACATCAGTGTATTATCAACATTATTCTCACACTAAATCCAAAACACAGCACTGTACCAGCTACTAGGAAGAAAATTAACTCCATCCCAGCCAAAACCAGGACAATCAACCACAAGTTGTGAGCATATTTCCCATCTGCTGGGGCTAAATATGCTGCAATCGGTACCAGCAAGGAGAGACAGAGAGACACTGAGACTCTGTCCAACTAGATTAAAATCTGGAAAGCCATGTTATCCAAGGGATGTATTGATTCTGAGGATATCAGCAACATTTCATGCTGCAGAGCCACAGTCATGAGCTGAACCACGGCAGTTGGCACCAAACCTGAAACTTGTCTCTTTAAATTTAATCGAACATCCAGTAGTAAAAAAAAGGAAATGCAACGAAATGGAGAAAAGCAGTCTGTATAAAAGATGATTAATTGTTTAGTAAGTACTGCCGCTCCATAGAAATGGTGTTTGCTAAACAGCACCATGCTTACCTCCTCATAAAACCCTCTTTGTGGAATTGGGATAAAATACAGTTGCCCGAAAATACAGTATATTGTTATAAAGCCACTCCCTTCATTAGAGAGGCTGAAGCATAGATAACAACTTTTCTCCTGGTTATATTACTGCTGAGAATTGATCAAACTCAGCATGGATGGATGGATGTGGAATTTTTGTCCTCTTAGCAGTTTTCTTTGCTTCATTTTACCTTAAACTCCTTAGGGACAAGCTACTATCCTGTGATCCTGACCAAAATACTGGGTCAGACTGTATCACAGGTACCCCAAAGGGGCAACGCGTTTCCTGTAACTTTTCCGTGCTTTTGGCTGCGGAAAGAGCCATATGAAGGACACCTGCCTGGAAGGAGAAAGCGAGAGCAAGACCCCCGTCATGTGATCGGTTACCCTCGATTTGTAATGCAAAGATCTGTAATAAGAGCCATCTGTCTTGCACAAAGCCTCCCCACACTGAACACTTTTACGCAGGGCCCCCAAACCACAACCAACTGAGACTTATCCCGAGGCAGTCTGCAGATGAGAAGAAAAGACTTGAATTAAAGAGGCACTTCCTGGGGATGCCTGCTGAATGGTTTTAGGGAACCGGCCAAGGCGCTAAAGCCATTACTCACTAAAGACAAAAATCAACCCAGCTGACAATTATTTTCAAGAACCAAGGCTTACTGCCCAAGTTACGTCCATTCGTCTTCTACACCAGTCATCCTCTGATTTCATTCATGCCATCATATTCTGCAATAACGGGAGGAATCCCTCTGCGGCAGTATGTATTAAGTAATCACACTTTCACGTACATATCTGTGACAGCAAAATTTCACAGTTCCTGAGATCCTACACTTAAAACACAATAATTACAAGGAACAAGAACAGCACTTTGCTTTTTTTATAAGAGCCTTTTAAAGTGTCCTTACATGAAGAGATCATTCTTAAGTCTGGTCAATGCTATGTGTTTTCCTCTGAAGTAAATGCAGTGTCTTAACATGGATTAGATCAGAAGCAGAAAAGCAAAGTAGCTTTTTTACTTCAGCTGAATGATCAAAATTTACACTAGCTCAGGGTTCCACCCATTAATCCTGTAAAGTTCTTTAAGCTCTTGTGAGATAATAAGAGGTATTACACAAATTTGATAGAAAAATGAAAAGAAAGGAGTATTATACAAATTTTATGGCATTCTATTATCATTAATACAGGATGTGGGCAATGTTAGGTTACTTTTTGGTTACGAATGAAACTCAAATCTGGCAAGATCACATAATCACACGGGACATGCTGTTTATGTCACATGCCATACTGCACTGCATCTCACCATCCACTTAGCCAGCACAACATGCAACGTTGCCCTCAGTGCACTGAGGGGATATTTGTGGGCAGCTCCTTGGCAGCAATGTCCATGGACCAGCCTTCTATGGTCAGCAACAGCCTTGAAAGAAACTTCAGAAAAAATCCCTACAACACCATTGGGATGATATTTGTGTATTGGTACTGCAAGGGTTGTCTGTCTTTGGTCTGTGTGCACATGTGTGTGTGTACTGATCTCCTGAATGACTTTTGTGAGCAAGCGGTACTAAGAGGTAGCATAGGCTGGAGCCTGGCAGTAGTCCCACAAACAAGAATGCAGCTGCGTACGGTTCCTGAAGTAGAAAACTTGTTTCCTGTTGTTTCCAGAACAGTGGGATATGCCTCCAAAAAGCAGTGAAGGAGCTATAGCTTTTTGCAGCTGGTGCTATTGCCAGTCATCCTCTCTAATAACAAAGATGTCAAGGTTTAGGCTCGTGCTTCATTCAGCTGCAATGTCTGTGACAGCAGTTATGACTGGCGGCAGGGAGTTATGAACAAGTAGGGTGGAAATGCCAAGAGAGGGCAAATTTCAAGGTGGCAATGGCAGTGGCCACTTTGATAAATCTGTTTGGTAAGGAAGATGATGAATACGTGTGTGCCACTGCGTCTTAAGAGGCCAGAAGACTGGCATGTTTGTGTGCCTACCTATTCCTGGAAAGAGGGCAAACCTATGACTGGGGGTGGCTGGCCCAGCCTCTGGTGCTAAGGGACAAGAAACCATAGTAGAATGAAAAGAAAGGATGCGGAGGGATGATTAGAGCAGAGGGTCAGTGAAATGGTGGCCAACCATGCCAGTCCTTAAGTAGGGCAGTGTGATCCTGATTCACGTCACACACTGTCAGTAAAAGCGTTTCTTCACAGTAGCCAAGCGAAGCCATGCCAAGGGTGCCTTGATGCCATTACGGCATGAGACACACTCAAAGCACAGACAGGAAGAGCAATCTGTGCAAGGCTGGCTACGAGGCCTGCCAAGCTGGTAAATGACAGGGGATTGTTATTTTTATCTCTCCAGCTACAGTTCAGTATTTCAGGCCCTAATGCATAAGCTGAGAATCAGTGAGTGATTGAGGATATCTTGAGACTGGAGTTGGAAGAAGAAAGGAGTGAGGGAATGAGAACCGCCTGGATGTACTCCATGGCATGAATTCAAATCAAGATAAAAACTGACCAGCTGAAAATTTTTCAACATTTCAAAAAGCTGGAGGTACAGTGCAAAAGCATGACTGGCATGACCTGGTTTCCCCTTTGGCAGTTTGACCAGAAAAGACCACTCAACCAGATTAAAAATATTCAGAGCCCCAAAAGCAGGCTTCTTTATGTGACAGACTAGTTATTTTCTGCATTATGGGCATCTTCTTCAGCATTAGCTGTACCCTGGGGTTCATTTAGTCTTGTGCTGTTCAGCTACTGGGTACCCAGGGCCCAGTTTTGTTAAGATCCACTGCATAACCCACCTTTACTGTAAGAAGTTGTTGAGCTGTTGCTATTGCATTAACGTGCAGGTAAGACAGCATGCGTTTGTTGCAAGAGTAACTCAAGAGAAAACTACCAATGTGAAAAGGTATAAAACCCTAAGGAAAAAGAAAAGAAGGAAAGTCAGAAGGCAGCAACTCAACACGTGAGTGGATCAGCCATTATATTTCCCATGCTGTCAACTTATTAATCTGAGCTGTGGATCAGAATCCATTATGCATATTGTTGTGGGAATTTATATAGAACAAAAACATCATCTTCACTCCACATGTTTTACAACTCAGCTACATTTTATGTAGGAAAAAAACCCCAATCACTTCTGTATTTTTAGTTTACTTGTGAAGTCTGTAAATAATAATACAGATCTATCCTTTTATGACACCTAGGTATCCCCAGGAACTGACGCAAAATTGACACACAGGGACTCAGAGAAAAAAAACATATAGCTCATTGCAAATTCTTGCAATTCCCAAAGAACAGCTGATCACTGACATTTGGTTTCAGGGTATTCTGTGATTTTCACAAAATATCATTGCACCATGTTTTATCAAACTCATGTGGTCAGGATACCATAAACTCAAGCAAATATAAATATAGCATGACCTTTTATTTCCAAGGCACAAATGACAGTGATTCAGTTTTGTCATAGTCTGCCTGTAAGTCACAGAAAATTATATACTATATTTGTAAGAAAACTAGTCCATAAATCTTTAAATATAGCACTTTAACCAAGTTTCAAGGAATGAACAGCTGGATAGAATTGTAATGGTATATAATGTGGGAGCATAAAAATTGAAGACTTCCACTTACTTAGTAAATTTTCTCAATTTTATATTTATGTTCTTTTCTATAATTTTTATGATATATGTAATTTACTTCGGTACTAAGTTTCTTGCTTCTTAACTATACCTATATACAGAGGACATCAACGTGATACCCTATGAGCATGGTAAATCTGGACAAGTCTCGACTGATTTGTAGATACAGAAGACACAATGATTTTCTTAAGCACTTTATAAAAAGCAAAGGGAGCACTTTAGGGTGTATGATCTCAAACTCTGGCACTTCACAGAGTTTAAGATCATGCAGGCCTGATGGTCTTCCTTCAGTAGCAGCCTTGGAGGCTCAGCTGGTCTGGAGAATTTGTCCACCAGCCCAGCTCTGACTCCAGTCACCTGAGCATGACTGAACTTTATTTCACAGAAGGCATTTGGGCAAGATTCATCTCAGTCAAATTTAGACACTTGGAGAGGCATGTCAGAGGCATGACTCAGCTCATTCAAGGATAATCCATCAGGTGAATCACTGGCTGGAAGTGCCCGTTTCTCCCCATTGACTATAAAGGTAGTCTAGGCAATTAACTCAAGTGAGGATGTTTGTTATTTAGACATGTAAAGGTATGTGAGACATATTGCACCTTGAGCCTTCACCTGAAAGACCAAGGACAGAGAATGCCTCGTTTATGCAGTCAGTAGGCTACCCCTTTAGTAGTTTGTGCCGCTCTCACTGCAACAGATAGGTGCTACCTTTCAGTCAGACTAGCTCACCTGTAATTTCCAGTTTATTATGACTTTTCTCTAGCAAATGGAAGAACCCTTTAACACCAATAATTTTCACAATGAAAATGCTTTTACATCTGTCAATCATATCATCACTCTGTCTTCTACTCAATCTTTCACTCAATTTAAATGTTGATTTCATATTTACCTATGCAGATGAAGTTTCCTTAGAAAACACACATCAACTATGGACTGATGCACTCTGAAGTGTAGTTATCCCACTGAAAAGTTGGCAGCAGGTCTTCTTTCTCCCACTCCAAAGATATTGCAAGATATTGCAAGATATTGCTAATGCTTACTAATTACAGGAGGGTTAGCTCACCTTCTGCAATAGAAGTGTATGAGTACAATGCAATAGGGAAAAAAACACATTACAAGCAAATTAATCAGCTTTGAAACAGTAACAAAAAATCATTTTAGATATCAAACAGTATTTATAAGTTTAAGTGTAAATTGGTACAGTAAATGTTTTTTCCAGTTTATTGATCTAGGAAAAAAAAAGCTAGGTTTTGAAAAGCTAGATTTCGCAGGGAGATGTCCTATTACCCTCTGTAATTACGTTAGTGTGAAACATACACAGTCGTATTTTCTGCTTAGAGCTTAATGGCATTGTTTTGGGCATAATATACACTGTACTGGGGAAAACAAAGTAAAAAGAGATATACTCTTTCCATACTAATAACAAATATAAAACTGGCTAAGGCAAGTGTCTTCCTTGCGGAAGTTTAATAGCTAGGGATAAGAGAATAAGTATAGAGCACAGCATCAGAAAATAATACAAACTTCCATCTAAAACACTAGTAGTTCTATCTGTTAAATTTTTTAGTTCAAAATTTAAAAAAAAACTTAAAAAATAAATGAATTTATTATTTCATCATTCATGAGAATTCCAGAGCAAAACTCATTATCCCAAATAGAAAGGAACCCATTGATTTCAGCAGACTTTGGATTAGGTAATAAAATAAGAAAGACCAAAATAGTGGAGAAGGAAATCTGCTAATCATATGTTCAATTCAACTACGAAAAAAAGTTGCCAAAAATATTCTGAAAAAGCCTATTTTCTGAGAAGATTTGACAGAATTAAAAGATTTGGCTTATTTAGGCAAAGCTTATAAAATGTGTTTAGACTTCGATACCTGAACTAAGCGCAACTTCCAAACTTTTTTGGAGGTCACTTATCAGTACTAATTGTACCACATAAAAATTTCTGTTGAAAAGATTACTGATTACTATGTTTTTATCTTGCTCCAAATGGATCTCAATCCACTGCCTACAACACAAAAAATCTGCCATCCAGGTTTAGACGTTCACAACAGGTGTCTATCTCTATATTGAACCAAACCATTGCACCAATTGGTATGACCAACCTCTTCAAGTCGGTTCAGACATGGATCTAAGCTTAACAGTTAATTTCTCTTTCTACCATATGACAAAGCAAACATTGTTCATGGCAGCTCATGAATATGAAAAATTTTGGATCTTATCTCTGATTTTGCAAAACAGACCAGCATAGCATTAGTGTCATGGTTTAACCTCAGTCGGCAACTGAGCACCACGCAGCCGCTCGCTCACTCCCCCCCTGCAATGGGATGGAGGAGAGAATTGGAAGAGCACAAGTGAGAAAAACTTGTGGGTTGAGATAAAAACAGTTTAATAATTGAAATAAAATGATTATAATAATAATATTATAATTATAATAATAATAATACACAAAGCAAGTGATACACAGTACAATTGCTCACCACCCACCAACCGATGCCCAGCCAGTCCCCGAGCAGCGGCCCCCCCGGCCA
>NW_008825098.1:1032153-1039634 GCF_000699105.1 Pygoscelis adeliae
GTGGGTTGAGATAAAAACAGTTTAATAATTGAAATAAAATGATAATGATAATAATATGATAATAGTAATAATACACAAAACAAGTGATGCACAGTACAATTGCTCACCACCCGCCGACCGATGCCCAGCCAGTCCCCGAGCAGCGGCCCCCCCGGCCAGCTTCCCCCAGTTTATGTACTGAGCATGACATCATATGGTATGGAATGTCCCTTTGGCCAGTTTGGCTGTGCCCCCTCCCAGCTTCTTGTGCACCTCCAGCCTTCTCAGTCGGTAGAGCATGGGAAACTAGAAAGTCCTTGACTAGCGTTAGCACTACCTAGCAACAACTAAAACATCGGTGTGTTATCAACTTTGTTCTCATCCTAAATCCAAAACACAGCATTGTACCAGCTACTAGGAAGGAAATTAACTCTATCCCTGCCAAAACCAGGACAATTAGTTAACTAATGAAGACTAATTAACTTTTATCTAAAGTCTTACTAGAAATTAACTTTGAAAAGGAAAATATTTTTGAGAGAGATTAGAGATGTGAATTTTGCTTCACTTTTAAGACAATATAACATTATTGGATTCATTCTTCATTCTGTTTCTGTGTAAAAGAAGTAATCCTGCAGTTCTAGAAAGTATTGAGAAGTTTTTCCGAAGGAAAGTAAGAGGTGAAGTATCTTTGTGTAATTATTTAGATCCAGGCTATGCACGTGTACCTGCATCTTATCTTGAGAAATTACAATTCCATGAAATGGGATTGATATTTCTTCTTAATCAGACAGACACATATATAACTCCAGGCAGGTATCCTCTCATCCGCCGATTTCCTCAGTGTTTTTGCAATCGAGGGAAGGTTTTAAATAAGTGTTCCCTGATTCAGCAAGACTTGCTTTAAAGATTCATTGGCAAGGAAGACTCTTAGCCAAATGAGACTCTTTTGAGTGGGAAAACAGCATCTCATAATCTTGAATCCTTTGAAATTGAGTTTGCTTTTTTTCACACCATCATGGAAAGCAAAATACAAAATGTTGAGCTGAAGGCATGACATGACAACGGGAAAAATAAAACTGTGGAATATGTGGCAAAAATGTCCTGCAAATTTTCACCTACCTATCTGTATCTTGTTGGGTTGACGATACGCCTTATCAAAGAGAAGTGTTCTTTCTTACTTGGCAGAATACTTCTTGCTAAACTCTACTACCCAAGAGGACTGTCTGATGACTGGTCAGTTGTAGCTCTTCAAGCCATCAGCTGGGAATCCCTTCTCATACTCAGTCCCCAAAAAGATTTAGCATAGGATTCTCAGAGTGGTTCAGAAACTCAGAAACTCAAGAGAAATTAAATATGTTAAGTAAGTTCTTGTAGCTGTATAATTCTTTTTGAAATTGGTTTCTGCTTCTTTCCAGTCTTCACAGCCTCACCATTCAGCTCTTCTTTCCAAGAAATCTGCCCACAGTTTATTCCTAGTGGCTGGGATTTAAATAAGTCCAATTAAGGAAGTGAACTACTCGTTACAATTATTCTTCATCAGAACCAGACCTTTAGTAACATCTCGCGTCCAGTTCTTTAAACTTAGGGAAAATAGCTGACAGTTAGATGTGTGTGCCTAAAATTAGTAAACCTTTCATTCTATTAATTTGAATGGAGACTACTTGAAGGCCAAGAATGCTGCCTGTTTTAATAAATTCACTTTAGGTCAGGAAACCCAATTCTTTGAATTTAAAGTGTTTTGGCATTTAGATCAGAGGTGCTTGCTGGGAGAAACTGTATAAAGCTTCTTTTTATGATTATGTTTGTTTTGAACCACTTTTAATGAACAATGAGTGGGAAAAGGAGACAAGAAAGGGACTAAAATGAAACAGATGGAGGAGTCTCTACTGGAATGACACCAGTATAGACTTGCAGCAGATAATTTAGTTAAGGCACACTTGCATGGTTTGCTTAGCTGAGCAGAACAAACAATCAGATAAGCTGGCTGGAGCATATTCACAGGCTTTCATTGAAAGAAAATAAAAAAAGCCAGCTCCATAGAGTGTGCTGAACATTGACCCCAAGACATGGACAAACAGAAAGTATGATTTATTATACTTATTTGTATTACAGAGAATAGTATATCAAGGAGCAGCAGTGGAAAAACGCTTTTTGATCATCTTGTAGTTCATCCTTTTCTCTCTTCCATCATTGAAAAAGAAATAAAACAGTGCCATTGACCTACAGGTTCCAGGTTTCCAGTAGCACAGCATTAGCTGTAAAACATGCTCTATTCTCTAATTCTGTTTGCATGCATACTCAAGTTGATCAGAGCATCTTTTTCACACTCAGTAGGCTAAACCAGAAGAAAAGAAAACAAGAAAAAGCAGTGACTGGCAGGCAATTGGCCCAAATGGATGATATGCATTTTTTAATGGATATGCTGGATGCCCTCTTTAAAAAAGAGATAATAGCCCAGAAAGATCAATTATGTATGAATGGAATTCTGTGATGTCTGTTTCTCAGAAACTACAGATACATTTTTTTTTTAAGTGGCATGTGTGTGTATACCAGGTATCTGAAGGCAAGGTAATTTCCTTTCTTATAGTGGAATAAGTGTAACACAGGGCTGTAACATAAGTCATTACGCAAAGTTATGTATCCTCTCTCATATATACATGCACACAGAAGCATGTGTATATCTATACCATGTATTTTCCAGTCATGGAGCCTTCCAAAGCTTTAGGACTTCTACAGTTACTACAGAATAGCTCAGCAGTTCTGGAAGTGATTTTTTCTTTTTCTTTGACAGACCATGTAGCTATTCTTGCTCAGCACTGATTAGAGGATGCTTTCTTACCAACACAAAACATTAGCTATTGAGATATGCAGCACACCAGGCTACAATCTAACACTAGTCAACAGTGCTTTCAAAACCAGCACTTCTGGAATATGCTTGATAGATGTAGGTGCTATATTCAGTCTAACAAATGAATAGTATTAACCACAGGCTAGCAGGTGTCTCCCTTTAAAATCTCCACCTGTTCCTGCCTTTCCAACTGTACTCAGTGAATGTACTTTTATCTTCACCTTTTAGACAATGTTCCTTCCACAGTCAGAGTATTTTTGTACAACAGAACTGATATTCTTTCTCATGACAAAAGAAACACAGAACATAAGTAATCCGTATAATATGAATCATGTCCTATGATTTTTCCTTTTATCTTCCAACATTAGAGCTACCCAACATAAAACCCTCAGGAATGCAAGTGAACAGAGCTATCTCTGGCTAAAATCTTCCCTTGGCAAACAAAATTCTGGCCAGGCTCCAGCTATTCTCCAAAGTAATCTATGACTTACATTTATTTTATATATTTTTTCTAGGATGGAAGGCCAAACAATGATTGTTAAACACATTCCAGAGGCTAATATTATTCTTGGGAAAAGTTATCCCTTGATGAATAGTTATAAAAGTTGCAAATAACAGACAAAGGCCTAAAGAAAATCTAAATGCACTCTCTCTTGCATCTCAGGTTTTCCTTTACTCTCCATCCCATGGTATAAAAGTATCGGTTTATCCATCCTTGTCCTGCCTCCTCTTTCCTCACCTTGACTCAATTGTTGTCACTCCATGCAACTCAAAAAGGTTGACAATAGAAGGGACCAGAGGGCACTCACACATGGTGTTTATGAAAGACAGATTCAGACACACTACATGCTCACACATGCACACATATAGAGTTAGGATAGTTACTACCAGTAGCTGCTGCAGACAGAAAATATTTGGAGAGTTTAGCAGGTACAATTCAACCAGTGCATGCACTCTGCAAAACCATTGCTCAGGAAGGTTTTCAAGGAAAACACCAAGCCAGATCAGATGTGGGTCTATTCTGTCTTCAAAATCACAGCACATTTTATTTTTTTCTGCAAAACTAAGTATGTGCAGGTGGGTGCATGCATGTCGCTGAACATCTTTGTTCTGCCTTCATTACCTGCCAGACACCAGACCTCTGACAAACTCCACTGCCAAAATTATCTTCTTTCTCAACCTATCTGACCTTATCACTGGCCATGATGAGCTGCTCCTTGGCTGCTTCTTGTCCAGTTTACCAGCTTAAAGTCTTTGTCATCACAGCCCCTGTCCCCCAACTCCATTTCAATATGCATTTCCCAGCTTATCTTTCAGCACTCATCCCAATTCCCACAAAAGTACCAATATTCACATTCCTAACATTTTTGTCTTTTACCACTTACTAAATGTTTGACAAGCCACATAAAGACTTTCTAAAGGCTTCATTCCCACTGACTTTCCAGTGAAAGGTAGTACAGAATCAACTTTATAAGGAGCATTAATGCTGAGAGCACATTGAAATACCTACAGCTGGTATTCTGATCATTTCCTTTGGCATCTCTGATTTTTTTATGTGTAAAAAAGTCATGTCAGTCAATGGGGAAAATCAAAAAATGACATTTTTGTCATTTTATTTGGTACCCATGGACATCTTTAGATGTCCCAGTACCTTTGCCTGTACTAATTCTGTTACAACATTTAACATTCACCTCTCATTTGTTCAAATTAATATTTCTTGCACTATCAAGTTTTTTTGTTTTGCATTACACAGGGCCGGTTTGCTTCTCTTTCCCCCATAACTTTAATTATGGTTGATATTGGCCTACTCTGGGCAATTCCCTCATTGTCTTCCTGAGCAGACACGGGAGTACCACCTTTTCCAATGCTATTTAGTAACGACAGTTGCTGCTTAGGTTAGTATCCAGCAATCCCATCAAAGGGTTTGTGCTAGGTAACATACATCTAGATCATTGATACTCCTGCGGTAAGCAGTTGTACAGTTCCTGGTACCTAAGACAGCTTGAGTACCTCTGAAAGGCACTGCTAGGTGGGGAGTAATACTTGTTTATACAAGGGGAAGGACTGATCTGAACAGCTATTACAACAGGGAAAACTCTATGAACGTACATGGCAGCTGGTGGCATTTCTAGCGCGTCTAGGGTACTGAGATCTCTTTTCTAGGAAAAAAAGCATCACTGCAGTTACTATTATTAAGCCCTGACAAAGAGCTCAAATAAATTGTCTTTTCACGTTCTTATTTGGTGTGACATTGATGACTACTGCTTGATTATATATGTAAATAAAGTAGTGGCCATCACCTTTCTATGATGATGTTGCTCTGAGTTAATGATGAAGCGGGACATGGGGAGGATGTGGGACATGTCAGCGTTAATGAAGATTTATTCAGTAGTGACATTTGATCAAATCTACTTGGCGAAGTCTTAGGTTTCATTAGTTAAAGACATAAAGCAGTCTGTCTGATTAAAGAGAGAAAAAGCAGTGGGGAGCTCACATAAATTACTACAGCTCAATTAGGTGCAGACAGTTTAGTGAGTGTTTATTACCAGTAGAAAGGAAGATTTTCCAATTAGATTAAAAGGTTTTGAAAACAACTCTTATAGTGCACAGTGATTTAGACCCATTGCTGGAATAATACGTTGTGAGAAGCTGCATTGATTAAAAGTAAGCTGGTAAGTTATCTGCATTGCTTCATTGTTTATCAATGGAGCCCCTGCTGCCTAGGTACAATTTACCTCACAAGATCAATGTCTGGACTTGGCTGATTTTCTCCTTGCCCTGAAGATTTATATGGTTGTAAAGGGCATCTACATCATGGCCGAAAATACCAGCGAGATTTATTTGGGATAATCATCAAGGAAGCGAAGCTGTATCAATCACCAGAAGTGTACCCTGGCCATGCTGCGCCCTTCAGGCTGGCATCCCTGCCGCAAAGCTGGGTTTAAAGAAAAGACATTTTAATCAGAAAGGAACTTGATTCCAGTGAGGTTCCACAGGCTCATTGTGAAAACTGAAAAGGCGTTAAAACAAAAGTGGAAGTATGTAGAGTGCTCAGCCAGTGGTCAGCCAGTGTTTCTGACAACTGATTGAAGGTACTCGGTGTACAGTGCAAGCCCGTGATTCATGAATCCCAGCGCCCGACAGCGCAGAATGTGACTTCCAGCAGTGCTGAGCTAGCTGGAGCCCAGGTCTGCTTTGCCAAAGGATTTTTAGATACAGCCTGGGAAAGGTAGGGGGTCATTGTCCATGGCTCTGAATGACTGATTGTTTCCCATGTGGAATGGCATGGGGAAGGCAGGGGGAAGAGGAGCAAAGGAAAAGAATGAATGATATTTAAATTCCTTATACTCCTACTGTGCCCTTCAGATCACACGGGGGCCTGCAGCTGCTTCTAATTCCTCTCTCCCAGAATTGTTTATTGTGAAGACTGCAGGAACTGAGACCAAAAAAATGAGAAATAAATAAAATAGTTCTAATTTTACATGTTTAGTTTAATAATGACAGAGTTCCACACTAAAGCCTTTCTTTTATCTTGTGTGTAAAAAGGATTCAAAAGAATCCCAATGTTGCAATATTGAACTCTCATATCTTTATTTCTTTTCCCTGCAACACTTGCACATGCAGCATTTCTTCTCTGTTAATGCAGGTCCCCAAAGTCTAAGTTTAAATCAATGCCATCGGAGATGCTGATGCTGTTCTGACCGACTGCCGTGAAAGCAGAATTGCACCCTTCCTTTTGGCTCTAACGATCAGTCCTTCAGGCTTCAGAAAAGTGTGTGTACATAGGGGTAGTGGTGAGGGAGAAGGAGCTATGGCACAGCATCGTCCATGGAAAAATGAAAACTGGGTATGCAGGGGTTATTGTCCTTCATTGCACTAACTACGGCAATGCCCCAGTATATAGTACATGTTCTCCAAACACACAGAAAAGTACATTCTCCCCCAAAAGGATTCCTCACATTTACAGACAGGACAGGCGGTTCTTCAATATAAATATTTTGACATGTAAAAAAACATTATTTAAAAGCACATGTGTAAGCACAGACTGTCGCAAAAACAGCACACAACAAAATGTTGGTTGCTCTTTAAAATATGGTTCATTGAAGCTGCAACAGTGTGATACATACTCATAGAATCATAGAACCATTAAGGTTGGAAAAGACCTCTAAGATCGAGTCCAACCGTCAACCCAACACCACCATGCCTACTAAACCATGTCCCTAAGCGCCTCATCTACACGTCTTTTAAATACCTCCAGGGGTGGGGACTCAACCACTCCCCTGGGCAGCCTGTTCCAATGTTTAACCACTCCTTCAGTAAACAAATTTTTCCTCACATCCAATCTAAACCTCCCCTGGTGCAACTTGAGGCCATTTCCTCTCGTCCTTTCGCCAGTTACTTGGGAGAAGAGACCAACACCCACCTCGCTACAGCCTCCTTTCAGGTAGTTGTAGAGAGCGATGAGGTCTCCCCTGAGCCTCCTTTTCTCCAGGCTAAACAACCCCAGCTCCCTCAGCCGCCCCTCATAAGACTTGTTCTCCAGACCCTTCACCAGCCTCGTTGCCCTTCTCTGGACACGTTCCAACATCTCAACATCCTTCTTGTAGTGAGGGGCCCAAAACTGAACACAGTATTCGAGGTGCGGCCTCACCAG